>NC_050445.1:4958867-5302314 GCF_903995425.1 Onychomys torridus
AGTGTGGCTGTCCCCCCTGGCTCCTTAACTACGCTGTCACCCATTCTGGAGTGACCTGGTTGCAGATTGGCTGTCAGCAGTTTTAGAACTCACAGAGGGAGCACCTAGCTCTGGGACCCTAAAGAAGTCCTCACCTCTGTTACCTGTGGGACCTGCCTACAGGTTGAGGGGCAGATGGAGCCCTTGTTGCTGGATCCCCGAGGGTAGGTGTCTTAGTTCATGTTTTATTGCTGTGAAGAGACACCATGACCACAGCAACGCTTATAAAGGAAAACATTTAACTGGGGCTGGTTTACGGTTCAGAGGTTTTAGTCCTTTGCCATCATGGCAGCATGCAGGCAGATGTGGTGCTGGAGGAGCATTTGAGATGTCAAAGATCTCCCCTTCTTCCTCCAGCAAGGCAAGGCCTCCTAAAGTGCCATTCCCTCTGAGCCTAGGGGACCATTTTCATTCAAATTACCACAGTGGGTGATCTTGGCAGACAAATGGGACCAAGGAAGAGGCTGAAGAGATGAGCACCTCAGCACAGAGGGGAGACATTGCTAGGGATGGTGGAGATGATTCCAGACAGCCTCAGACCTGGAGCTCTGTGAGGTGGGAGGTACTGGACAAGACACCTGGTCCCCCTGGGGACTGAGGGGAGACAGCTGGTGGGTGATGAAAAGACTCGGGATTTGCTCCCCAACTCTTTTAGGGGAAGAGTTGGAGGGCTGGGGCCAGCGCAGCATGGGGAAGCTGAGGTCAGCTGCTTAGGACTGACCTAAAGCCAGGAACCAGGTTGGTGTCTTGCTCCTTGGGAGCTATACTGAGTCCTACAAGCCCCCTGGGAAGCAATGGGGCCTCCCCCAATGTTCACAAGCACTGTGATTTAATTGCTCTGCTATTTCTTAATTAGTCTGTGTGAGATGCTGGTATCCCTGGCTGAGGGAGTGGGAAGCAGGAATGCAGTTCTCTGTGAAGCTGGTCCAAGCAGCAGGCAGTAGAGTTTACCTGCTGAGTCTGTGGTTGCATCTCGGACGCTCTGATGTCTCAAAGCTGCCCAGGGGGATGTTTCCCACTAGAAAACTTGATCCATGAGGGACCATGATTCCCCTCCAGTCCAGTACTGGAGGGGTGCACATGAAGCTGAGCTCCCTAAGCAAAATTGGAATTGATGGTATCTGGCTGCTCTCCTCTCTAGGCTCACCCTTCTCTGTGTGTTTCTGCTTCACCTTGGGGGCTCTGGGTTTCCCCCTCCATTTCCCCATCAGCAGTTGCTCTTAGGAAAAGATGGGTATCATCATTTACAGGTTAATGTGAGTGTATGCCAACAAACATCTGATTCATTCAACAAATATTACTCAAAGACCACTAGGTTCTAAGTGTGGGGGTCCTCCCCCAAGAGTCCTGGGGAGAGAACACTGATGGAAAGAGAAACAGCTTTAACATGGGCTATGGGGTGGTCAGTTGGATGATGTTTCCAGCATGCTTTGAAGAGCGGGGTGCTGATCAGGACATGGGACAGGGAAGACTTCCTGAAAGGTGATGCTGGACCGAGTCTTCAAGATGAGAAATGAGGAGGTGAGCGGATGGCAAGGATGGAGTGCAGCTCAGCACAGCACTCCCAAGGGCAAGTATTCAAGAGCCTAGAGAGCTGTTGTTGCAGAGGTAACTCTTACAGGAGAAGAGTAGAGTGTCTGTCCTTGTGACTGATGGCTGCATAGCATCCAGATGTGGTTGTAGGGCTGGGAGAAAGATGGTTTGGGCTCCTTAGGAGGAAAGCTGGCTCTTATGGCTTGATATAAGACATCCACATAGGGTCCACTTGGTCTCCAGCTAGTGGCGGGGCTCATTTGGGAAGTTAGGATAGGGCTTAGCTAAAGAAGATGGATTTTGGGGGCTGGGCAGACCCATTTCCTGCTTTATCTTGTGTTTCTTAGTTGGCTGAGATATGAGCAAGCAGTGACTGTATCACACAGTCCCTCTGCCATGGAGTCATCCACTACTGTCCCTTCTATGTCTCCCCAAACACGCCAGAACAAATCCTGTATGTGATGCGGCCTTGAAGTCTGACAAAGTGTTAATGGAGGGACTTACAATGACCTAAATGGCTCAGATGACCCCTCTCACCCACCGTTGTAGACAGCCACTGTGTTCTTCTCTGAGCATTCGGACTGTCAAATGCATGTCCATCCTGACAACACTGAGCAGTGCGGACCTGAAACCTCCTGATTCTTGGGCATCTGTTTGGCAGAGCTGAACCTCAAAGGACTTAGCTGACTTTCACAGGGTTGGCCAGAACCTTTGCTATGGTTTTCTATGGGCTTCTAGCCTGGACACAGCATGTCCCCAGTGACTTCCTGCCCTGTACCTTACCATATAAGGGTGGTTTGGCCTTGGTATGTGGGTGTAATATATAGACTTCCTGCTGGAGTCAGACCCTGACTGGTCAAACTGAAGGACCTACCCCTGTTCACTTGGCACCCCAAAGATGGTACCTGGAGATTTCCTGCTCCCCAGAGGGCAAGTTCGCTGTTTCAGAGACTGGAAGCTGGGCTGTGTTGCTCCTGGGATTAGCATATTTCTAGAACCAATCATCTCTTGGACAGCAGAACTACCACTTCAGGTGGCAGACCAGGCAGGGGTTACAGATGCTTTCCAGGGTGAAGAACATCTCAGCTTCTCCCTTGCCAGCCAAGACCTGACTGACCCAGATGCAGCAAGGAGGCACAAGAGGACTGGGAGGTGCCCAAGGCAAGAGCTAGCATTGCTTCTGCAGCTGCAACACTGCCTCTGTCCCAGGTGCCCTGCTGTCTCAGAAGTATGGGTTACGATGGCATCTGCCACAGCTTGAATGGCTGGTGCACCTCGAGGCAGCTCTTGGAGTCGACAGGTTGGTAGAGCCACAGTTACAGTGTTGATACCCCCAAGACAGGCCCTCAGTGTCCACTCCTGCCTGGTCCCCAAGCCTGGTGGGTTTGGAAAGACACCTTCTTCTCACAGGTTACTGAAACTTGGGAATGACCAGTGACTTGGGCCCCAGGACTTGCCAACTGGGACTGATCTGGGAATCTATGCACACATCATAGTTGTTGAAATGGATCACTTACAGAATCTTTTTCTCTTTGAATCCCAACAGGTAAGTGAGTTCTTTCCCTGACTATATGTTTCATCTAGTTTGACTTGGGAACATGCATGGCCCTCAGGTCAGCAGCTTTAGGTGAGCTCTTACAGCTAGCTGGTGCTTGGTAAGTCTCACTGAGCAGTGAGAACCCAGAAAGGGCAGGCTTAGCCCTGTGGAAGTAGGGGTTTCCATGCAGCTGCTTTAGGATTGTGGGAGGAGAACCACATGACGGCATGGGGGCCAGTCTTGCTTCTCCTGCCCCCTAAGGGGTCTGGGATGTGTTCTTGGTAGCCCCACCACCCATCTTATGAAGCCCCTCAGGGTGCCTTTGGAGAGGGATGATGTCTGGCTCCCCAGTATAGGGCTAGTCCCTCTTCTGGACGCAGGTTACCTTTTCTTTTACCTCACAGTCCGCTCTTGAGAGATGCTTGCATGAGGATGGAATTGGAGATTGCAGGCTGTCTGTACAGGAGTGTGTATTAGAATTGTCTGTCATTTGAGACTGCCCCACAGGATAGCAGCCCAGACTTCCCTCTGGTCATAGGCTGTGTGTGATGACACACCTCCATGGTATTCCACATCTGTTCCTGAGCTACTCTGGGATAATAACTCACCTTGCCAGAAGATCACCTGACATGCACCCTGGAGAAACATCTTAATAACCCATGCCCAGTCCGGCCTCCTAGCTTCCTGTCTTTTTGGGAGAGGATGGCTTGCCAGCCGGGCCTGGCAAGTGAACCTGTGGGAATTAGGTGCTGTTGTCTGAAAGGTGAGCCTCAGGGAATGAAGGGCTTGTCATCAGGGGCCCCACCTAGCTGGGATAGTGTCTGGGTCAGAGCAGAGGTTTCAAGATGCACAAACTTTACATGTCAAGATGTTGTCCCTCTGTGATGAATCCTGTCAGCTGGAGCCAGTGAAGATGGCCCTTGATTGATATTCTGAGCTGAGCAAGGGCAGTAAGTAGTATTACTCATGGGTCACAGTGGCTATTTCTCCTTGGAGGCCAAACCTAGGTACATTAACCTGAACTTTCCTCTTGCTAGAGTTGAGGGATATGATACCTCAGAGCTACCTGAGGCTTCCCGAACAGTTTGGGCACTCATAACATGAGTCATGCCTTGAGTTGTCTTACTGGAAAGATGATTGCTCTTGGTTGGCTCCAAAGACAGGTATCAGGAAAAGCCAAGGATCTTTTCTACAGTCCCATTGCCTGGCATTAGCTGTCTGGATGTCAAATTCAGCATGAGCCATGCAGGAAAGAGCCAGGACAACACCATCCTTCATCCTCACCTTGTAGTGGATGCTACTTATCACAGAACTGATACTCAAGAGTGATGGTTCTCAACTTTCCTAATGCTGCAACCCTTTAGAAACACTTTGTCATTGGCTGGGTGGTGGTGGCGCACGCTTTTAATCCCAGAACTCGGGAGGCAGAGGCAGGTGGATATTTGTGAGTTCGAGGCCAGCCTGGGCTACCAAGTGAGTTCCAGGAAAGGCGCAAAGCTACACAGAGAAACCCTGTCTTGAAAAACCAGAAAAAACAAACAAACAAACAAACAAACAAACAAACAAAAACCCACTTTGTCATGTTGTGGTGACCCCCCTCCCCCAACTATAAAATTACTTCATTACTACTTCATAGCTGTAATTTTGCTACTGTTATTATTTACAATGTAAATATCTGATATATAGGACATCCCATATGGAACCCCTGAAGGGGTCATGATCCACAGATTGAGAACTACCGTTCAAGAGGCAGACCACCTCTGGAGGCTATCTCCTGGACCTTAGGGCTGGGATCTTCATGAGCCCATGTGGAGAGGGAGTGACAGTGATGTTGTCACCAAGGTTATTAGGACCTTCAAATATTCTTTCTCAAATACCATTTCTTAAAGAAGAATAACCAAATACCACTTAGTGAGGCTTGGAGAGATGGTTAAGAGAAATCGCTGCACTTTTACAGGACTTAGGTTTGACATTTATCACCCTTTACAGTAGTTCACAACTATCTGTAACTCTAGATACTGGGTATCCAAGGCCCTCTTCGGGGCTGCAAGGGCACCAGGTATGCACATGGTGCACAGACATACATGTGGGCAAAGCACTCATACACATTAAAACAAAAAGATTGAATGGGTCTCAAAATATTCTTTGCCAAATCAAAGCCAATGCGCCGTCTAGTTGATTGGCTCTGAAGGACTCCAGTGGGTCTCAGGCCCATTCAGAATGGCAGCTGTCCTCTGTCTCTTTTAGGACAGAATAATGGGCTGCTGTGACATGTCCACAGTGGCTCCTCCCCAAACATGCACACAGAACAACAAATGGAGCAGGTTGGAATAGCTGTTCTGGTTGAAGCCAAGCCTGCCTCAGGTACCTTGTTCATCTGTCAGAGCACTGTGAGATCCTACTGCCACCTGGGGTATAGGTAGAGGCTACAGCAAGGCCTGGCTAGCCAGTGCCAGGGCCTGGATTCCAGGCATGTCTGTGTATTGTGTTCATTTCTCTGATTCAGACAACTGAGATGTCTTCTGGGGAAGATGACATTTGATGGATCAACACACAGTTTCTCAAGATCCCGAAGCTGGAGTAGTGGGGCCTCTGATGTGTGAGTCAAGACCTTGATCTACCTACCTCTTTATGCACAGACAGGGGAGTTTATGGACAGCTGGGGATGTCAGCTCAAGAACTAGTTCTAAGCAACATCAGAGCTTTCCTCTCTCCTGACCATGGCCTTCACTCATAATGCCTCTGGTACACTGTAGTACCCCATTTTTGTGGGCTGCGGTCTTGCACCATGTCTGGACGAAGCAAAGTACCTATCATATGCAGCTCTCCCTCCAGGGCACTTTTGCCTGTCATTGGTGGCTAGAGCAGATCTATGTCTGATGTCTGGGAAGCCTAGGGTCAGAAATCACCTTCTGCAGACATTGAGGGAGATGTGGCCTTTCCCTCCCTCAGAACTCCTTGTAGGATGTCTAAGAGGGGCAAGTGTGCTCTGCCATCCATGGTGAAGTCTGCTTGTGTTTTCAGAAAACCTCCATTTGCTCCATGCAGAGTTGGTGAGGGGGCATTGTTCTCCTTAGATCATAGAGGTGGCCAGACAAACTTCCCATTGGCATAGAACCTGGTTTAGACAACCCACAGTTCGCTGAGCTCAGATGATAGGGGCTGGGCTGGTGGCTCTATTTTTTTTCTTTTTTGTGGAGCTGAGGATCGAACCCAGGGCCTTGTGCTTGCTAGGCAAGCGCTCTACCACTGAGCTAAATCCCCAACCCCTTTTTAAATTTTTTTTTTTTTTTTTGGAGCTGAGGATTGAACCCAGGGCCTTGTGCTTGCTAGGCAAGCGCTCTACTGCTGAGCTAAGTCCCCAACCCTGCTGGTGGGTCTTTGGCTCCCCTTGTGGAGTGGAGCAGCTTAGCTGGGATCAGTGCCACTCTGCAGGTGTCTTGCCCTCCTGGAACCACTGAGGATGTCCTTGTTCTGGTGATGACTGGTTGAAAACCTTCTAAAATGGTGTGGACTGACCTCTCTCACTCTGCCTTACTGGGTTAGCCCCATAGGGCTCCAAGTTTTGGTTTCAAAAGTTTCTTTTAAAAATAACCAAGTTTGTCGAGAGCGTTGGTTTCTGTGACTTCCATCCTTAAGGAGTTCCTGTGGCTTTGTCAACATGACATAACCTATGTGGTAGTTTGAATGAGAACTCATCACTTGAATGTGAACTATGTGGATGGATTAGGAGAGGTGGCCTTGCTGGTGTAGGTGAGGCTTTGTTGGAGAAGGTGTATTGCTGGGAGTGAGCTTTGAGGTTTTAAGAGCCCACATGAGGTCCAATCTGCCCTTCCCCCAGGCAGCTGCCTGAAGACCAGGATGTAAAGTTCTCAGTTACTTCTCTAGCACCATGCCTGCCTGCCACCAGCTCCCTAGCCTGATGATAATGGACTTAGCTTCTGAAACTGTAAGCCAGCCCCCAATTAAATGCTTTAAAAAATAAATAAAAGTTGCCTTGGTCATGGTGTCTCTTCGCAGCCATAGAGCAGGGGCTAAGATGCCTAGAATCACACTTGGAAAGAGAGAGTCGGTGAGGACTGTGTACAGTGGGTTGGCCCATGGGCATATCTGTGGAGAATTATCTTGTCAACTGATATGGGAAGACTCAACCCATGGTGGGCAGCAACTAGACAGGGGTTCCTGAGTAAGACTGGAGAAACCAAGACAAGCACAAGCAAGCAAGCATTGAGTATGTATTTATTTCTCTCTGCTCTTTACTGTGCATGTAATGTGACTAGGTGTTTGACATCCCTGTCTAGACTTCCCTACAATGGGGGACTATAACCTGGAATTGTAAAATGAAAAAAAAAATCTCTTTCTCTGTACCTGGAAAATTTCCTGTGTCTCTGCCTGCTGGTGGTTGGGACAAATCTCTCCCACATGTGTCCCCAAGTAAACACACAGAGGCTTATATTAATTATAACTGCATGGCTATGGCTCAGCCTTTTTCTAGCTAGTTCTATATCTTAATTTAGCCCATAACTATTCATCTATGTATCGCCACATGTTCTGTTACTTTATATGATCCCATTGCATGTTGCTCCTTGGATGGCTCACTGGCATCTCCTTTGTCTTCTTCTTGTCTCTTCTTTGAATTTCCCACCTGCCTCTAAATTACCTTGCTTTTTTAAGGCTTTATTAATCAACCAGTCAGAGCAACACAAATTCAAAGTGTACAGAAAGACATTCCCCCATCACTTTCACTTTTCTGTCTAAACAAAAGGAAGGTTTTAACTTTAACCTATTAAAATTACATATAACAAAAACAGTTATCAAGCAAGAATGACAGTTGCAATATCTAGTCTATTTGTATCTGTCAAAGTCAAAGAAAATATTCTATTTATCCTATATTTGTGAGTGTAAGGTTTCATATCTAATTTATCTTTTATTAGAACTAAGGAAAATTATAACTATCTAGTCTTCAACTATGTCAAAGACCTCAGAAGGTTATAATATTACCGAAGTAAACAGGAAGAGCATTGTAAGCAACTTCCAAAAATCTAGAATGATAGATACAGTTGGCTGCCTGGACAGTCAACCAAAGTTCCTCTGCAACACTGGGACATCCATCTTCAGCCTATAGGTCTAGAGTTTATAGTCACTTCCCCCTGTGTCCTGTAGGATGTCTGGTAGTTTCCTCTGTGAAACAGGAACCCAAAGGAGTATTTTGCCTTGAAGAATTCAATGGTCACCTTCCTATGGGTCCTGCATGTCCAATTGATACAACACTTTGTCAAGCAATCCAGACAAGAACAGTTTCTTGTCCAAATGACTATTTTTGCCAAGAAGAAGATAAACTCCATATGGAGTGTCTTCAACATCAATCATCTTTTTCTTTGAAGTAAATTGGTGCTGCCAGGAGATGTGTCTCACTGTCCAGAAAATCTAAGTTTTTAGAACATTTTAAATGCCATATTCTGTAGGTCTTTGAAATGTGTGAAGATTCCCTACCTAATTGAATTATATCTATGTATACCTAGAAAACTTAACCAATATGACTACAAGTTTGATTATCAAAGATGATTAACTATTAATCTATATTTCTTAATGATACATTACAATTTTAAATGAGTTATATAAACATAATACCTTAAACAAGAGTAGAAATACACATACAGTATAACAAAATTAACTTTAAATTTGTATCAATAAACTAAAATCTATACCGATGTAAAACATTTTAAGCAAGTTGCTATTTAAAAGTAGGTTCAACAATTCATCCTTTTATCCTATCATATTTATATCCTATGTTTCCATATCATATCTCCCTTTCTTCTTTTAGAAAGAGATTGACTATGGCCAATAGCAATTTGTAACCAACAACCTAAATAAAGACAAACATCCATAATCCATTTTTTGGGAATGTGGACGTAGTGTTCTAGGCTACTTCTTGCTGATAAAGGGCCCCACGTTGGGTGCCATTTGTAGTTGGAAAATTTTCTGTGTCCTGGCCTGCTGGTGGTCAGGACAAATCTCTCCCACACTTGTCCCCAAGTAAACACACAGAGGCTATATTAATTATAACTGCATGGCCATGGCTCAAACTTTTTGCTAGCTAGCTCTTATATTTTAAATTAGCCCATAACTATTAATCTATGTATTGCCACATATTCCTTGGCTTTACCTGCATCTCATTACATGTTGCTCCTTGGGCGGCTCACTGGTGTCTTCCTTGCCTTCTTCCTGCCTCTCTCTTTGAATTTCCTGCCTCTAAGCTACTTTATCATAGGCCAAATGGCTTTATTAATCAACCAATCAGAGCAACACACATTTGCAGTGTACAGAAAGACATTCCCCCACCATTTCTCCCTTAAGTTGCTTTTTATTTATTATATATACACAGTGTTCTGCTTGCATGTACCTGAACACCAGAAGATAAAAACAGATCTCATTACAAATGGTTGTGAGCCACCATGTGGTTGCTGGGAATTGAACTTATGACCTCTGGTCATAAAGTTAAGAGCAGCCAATGCTCTTAACCTCTGAGCCATCTCTCCAGCCCACCTTAAGTTGCTTTTTGTGGGGGTATTTTATCACAGCAACAGAAATGACACCAGAACATCCACTGTATCAGACCCTAAGAAACTTAAGAATATTAGTTAGTTGACCAATTTTGGAACAGTAAGACCTTTCAGACATGTTCATCCTGTGGTTTGTGGGCTCCATGTGGCTCCATGAGGCTGAGGGTAGCTATGAATGTGGCCTGACACAAAACTGTAACCTTATTTAAAACATTGAGATATTCTTCTGAATTTTACTTATCATTTTCCAGTGTGAACTTCGGAAGTGGCAACATCATTGCATAATGATGTTGGACAGGCCTGCACATTATTTTGAATTACATGTCTTAGCTGGCATCTGGTGACAGAGACCCATGATCCCGGAGGTTGGGAGGCTGATGCAGGAAGATGAAGAGTTAGGGGTCAGCTTTATCTACACAGTGAGACCCCACTCCAATAATAAATAAATAACAGATTTTTTAAAAAGATATTTTACATGTATATTTGTGCACCTGAGTATATGTATGTGCACCATGTGCATACAGTAGCCTGCAGATGTCAGAAGAAGGCATAGGATTCCCTGGAACTGGAGTTACAGGCAGTTGGGAGCTGCCATGTGGGTGCTGGGAATGGAACCTGTGTTCTCTGGAAGGGCAGCCCATGCTCTTAACTGCTGAGTCATCACTCCAGCCCTCGTAAACAATATATCTTACTGGAAAATAGACACACAGTTTTTTTGAGACAGAGTTTCTCTGTGTAGCTTTGCACCTTTCCTGGAACTCTGTTTGGAGACCAGGCTGGCCTTGAACTCACACAGATCCACCTGCCTTTGCCTCCCCATTGGTGGGATTAAAGGCCACCAAAAAACCAAAAAAAAAAAAAAAAAAAAAAGAAGAAAAGAAGACACACAGTTCTAACTAAACAACGAAAGACAAAAGCCAGGGCTGTTCACAACACTCCTGGCCTTTTTTCACGCTCTGGAAACCTCTTGTGCCTGGTGAACTACAAGGCCACTGACTGAGTTCTGTGCTCAGTCCACTGCTTTGCTGAGATCTTTGAAGATGACCCATCATCCCACAGACACAGAGTTAGCAGAGGGAAAGAGGGAAGAGCATTTATTTCAGGTGAGTGTGGATACTTCTCTTTATGACTACATCAGAACCCAGGTGGTTTCTTGAACTTTAGCTGCAGTGTGGAGCCTGGAGCTGCAATGCCATTCTCGCTGTCCTCTGCGCCATTGTTTCTGTCACCCTTGTCCAGCAACTTGGATGCACTGCCGTGTCACTTGAAAAACATGACCTTGGGATCAGGGTGGTGACTCAATAGATAACGTGATTGCTCTCCAAGTGTGAAGATGATTTCAGATCCTCAAAACCCACATAAAAACAGGGTAGGCATGGCAGCCACAAATAATCCTGGGGCTCAGAGACAGGGGATTCCTGGGGCAAGTTGAATGCTTAGACTAGCTGAGTCAGCATGGTTCTGGTTCAGTGAGAGACCCTGCCTCGGAAGGTGTAGTGGACAGCAATTGAGGAAGAATGCGTGGTGCTCTGAGCACCACTTCAGGAGCACTGATCATGCTTCACCTACTCGTTTTCTGTCCCAGCCACTGGCACCTTCACTGACACTTGTTCATGGTAATGGGCAAATGCATTCCCCAGGTTGGGCCTTCTGCCCACCTCTAGGAAATGAGGAAGCTTATAAAGAACACACAGGTAGTGTCTTCCTCTCAGGTCTTTTCATGTGGCCTTGTAAAGGACTGAGAATAGTCCAGCCTTGTCTGGGTTACTGGGCTGTGTGAGTGAGCAGATCTCAGGCTGGGCCTGCCTTTGAATGACTATCTTACAGAGCAACAGCCTTGATCTGAGTTACTACATTTTGAGTCTAAGTGCCAAAAAAGACTGACTTTGTTACTTGTTTATACAAGTAAATAACCACCATCTGCCAGCACACCAGGAGGCACAAACGGATCATTTATTTCTGCCAAAAAATTAATGGCATCTATGAATATATGAGCCAGACCAGAAACGGTAGATGCAGGAGCTTACCAATCACACCTGATAGAACCCACTTACCTGGAACCATGGAACAAGGAGATCTCCAACACTGAGATATGAGGGGCACTGACCAGTTACTTAGTCAAGAGCCTCATCTAGGAAGGCTGCTGCCGAGAAGGACGTCTGCCTCTGTTCAAGGGCTCAGCCCATTTCAAGGTCGTCCTTGCCTGGCCTGTCTCCTGGGCCTGCCTTTGACATCTCAGTCTAAGCATCTTGGCACCTGCAGCTTATGAAACCTTCTCCCTTATCTCTGCAGACTTTGTTTCCATCTGTGGCAGCTCTGCCACTCACCTCAGGATGGCCTTTCCAAACTGCAGACTTTTAAACTCGTTCTTGGCCTCTTGGTAACTGTGTGTGTCTCTGTTGCTGTGTGACTTGTACTGGGAAATCTGGGAATTAGTATTATTCACTAAGACTGGAACCAAAGAAACTGATTTCCAGTGACCCTGTTATCTGTGAAATTAGGATTAGTTAGCAAATTGCAGCCAATGAAATGGATGTAGCTTGTTAGTCAACAAATTCTGATATCATGGAAAGACATAAATGCATACACCCATGTCTCTTATATAGCTTGTCAGAACAACTATTCTCCATGGTGTAAATGCTTTCTTATTCTTTGAAGGGTGGTGCTCCTTTGCTCTTTTTTTTGGATATGATATGTGTGCAAGCATATGCATATAGTATACGTGCATGGATGTATATGTGATATATTTGCATGTATGTTTATATAACATCTGCACATGTGTTTATATAATGTGTGTGTATATATGGCATATGTGTGTGTACATGCATGTGTGTGAGTGTAGATTTGTATGTCATTATACACACCTAAGGTCAGAAGACAGCCTCAGGTATCTGTCCATGCCTTCCACCTCATTTGGAAAAGGGTTTCCTTGTATTTCTAGAGTGTGTGCCAGGCTAACTGGCCCTTGAGCTTCCAGGATTCTCCTGTCTCTGTAAAAGTGCTGGGACTATGCATACTTACCTTGCACAGAGTGATTTATTTTTAGTTTATTTTTTCCATTTTACCTCATTTCTCTTCCCTCTTATGGTTGGTTTCTTGAGACTTCTGACTTCTGCTCTTGTGTTTTGTTTCCAGATGGGTCTGCAATTGTTACCCTGAGGCTGTGTGTGTCTTCAGGGAGCTCCACTTCAGCTGGCTGCTCCAACCCTTCTGCTCTCCGTAGTGGGATGCTCTTGGAGTACGGGTGACTTCAGGCTGACTCCTGACAATGGCCACTTGGCTGGTCCTGTTCTTTAAGGAGGCATGTCTAATCTCAGTGAGGAATAATCGAGGGTGACTGGCAGCTGCTATCTCAGACAGGAACTGTGCACTCTCACTTCGTTCTGGAGACTTCAGCCTTGGGCATAGCTGAGTTTATTCAGGAAGTACGAGGGAAGCCCTTCCTATCACCTGCTTTTTGGTAGGTCTTCAACTAGACCGAACCTGCTCTTCAGTCCTGTCTGTCCCTAAGTCCTTTATCAACTCTGTGATGCTGTAGTCCCAAGTGTCAGCCAGACAAGCCTATCAGCTCAGGCTCTACAGAGGCAAACCAGTCTGTGGGGTGATGGTCCATTATGTGTTTGGACCTGAAGTTTGGGGTGATTGGCCATGGTGTATGTGGACCTGCAGTTTGGGGTGATGGTCCATGGTATGTGTAGACCTGAAGTGTGAGGTGATAGTCCATGGTGTGTGTGGACCTGTAGTTTGGGGTGATGGTCCATGGTGTGTGTGGACCTTCAGTTTGGGGTGATGGTCCATGGTGTGTGTGGACCTTCAGTTTGGGGTGATGGTCCATGGTGTGTGTGATCCTGCAGTTTGGCTCTGGGTCTCATGAGCCACAGGTGTCCTGGGTACCAAGGCAGGACCAGGGCCTTTAGGTTTCCTGGGCCAGCTGAGTGCCATTGCTGTTATTTGAAATGCTTTGTTTTCTTATTAACACATTTTGCAGCAAGCCATCCAAGCGGAGCCCAGGCCTGTCTGGGTTTTTCTTTTCTTTTCCTCAGCCTTTCATAGGGAGATTTTGGGCTTGTTTGTTTGTTTTTTAAAATCTATTATTTTCTCCTTTCCTTGGATTTCTGGGGCTGGAGGTCAAAAACCCAATTCTTGCTAAGAGGCATGTCCTGGCTAGTTTTTGCCAACTTGATACAAACTATAGTTGCTTAGGAAGAAGAACCCTCAATGGAGGAATTGCCTCTTTCATCCTGGCCTGTGGGTATGTCTGTCAGGGAGTCCTTCTGGCACCCAGGAGGCCCTGAACTCATGGTGGGAAGCAAATGGAATAGATCTGTTCCATGGTGCAGAAAGCCAAGGCCCAGGTGAGCATTTCCACAGAAAACTGGGGCCCTGTGCCCACCTCTTGGCCTTTGGTATCTAGCTAGAAAAAAGCTAGATACACAAGAGCCCTCTTCATTCTTTCAACTTCTGTCCACTAACCGTGCCAAGAGCTTTCTGGAAGCTGAATTCAGAAGCACAGGCTAGCAATTACCTCACGGAGTTTGCTAGGATGCATTTTATCATAAAAGCCATGGCCATTTGTCCCTGACAAGGCTGTAGCTATAATAATCTCTGTGCCTATATTTAGTAGAAAGTTAAGCCAGTTTTCTTGGGTACTTAATAGTTTTCTGCTTTGTGTTGCTCAGGTTAAACTTGGCTTTTGTTATGTCAGATCTGGACCACAAATACCAAAGTTATCACCGCTTGACTCCATCTACTGTGTGAGTTTTTAAAAAGATCACTTGATTAGGGAGGACACACTGTGCCTAGATTTCCATGACTTCTTTGAAAACACAAATGAGGGATTTTACTTTATGGGGAAAGAGATAAAAGTGGTTTGCAAAATAGCAATGCAATTATTTGGATAAGTCCACCACAAGAGGGGCCATTGTCCATAGTAATGGATTGAAGTGTTTTTCTCAATTCAAATGCTGAAATGTTAACTCCTGACACAAGAGTCCTTCTCCACCATTCTGTGGGCATCAGTCTGATAATATTATGTGGAAAATTCCAGAAATAAATAATTCATAAGTTTTAAATTGCATACCCTTTTAGATGATGAAATCTTCCCTGGCCCTGCTCTGTCCTGCTGGGGATACAAGTCCTCTTTTTTATCCACTATATCCACACCATATATGCTACCTAGTCACTAGCTACTTCTTGCCCTCACAGTTACCAGATCCACTGTAGAAGTGTTGTAATACTTGGTAGTACTTTAAAAAAGATTGTATTTATTTTTAAAAATTATTTCATAAACATATATTTAATTTTATGTGTATGTGTATGTTTTATATGATGCAGACTCTCTCTATATAGCCCTGGCTGTCCTGGAACTCACTGTGGGGACTAGGCTGACCTTAAACTCAGAGATCCACCTGCCTCTGCCTCTAGAGTGTTTGGATTAAAGACATGTGCTACCAAGTCCAGCTCACACACTGTACTTTGATCATATTTTTTTTCCTCACCCAACTCCTCCTAGATGCCCCTTCCCTATCCACTAAGCTTCTTGTTCTTTCTTTTAGGAAAAGTCAAAACCAAAGAACAACAACAACAAACCTCACAGTGTTCCTGTTGTGTTGTTCAACTACTCCTGAGCAGACTCAGTGATGCTCCATTGAGGAAAACTGACTTCCCATCTCCCAGCAACTATCCATTACCAACAGCTTCTTGGTTAGAGTGGGACTTTGTGCCCATTACCCCTCTCCATGTTGGGATTTTGCCTGATTTGAAGCTGTACAGGTCTTGTACATGCTGACACAATCTCTCTGAGGTCATATGTGCACCGGCCCTGTAGTATTTGAAAAATGTTTCCTTGGCATCATTCACCACCTCTGGTTCTTACAATTTTTCTTCCTCCTTTTCCTTGTAGATCCCCTATCCTTGAGGTAAGGGATGTGATAAAGACATCTCATTTAGGGCTGGGTGCTCCCAAGTCACTCACATTCTGCATGTTGGCCAATTGTGAGTTTCTATATCAAGTCCCATCTAATTCAAGAAGAGGCTCCTCTGATGAGTGTTGAGCAATGCAGTGATCTATGGGTATAGCAATATGTCATTAGCAATAATTTTATTGTTAAGTTCCTTTATCAGAATTATAGTAGTGGGTATCCCCCTAGGCCTACGACCTATGTAGTCTCAGCTTCTTGTCCACTTTAGTAGTGTTAAGTATGGGTTCCATCTCATGGAGTAGACCTTAAACTCAATTACCAGGTGGTTGGTTACTCCCATAATATTTGTTTCACTATAGTAGCAGTTGGCATTATCTTGTTAGTAGATTGCTGCTGTAGCTCCCAGGGTTGTAGCTGGGTGAGAGGGATGACTATTTTTCTACTTTGGCAGCATGTATACTACCTTCCAACATTATGAATTCTAGTCAGTAAGAGTGAAGCTTCCTGTTAAGTGCCAGCTCAATTTCTCTATGTTCAATGCAAAAGTACGTGGTATCTTCAGCAATAGAGGCTTACCAGCAGGTTATTGAGGGTAACCAATAGCATTGACAATGCCCCACAATGCTTGAAGGGTTCTATAGGACCTCTTTGGACAATGACTTAAAAAGGTGTAACTCATCCCTGGTACTGGTGGCTTCACTTAATAACATATTCTAGTTGGATTATTCCCTTCCCTATTATATGGTAACTCCATTTAAACTCTCCCAGTATGTTTTCATATGTGTGCATGTGTGTGTATACTTCTATCTCTGTAGTAGATTCTCATATGGCTTTTTGAAAGGCCTTTAGTGTTTGTTGTCTCTTCCCATGATTCCTCCTTATCCTGATGCCCTGTTCCTCTCCCTGTTTAACCCCCCTGTTCTAATTTACCCTTTATCCAGTTTTTAATGCTATATTCTACTCACCCTTCCTTGGAAGACTCCCTTCTCCCCGTGCTGGTCCCTTACTATCTACCTGACTTCTGTAGACATCCTAAATAAACACACATGTCTAAAGCTTAAAAGCTAACATTCACACATGAGAGAAGACACACACTCTTTGTCTTTCTGGGTCTGGGTTACCTCATGCAGTATGACTGTTTTAGCTCCATTTACCAGCAAAATTTATAATTTCATTTTTCTTGACAGCTGGGTAATATTCCATTATGTGAATGTACCACATTTTCATTATCTATCAGTTGGCAGGTGCTAGGGTTGTTTCCAATTTCTGGATACTGTGAATAATTGAGTAATAATGAGCATGGATGACCAAGTGTCTCTGTAGAAGTAGAGACCTTTGGGTGCTTGCCCACAAGTGGTACACCTGTACCCTGTGGAAGACGAGTTTTTTTTTTTATCTTTTTTGAGAAAACATCACACCAATTTCCACAGTGGCTGTACTAGTTTGCACTCCCACCAGCAATGAGTGAGTGTTCCCCTTTCCCTACATCCTCACCAGTGCATGCTGTCATTTGTTGTCTTGGCCATTCTGACTGGAGTAAGATGAAACCTCAAAATAAGTTGAATTTGTATTTCCCTAATGACTAAGAGTATTGAACAGCAAAAAAAAAAAAATGTTTCTCAACCATTTGTATTTAATATTTTGAGAACTCTCTATTTAGTTATATACTATCTATCTATCTATCTATCTATCTATCTATCTATCTATCATCTATCTATCATCTACCTACCTACCATCTAACCTCTGTGTCTTTTATATCATGTATCTTGATCCCATTCACTTCCCTATCCCTTTGCATCTGCCCTCCACTCCTATGCACCCCCCAAATAAATCAAACTTTAAGAGAAAAAGTGGGGGGAGACAAAATAAAAAGGAAAAAACTTAAGAATCTCATCATGGAAGCTGCAGTGTGATACCATGAGTCATACCATGAACCCCTTTGTTCCTATATCTTTACTCACAAGTGTTCATTACAAATAATCATTGATCTGGCTTGAAGTCTCTGGTTTCTACTACCCTATTGGTTCTGGGTGCTTACTTAGGTTCCTCCTGTATATCCGGTTGTTGCCCTGCATTGTGGAGATCCTGCCAGTTTGGGTCTGAGAGTCAGATTCCTTCACGTGCTCCAGCAGATCATAGATGGGGTGATGATGGGGTGGGCCAAGTCATATTGTTGAGTCTGGGCCTGGGCAGCTGTAGGGTTGGTCCTCCAGATGTGAAAATGGTAACAGCTCTCCCATGCTTACAACTTTGGGGCTGGCTCACCCACACCTGCACTAACAGGGTTGGCTCTCCCACCTGCCTCAGGTGTTGATAGGCTGGGGAGAGGGTCTCATTCCCCCACACATGCTGCCACAAGACAGATGAGAGATGGGTCCATCTCTCCCATGCTTACAACTTCAGGGCTGGTTCGCCCATACCTCTGCTAACAGTGTTGCTCTATTACGCTGCCCTGGAGAGGTGCAGGGCCTGCTCTCCCAAGTGTTGCAGGTTGTAGGGGGCAGGGGCAGCTCTCCCACTCTTGTTAGCTCAGGGTCATTGACATTGATGGGCAATGGCAGAGGGAGAGCGTCTCTCCCTAGCCTATGCAGCCATGTGGGAGGTGAGGGGTGGGGCTAGGTCTCCCAGGGTCACATTCTCAGGGTTGGCTCACCTGTGCTCTCATCAACAGGGTAATCTTTGCTGTGCTGCCCAGACAGAGTTCAGGGCAAGCTTTCCTGTGTGTTGCTGCAGGTCAAGGAAGGGTTCAATGCCCTCATCAGCTCAGCCTGTTCCCTTCCTCTCTTGTCTCTTTAGAATTGCCTCTGTATACAGGATCTGAGCCATTCTGTCTCTCTCTCCCATGAATGACCATACTGTACCTCTGCTTACACCAATAATGTCCTTTTGGCTAGTATTGCAAGGTACCAGATAGGCCCATACTCTTCCTCCCCACCATCAACCCCGCCCCTGGAGTGAACAGCACCAGACCTGTGCATAGGTCTCCTTGTCACACTCAGGTTGCCCTGGTGGTGTGCTGGACCATGCTTCTTCATCACAAAGAGATCACCATAGTGCCCAACTGCCCAGTGGCTATGGGCAGTCTCCTGGTTGGTCCATTCAGCTATATTCCACTTTTAAATTGGCTTATTTGTTTTCTTGATGCTCAGTGGTTTTTTTTGGGGGGGTTGGTTTTTTGTTTGTTTGTTTGTTTTGGTTCTTTGTATATTCTAGATACTAACCCTCTGTCCGGTGTATAATGGGTAAAAAATACTTCACATTCTGTAGGCTGCCTCGTTTCTCAAATGATGATGTGCTTTGCTGTACAGAAGCCTCCAGCTTCATGAGGTCTCATTTATTAATCATTGCTCTTAAATGTCTCACTAATGGGGTCCTGTTCAGAAACTCTTTTCCTGTGTCAATGAATTCAAGTGTATTCCCCACTTTCTCTTCTATAAGATTCACGATATCAGGTCTTACAATGAGGTCCATCTGCATCCATCTGGAGTTTCGTGCAGGGTAGTAAGTATGGGTCTATTTTTATTCTTCTATATGCAGTCGTCATTTGTTGAAGATGTTGTCTTTTCTATAATATGCATTTCATTCTTAATAAAAATATCAGGTGTCTGTATGTTTGTGGAGTTATTTCTGGGTCGTCAGTTCAATTCCATTGATCAGTATGTCTTTTTTCCCTTCTTAATACTGTGATTTCTTTACTATTATAGCTCTGTAATATGACTTGAAATCTGGGATGCTGATATCTCCAATGGTTCTTTTATTATTAAAGTTTGTTTTATACATGCTTGGTTTTGTGTTTTAATATGAAGTTTAAGATTTTTTTCTCTTTTTAGTTGAAAGTAATTTTTTCATACAATATCTTCTGATCACAGTGTCCCCATCTCCCCTCAGATCCATTTCTATGAAAAATTATGTTGGAATTTTGATGAGGCTGCATGTCCACCAATGGTTCTGGTGATTCAACTCTGATGAAACAAAGCAAGAAAGTACTTCAAGTGAAAGGGTCAAAATAAAAGGAGATATTTTGAGAAAAAAGACAGGCTGTTGTCACATATGCTCATTATAATATATTGTTATGGTGGTTCTACTTTATTAATATTTACTGTTACTAACCTCTTATTGTTCCTATATCATCAGTTTAACTCCATCATAGGCTTCTGTGCAAATGAAAGAAGGGTGTACAGGGCTCTGTGCTGTCCGCTGCTTCAGGTATCTCCTGGGGGCCTTGGGACATAGTCCCTGCGGATAAGGGGGATTGCTGATCCTCAGCCTGTAGCCATGTCAGCCTGTAGCCATGCTTGGAGATGAACTGCATGGGTTCTGAGGCTGTGATATTCATTCTTCATCCAATGGTTGGACGAGATGTGGGCCTCTTATGATGGGTAATCTGTCAACTTGATTGGATTGCTAAGAGTGCCCACCTCTGGGTGCTTATGAGGGTTTTTCCAGAAAGATCCTGATGGCTCTGTCTTCATCAATTAACCCCATGATGGATGCTTGCTATAAAGGTGAAAAGTTGGAAAGACATCCTGAGTCAGAGGAGTCCTAAGGAGGAAGCTGTACACTGAGTCACTTTTTAGGAAGATAGACTTGGGTTAGGAAGGGTGTGAGGAACAAGGTGTGAGGTAGGGGTCTGGTTAGAGGTTCGGAAAGTATGAACATGGGAGGGAAGATGGATCTGAAGCTTCTGGAAAGGCCGTGGAGAACCCTGGTGGAGCTGGCTGGAGAGCACAATCCTCAAATCAGGCTGATGGCCAGCATCTGGGTCAGTCACATGACTCGCCAACGGAAAAGCACCTCCTGTTTCCCAACATCCTCTCTACACATTGTGCTTGATGATGCTTCATGACCATCTGGGAGGAACTACAAGATAGGAATGTACCAAGTGGAGTAAAGTCACAAGAGATCCGATTCTGAAGCCCAGAGACAGAAAGTGACTCAAAATTCTAAACTAGCCCAGAAAATATCTGTCATGTACTTAACATGGAGTAATTCCAGTGGTTCACTATGTATATACTAATGTAAACAGTGAAGCCATCTTCCCATCAGGCTTCTCCAAAGAGCTTGGACTAGGAGCCTCAGTAATATCACAGAGCAGGGAGAAAGGTTTTCCAGCAGATTCCTTTTGGGCTGATTTCAAAAGTAAGAAAGTGACAGAAAAGTATTTCTTTGGGTGACATTTGATACAGGGAAGAAATGTTCATTATGTTTCCTGGGGTGTGTATGTGTATGTTTCCTATAGTACCCTCAGATGAAGAACCAGGCTGTGGATACTAGGGCACTGGCTGGGCAAACATGCCTGTCCTGAAGGCTGCCTTAACTCCAAGTGCAGTGGGTGCTGGCAATTTGAAGACCTGAACTGTGAGCACAGCAATGTGACATAAACACTAAGTCTTATGATCTTCGTGTGACAGAGCAGTGATGTGAAGTTTAGACTTGCCATCGTAGAACTAGCTTTGTTTGTAAGACTAGAACTCCATATCCACTAAGCAACACATGACCCTATTCTGCTTCTGCTCCTGCCCTCCTGCTTTGAACCTGGACATCCCAGTGTGTGGTTTTCTGTGGCTGGCTCATGTCACTCAGCACGGTGTCTTCCTGGCTCACACACATCATAGTGCATGCTACAATGTCCTTTAAGGCTGATTGATGATGGTGTTTCACTGTATGTGTGTACCCCAGCACCTGCATCTATTCTACAGTGGTTGGACCTTCAGGTGTCTCTACCTTGGGCTGCAGTGAACAGTAGCTCTACAGACACACATGTACAACTATGTCTTTCAGGCCCACACTCACTTCTTTCATTTGTATATCTGGAAGTGTGGTTGCTAGATCATGGAGAAATGATAGTTAACATTTTTTTTTTTTTGGAGAAGTTGAACAATGCTCTTTTGTGGTGGCTTTAGTCATGCAGTGCCCTGAGTTGGTGGCAGAATTCAGTGAGATGAACCTTCCACTCAGGGGAAGTTTTTTGGTAGCCAGTGTAGATGTGAGCCTGACTCTGCCTCCCTGACACTTGAAAGCATGATGAGATAAGGTGATAGGAAGAAAAAGCAACAGACTATGAGCTCCTGCAGATGTGGGTTCCAGCCTTCTTTTGGGTCCCAATGTTCCTAGATAGATGTTAGCTCTCTACTGTAACTTCATTGTAAGAATAACCCAGATGAAATGAAAGGATAGGTGACATCCAAGTTGATATTTCTGTAAGGCATTCAAAACTATTTGAAAAAGTTGGGCCAAGTTGAGTTCAGGTTGTTAGAATAGGAAAAGAAGCAAATAATCAGAATAACAAAGACTCACATCCTAACATCAATGCTACCACATAGTGGCTCCTAGTGAACCGCATGTCACAAGTTCAGTTGAATAGCACAGTCTAATGTGATCCATCTGGGCTGAAAATGTCATGCAGAATAGCATCACAAGCCTACTTCAGTGGCATTTCATGAAACAACGCTATTCAGGGCCAAATAGCCATGGGCTGTTTTCTCCGTGAGTTCAATATTGGAAAATACCAGTTCCAGCCTCCACAGGTGGCTACTGCTTTGTCAGATGTTAGAATGCTTATGGTCATTGTGGATGTCAGGATGATGGCCACAACTCAGTCATCCATGGGCCAGCATATCAAGAGTGTGACTCTTGGACATCACATGCCTGAGGTGGATGGCCTGTAACTGAGGACAGTTGGTATCCCCCATGTAAGTCCAGTGTTAAGTAATTAACCCACAGTGCAATTCATCTGCAACATCTTATTTTTGAAAAAAATTGGAACCACACATCTGTTACAGCCATTTTAAGCAAAGTTCTTTTCTTTTCTTTTTTGTAGGTCCAAAATAAGAAATGTCTTCCCATTTTGCCAGACCTGGCTTGTTTCTGCCACAAATGCCTGCCATATAGCCACAGAACTGAGCCCAGGAGACAGTCTTCAGAAATCAGGGTGAGAGCTGTGTATATTTCACTTCCTCATCTTTTCAGGGCTGGGATTGAACCTAGGGCCTTGCATGTGCTAAGCAGGCGTTGTACCCCCAAGATTTATCCCCAGCCCTTATAGTTTTTCTTGATTTTAAGATAGAGTCTCACTAGTTGCCCTGGCTGACTATAAATTTGTGGGCCTCCTGCTTTCGCTTACTGAGTAGCTGAGGTTAGAGGCCCAAGGCTCCAGGCTGGCCATATGGTTCCTAATTAGTGATTAATTCCGGTAACCTCAGTCATTAGGATGTGAAGGAAAATGAAAGCAAAGAGAAATGAAGCAGGAGTGAAGAGAAAAAGGAAGAACACCATTGGGCATGTAGAACACCACTGGGCATGTAGAACACTATCAGTCATGCAGGACACCATTGGGCATGTAAGAACACTATTAGTCATGCAGGATACCATTGGACATGCAGAACACTATCAGACATGCAGGACACCACTGGGCATGTAGAACACTATCAGTCATGCAGGGCACCACTGGGCATCCAGGCGGAGCAGCAAGTGTCTGTGGAGCTGCAGACCTCCTTCAAGGAGGAGTTTATAAGTAGCATTGTTAACTGACTAACTGAGAACATGGCATTTTCATTCATTTCCCAAATGCCAGCTCAGCTGTGAGTTGACAGCATTCTAACTTATTTTAACATCCGAATGATTGGGACATTCGTTAATTGCCTCTTTGGATAATAAGGTCCTTTGGGGAGGGGTTTTCCACTTTGTTAAAGATGTTTTAATAAACACAAATTAGCACTGTGCAGGTCTACAGTAGTGGGTAGAAATATTCTGTATTAGTCTCCTCCCCACCCTGTGTGTGTGTGTGTGTGTGTGTGTGTGTGTGTGTGTGTGTGTGTGTTAGGGGGAGGGGCTAACAGGGAAGGAGCTGTGTCTACATGTACTACAGCATAGCAACCAATGGTGTGACCAGTCTCCATGGAGCTCATACAGTGATTCTGGTCTTTGTTAGTCACAAACAAGTCTCATCAAAGAATTATTACCTTCTTGGGCTAGAGAGATGTCTTAAGTGGTTAAGAACACTTCCTACTTTCTCAGAGGACTCAAGTTCAGTGCCCAACACCCATTCTAGGTGGCTCACAACTTCATGTATTCCTGTAACTCCAGCCCAGGAGTTAGTTCAGGGTAAAGATCCAGTGTGCTCTTTTGGCCTCCAGAGGTATCTGCACATATGTGGCATACATTCATAGACACACAGACACACAGACACACAGACACACATAAACATGGACATGCACACACACACACACACACACACACACACACACACATGGCCATACACAAACAGGTACACATATACATACTTGGGGACACATGTTTACATACACACACATGCACACAGGTAAAATAAAATAAGGTAAAACAAAACAGATGCTTCCTCTTGGGTTATTCAAGCCCATACCACTAGCCTTCCTTGTGGATTTCTTAAACTTTGTAAATTTTGGCATCCTGGTTGTTTCTACAGTGCTGCCATGCACTGCTATTGCCTTGCACCTGAATGATTTCAAGTAAGAATTACTCACCAGCAAAGCAGAAGGCCTTTCTCAGAATTCATCCAGCCTTGGCAGGTCCTAAGTACTAAGTGGGATGCTTATTGAACATTATTGGCATTAGGAAAAGTTATTTTCAGAGATGTAGGTATGTTCTAGCAAGATGGAAAAACTCCCTCTCTGTACTGGTGAGGAACTGTGTCTGGGTGAGTGACAGATGCTCAGCCATTCAGGTGTTGGTAGTCAGGAACAGTAAAGGCTGGAGCAGCATGACTGGAGGTATCTGTCCTTCATGCTCTTCCTTGTGAATACCTCATGGTCACATTGGATGCCTCACCCCTGCCTCAGTTTGTCCAGAAGAAGAGGAGGGAAGGGGAAATAGAACAAGGAAGAAGAGAAGGCAAAAGTACCTGGGTGAGGGACGTCCACCTGCTCTTGTTCTTCTCTCCTTGGATGTCCCACAGACAATGTTAGCTGCAAGGGAAGCTGGGAAACTCAGGCTAAAAATCTGCAAATGGGACTAGAGAGAAGGACCAGTGGTTAATAGTACTTGCTACCTTTGCAGAGGAACCAAGCTTAGTCCCCAGCATGTACACTGGGCAGCTCACAGCCACCTGCATCTCCAGCTCTAGGGAGCCTATACACTTGTCTGGCCTCCAAGGACATTTTTACTCATGTGCATACACCCACACACAGATACACACAAGTACACATAAATAACACAAATCTTAAAACTGTAGATGCTATTCCCAAGGCATTTTTAGTTTTCTTAATAAGGAAAAAGTGAGGATGAATACATCTGTCCCCTCTATGTCATGGAGAAGCAGGGCAGTGAGCTTGGAGCTAACACTGATTGCTGTGGAAGCCAGAAAGTGTCTAGAGGAGCCTCAGAATCCTCCAATCATGATTGCATAGGGATGGAGGGTGTAGGAAATGTCAGTGGTCCCAGATCTTCAGGCTAAGAAGCACGGGAAGATGCAGGTCTCAGTAGCTGTTCTTTGAGGTTGTGGATCAGATACTGTGGTTTGGAACTCAAAGCAACCTTGAGGGGCCTTGTAAGAAACTTCTCTATGATGATATCCCCTTTGGGGTCTGGGGCTTCCCACTTGGTGACCCCTGAAGAGTAGAGTTTTGCAGTTGAGACTGGCACCTCTCAATCTCCAGAAACCTCAGTGAGCGGGATCTTCCTGGACTTCTTTGCTAATCCCAGCCAACATGGTGCTTTGTGCAGACACAGCAGGGCCCTCTCTGAGGTGGAGGAGCCCCTGACTGGAAGAGGCTATGAGGCAGAAGAGCCCTAAGATGGAAGAATCCACAACATGTACGAACCCTCTGATAATGAGGACCCCTGAGTAGGAATCCCTAGAGGGAGGCTCTCAGGGCTTCCTGTGGGAGATCATGCTGTCAAGTTGATGTTACTGTGTGCTGTTGTCTCTGTGGCCTCCTCCTGCAGGAAGAGAAGAGTGGGGTTCAGATGACAGTGGGCCCAGGGAAGAGACTGAGCCATGGGGGAACCCTCAGGATGAGACACAGCAGCCAAAGGCTTTGCCTTCCTGAATCCCAGCCTGCAGATCCTAAGGGCCTCCTCTCACCTTGGCTGCCATTTGCAGACACTTGCTTATTTCTCATCCAGAGGGGATGAGGGACTTGAAGTTGTCTTTGGAATCAAGTGTAAAGAGACACAGTCACATTCCTTTACTCACAGCATGTGGTCATCTTGGCTCTTGCAAAGACCCTCTCTCCTGTCTACCTGTTTCTCTGTCTCTGCCTATCTGTTTACCAGCCTCCCCCTCCCCTTGTCTCTCTGTCATGTCTCACCCCTACATCTGCCTCCTGACTCCTCTTACCCAGTTCTCCTGCTTTCCTCTCCATGTGTGCTTCATGAATTCTGATTCTAGGTGGTGAATACTTTCTGAAAACTTTAGGAGTTCTTGTTTAATCTAGTGATTTTTTTTTTTTTTTTTTTTTGCTACATTTACACTATTAGAAGCACTGATGTTCCCCCTAGGCTGGGAACCAGGCATGTGCTACTCCAAGGGATGCTGATGAGGGCTAGTGTCAGCCTCTGAGTACTGTTACCTGGGTGACCCAGCTTTCATCTTGGGCATGCAGACAAAGGGGGCATAGCAAATCTTTACTAACGAGAGGATCAAACCTTTCTCACAAGTCAGAAGGTTACAGGCCCCTATCAGAACTGCTGAGTTGTCCCAATCCAGTCTAGCACAGGACTCATTTGCAGAAGGTGTTATGTCCACAGATGGACATATTCTGGTCCCAGACACTGCCTGGGATGCTTGTGGTTCTGCTGTGAATCTGGCTGTTGACCTGGGACACAGGTGAACTCAGGTGTGTGTGTTCATGCATGTGTGGGTGTGTGATGCTGAAATAAAGCCAAGCCAGATCTCTAAGAAAAACCCATCTCACCCTTCATAACATGCTCTCTAGCTCATTACTCATCTTGCTAGTGGGAAGCCCATACTAGAAACCAGGTTTCCTCCTGTGTCTATGTCTCCAAAGAAACAGCATGACTAATGTGCTCACACATCCAGAGGCTTTTATCTCCAAGGACCCTGGAGGTCACATTCATGTCTCATTTGGGCATCTGGTACACTGAGAAACCAGAGGATCTGGGCCAAAGATGACCCAGTAATATGGCCTGGCAGGTGCAGGGCACTTAGAACCTTGCTTACTCTCTAGATGTCTTCCCCCCAACCCCCGCCCAGAATACCAGGCCTGAAGGGAGGTTACAGTTTCAGGCCCAATCCCGAGAGGGGTTGGGAGACCTAAGTGTCACTCTGTTCTACACATGTGCCTGTAGCTATCCGATGCCATTTAAGAAGTTGGCTCTCTGGGGCAGGGCATAGTTCAGTTTGTATAGAGCTCACCTAGCATGCATGAAGCCCTGGATTCGAACCCCAGCACACATAAACCAAACAAAGGTGGTGAAAACCTATTATCCCAATGCTTGGGAGATGGAGGCAGAAGGATCAGAAATTCTAGCTCGTCCTTGACTACATAGCATAGTTCAAGGGCAAACATTGTCTTAAAAAGTCAAATCTGTCAGCATTTGTCCCATGAATTCCTGTTTTAGAATGCAGCTCCTGGAATGGAATACCAGCCCTCTTTGCTTGGTCATCTTTGGATGGAGTCAAACTGTGAATAGGAACCCTTATGCAGAGCTGATGTCATGGTCTAGCTTAACCGTGGAACATACAGGTGTATTATAGCTTGTATTTATCTTTCAGTGTTTCTGTGGTCCATCACTGTCTTGCCTGCTTCTGCACATGGTGAGTTTGTGGGTGAGGTGTGACCCTGCGACCCTTCATCCCATCTCATCATTTCCCACTACCAGGTCATCTTTGGTTCAGGGCCTTTGGTGGCTCTGCTCACCAGGAGCCCTTGCATAAAAGAGACACAAAACGCAACCTCTATGACTGTTGGAGACAAGAACATCTGGCCATGTTGATTCTTTGTAGGGAACCTGGCTTCTGGTGTGAGGAAGAAGATGGCTGGTGAGCTAAGGCAGGCTATGAAGCAGTGAAATGGGATTTCCTTTGGCTCTCTCCTGGCTTTTTTTTTTTCCAGCATAGCCATCACTTACCCAAGGGTTTTGTCCATAGGGATGCCAACAAGAGGAACCAGGAAGATAGGACATGTGCTCCACCCCGATCTATGTCCATGTTTCTTCCAGTTTGATTCCTAAGGAGGACTTGATATCTTTGTTGGTGGCAGAGACTTGCATCAGGCTGCATTCTGTTGCTGATAAAAATAGACTGAGCTGGTCGAGTAAACTCTGGCACTCAGGAAGGAGAGGGCGGCCTTGCAATGTGGGGATCCTCTGAGCTCAGAAGGAACCATAGCTACCTTAAGTGAGTCTTGGTTTTGGCTGGAGTGATGGGGGCATCTCCATGGGGGGAGGAGATGTGTGGAAAGAGTGGGAATTTGATTCACCTTAGAGGCAAACTTAAAAACCCGTGGATCCTCAGTCCTTTTTGTTTCTCAAGCACACACACACACACACACACACACACACACACACACACACACATACACACACATACACACACATACACACACACACATACACACACATACACACATACACACACATACACACACACATACACACACATACACACACATACACACATACACACACATACACACACATACACACACATACACACACACATACACACACATACACACATACACACACATACACACACAACATACACACATACACACATACACACACATACACACACATACACACACATACACACACATACACACACACATACACACATACACACACACATACACACATACACACACACATACACACATACACACACGTACACACACACACACACACACACACACACACACACACACATGCGCGCGCGCTTGCTTACAGGTGACTTTTTGAGAACATGAGGCTCTGGGGATGTGCTCCATGCAAGGAAAAGTAGTTTTGTTTCTCCCTGCCCCTCTCCCTTCTTCCCTTAGTGTTCGTTGAATGTTTGTGTGTACAGGTGAGGAGGTGAACAACAGAAAAATGAGCTGTACGTTATCCTTGATGTATAAGTTCCTGCTTATTGCTTCTTCACACATTTTGAATGGTAAATAATGAGGTAATTCCACGGAGTCTGTTTGATAGTCAAAAGGGATTTATTTTGGGTTAACTCACAATAACCATAGGGGAGTTGGTTGTAGAATCCAGGAGGGGCTGGGTGCGGTTCTCTGGAGAACTCAGCCTTGATCCACAGCACCAGCATCCAGCATCCAAGACTACAGGGTAGCCAAGAGAGCAAGTTTGTATGCATTCCAGGCCTTAAGTGATCCCCCCTTGGCCACACCCCAGGTGTGCCTACTAGGGGCAGTGCTTCAGGGTAAAGCACAGACAACCACCCCTCCATCTACCTCCTTTGTCTAGGTAAGAAAGTTCTAACCTAACAAAAACTATATACAATAGGAATGATTATCAAGGAGAAATAAAGAGTAATGACAGAAACAAATGGAACTACCACCAACAAGAGCAACATCAGACAAGAGACACATACTGACATCCAGAGAAGTCTGGAGCACAGGTAAGTGGCATGTACAGAGATCACTCCAAAAGGCGTCCTGTCCTGAAGAACCTGAATCGAATACTTAATACGATCTAGCTAAGATACGAGAAGATTGTAACTGAAACGGTTAATCTTCAATCTCATAAAGACCTGAGAAGGGATAAAATAATGCCCGAGAAATGAGATATGGGTGCAAGCAACTTTCAGGAGTCTTGTGTGTGAGAGAAAAAGTAATATGTGCACTTACATAAAGAAAAAGATAGTTTAAAAAATAAAATCTTTAAAGAGACAGTAAAAGTAATATTAAAAAAAATAAGCCATCTAAAGATGGAAATCACACATAGTCTGGATAATATTGTCTTTGGGATTTTTTTATTTATTATTTATTTATTATTATTATTTTTTGTTTGTTTTGTTTTTCGAGACAGGGTTTCTCTGTGTAGCTTTGCGCCTTTCCTGGAACTCGCTTTGGAGACCAGGCTGGCCTCTAACTCACAGAGATCCACCTGCCTCTGCCTCCTTAGTGCTGGGATTAAAGGTGTGCACCACCACCGCCCAACTCTGTCTTCAGGATTTTTAACTGCAGAAAGACAGTTGATTGTAAAGGCTGCTGAGTTAAACCAATATATATTTTTTAAAGGTATCTTGATTTCATAATTTTTGTCTAAGGAAAATTTTTGCTTTGGAAAAGAGGTTCTGCTTTTGTTTCACAGAAGATGACAATCTGTGGATTGATTCCAGGCTAATATAGTTTGATCAACCAAGACCCTCTGAAAGGTCTACTGTGACACCATGGCCCAGATGATCCAACACCCAAAATTAGCTTCAAAGCAACTGGCTGAGACAATCTAATCTCACAGCCAAGATTTAACTATAATTCTTAATTTTCTCAGGATCCCCATAAGATTACCAGCACCCCCAACCAGCAGGAAGTAGTACAAGAAGCTACATCCAAATTCCCAAAATATTGTTTATAAATGTATATTTTTGTTTAAAGGGGGTTGATTATAAATGCAATCTTTCTAAAAAAAAGGAAAAAGAATAGCATAGATATGATAGGATAAAGGGCAGATTATTAAATCTACTTTAAAGAGAAACAATTTGTTTAAAATGTTATACATTGTTATGGATTTTAGTTTATTGATATAAATTTAAAGTTAATTTTGTTATTGTTAGTTAAGCGGCGGTGCTTGTGGCTGGCTGTCTTCTGCAGTGGCCATGCCAATGGAGGAGAGTGCTGGAGAAGAGTCACGAGCCATGGTTACCTTTCTAGAGCTTTATTAAGAGAGAGAGGGAGGGAGGAAGGGAGAGAGAGAGAGAGAGAGAGAGAGAGAGAGAGAGAGAGAGAGAGAGAGAGAGAGAGCATGCCCTGCTTTTTAGGCTGGGATGCCATCGCAGGCTGGTGACATAATTAAGGACATAATCCTTACAGTTATACTGTATGTATATTTCCACTCTTGTTTAAGATATTATGTTTGTACAGCTCATTTAAAATTATAATGTATAATTAAGAAGTACAGATTAATAATTAGTCATCTATGATAATCATGCTTATAGTTATATTAGTTAAGTATTCTAGGTATATATAGATATATTTCAATTAGGTAGGTAATCTTCAAATACTTCAAAGACCCATAGAATATGAAATTTAAAGTGTTTTAAAAACTTAGACTTTTCTGGAGAGTGAGATTTGTCTGCTCCTGGTAGCACTGATTTACTTAAAAGAGGAAGATGGGCATCAAAGACACTCTATATGGAGTTTATCTTCTTCTTGGCACAAAATGACCATTTGGGCAAGAAACTTCTCTTGCCTGGCCTGCTTGACAGGATGTTCTATAAACTGGACATAAAGGACCCATAGGAAGGTGACTACTGAACTTTGCAAGGTGAGATGGCCCTTTAGGTTCCTGCTTCATAGAAGAAACTGCCAGACATTCTGCAGGACACAGGGAGAAGCAACTGAGAGACTCTAGGCCTATAGGCTGAGGAAGGATGCCCCAGCATTGCAGAGGAACTTTGGTCGACTGTCCAGGAAGCCAGCTGTCTCTGTAATACTAGATTTTTGGAAGTTGTTTACAATGCACTTCCTATTTTCTTAGGTAATATTATTTCTTCCTTGGGGTTTTGATGTAGTCAAAGACCAGATAGTTATAATTTTCCTTGGTTATGATAAAAGATAAATTAGATATAAAACCTTAGACTCACAAATATAGGATAGATAAAATATTTTCTTTAATTTTGCCAGATACAAATAGACCAGATATTATAACTATAATTCCTGCTTGATAACTCTTCTATATGTGTAATTTTACTATGTTAAAGTTAAAACCTTTTTGATTAGATAAAGAGGGGGAAGTGCAGTGGGATGTCTTTTGGTATGCTGTGATTATGTGTTGCTCTGATTGGTTGGTAAGTAAAGCTGCATTGGCCTATGGCAAGGCAGCTTACAGACAGGTGGGAAATCTAAGCAGATACATGGAGAGAAGAAAGGAGAGGAGAGAGAGACGCCAGCTGCTGCCCAAGGAACAACATGCCAGCAGGCCAATAAGCCTGAACACGTGGTAAAATGTAGATTAATAGAAATGGGTTAATTTTAGATATAAGAGCTAGCTAGCAAGAGGCCTGCCACAAACCATACAGTTTGTAAATAATATTAAGCCTCTGAGTGATTATTTTATAAATGGCTGTGGGACCACAGGGCCGGGCAGGACTGGGTGGTGGTGGGGGCACCAGAGAAACCTTCCAGCTACAGGTAAAGAAGAAGGCTTCAACATGACCTTGTCCCGACCCTTGTCCTCCTCTCAGGTACCTTAGTTTAAGGGAACCTGGTGAAGACAAAGCCCGAGCTTCTGGGGGTTTCTGGTAACTTTTCCCAAGATGCATGGAGAGAGAACACTTTGCCTTCCTGTTCCCACCCTGGCTCTCTGTACTCCTTTTGTCTCCTCTACCACAGAGGACTCAATTTCTCTGTAGTCTCTACAGAGTTCTGTTTCTGTTTGGTTCCTCTGCAGGGCTCTGTCCTCAGAAGGCAGTACAGGAGCTGCCAAGGACCAGCCAATTGGAGTTGCACCCTTGGGAGCAGGAACCAGTCCTGTGAGTCTCTGTATCCCCAAAGCTGATCACACAGCATATTCTCAATGGGAGAAAAGGCTGGACCAGGGAAAATCAACTAAGATGCTACCACCCTCTCACCCTGAGTGAGAGGCCTGGCATGCCTATGGAGGCCAAGTAGAGACATTACTTTTTAGAGTGGAGTAGGGGAAATTTGTTAGCATGGTGTCTACACAGGAAGTCTGCAGCAGACAGGATAGGGGGCTCTGCCTCCACAGGGGGCAAGTCTTCATGGAGACACAGTACACACAGGGGGAGCACAGTAACCTTGGGGGGAGCACAGTCCCTGTAGAGAGTTGTTATCCCCACATTGTGGGACAGAGTACCCATTGGAACACAGAAGCCTAAGAAGGGAGTCAACCCACTATAGAGCTGGCCAGTTCACAGTGGTCAGCTGTATCCAGATCCATCCTGCCATTGTCTATTTCTTCTTGAGTGGTCTTGTGGTCTACCCACCACCCCAGCTCCACTCCTGTGGCTTATGCACAGTAATAGCAGCCACCACGGTGCTTCCCAAGGTGGACCCTCCCAAATGTCCTAAGATACGGCTGGTCTGCCCTGGTCAGCCTTGTCTTACTCCTCTGACCTCTTCATGCCCTCCAGGGTCTGCAGTCCACAGAGCTGCCTACATAACTGCTCAAATGGCACTACATCTGAGAGACCTTCCCTGCTGCCCCAGTGTGTCTCTTTCCTGTGTCGGAGTTTCTGCTGCAGCCCTTCCAGCCTCTGTGTGGAGGTGGACACCCTGTTTGGTAAAGGATACACCAAGGTGAATGAGCAGGACAAGGGCACAATGGTCATCATGAGAGTCAGGAGATGGTCTACCCAACCTGGTGAGACCCTTCTCCAGACAGCTCCTGGTCGGAGGCTGACCCACAGGATTTCCTGGAGCACGCCTTCAGAACCTCCACTTACTGTCAGCTGATTTTGAACCTGATACCTAAGCCCCACATCTGGGGGAGCTGGTGGGCACCTGGATGTTAGAGAAATTGGAGGCTTGCAGAAAGCCACGAGACTAAATTGGTGTGCCTCTTCTTCAAGTTACTCCAGAGGAGAACTCCACATGCCAGATGCTATGGTGGAGGAGCTCAGGCTGGCCTGCTGGAAGGCGACAGGCCATGTGGAAGACAGCTGAAGCTCTCCACTCTGCTGTGTCAGCCGAGGACCACTTGCTGGCTACAAACACATGGGTAAATCTCTAACAGGCCAGTTGGCTTCTGAGGGAGGTGGAAGGGACTACCTAGCTAGCCCACTCTAGTTGCCAGCCCAGTGGGCTTTCCTCCCAATTTTAAAGAGTGGCTGTGTCATTTATAAGAGGCTGGACTTGCATGAGCAGTTCTCATTTAGGACACAGAAGCCACGTTGCAGGTGTACACTGACACGATGCACCCTTTCCTAGGAGGCTCTGAACAGAAGGCAGGGAGGGATTGTTAGGGGCCAAGATGCGGAATGCCTGAAGGTGGGTTATGTGGCCCTGGGACACTGTTGGATGGAGATAGGTCCGTTCCGCATTCTAACTTATTTGGACACGAAAGCAAAGGCATACTTCTTTGTCTACATGATCTCAAGAACACTGCATGATGTGATGGGAAATGAGCCAATGACGCTTAGAACTTAGTGTTGTGTAGGTGAGACTGTGGATCCGTGAAACAGAGAGCTGTGCCATGGCCTGCTCCCAGGGACAAGAGGACTTGGAACAAGTGGGGAATCTGGTGGCTCTGGCCATTGCTCTCCCATTCCTGGAGGTCTGAAAGCAGTACTCAAGAGCTCTTCATCTCCAGCAGATGCAGCCTTGCTGACCCTGCCTGGGAAATAGACACCCTAATAGTTATCAAAAACTGAGCTCTGCTTTCTTGGAAGCCTGAGATCCATGGCCTGCCAGAGTAAGGAAGGGTAGGAGGGACCTTGGAGCCCATCTGTGCACTGGAGGAGGTGGACAAAGAAAAATGGCAGGAGTCTGCCTATGACCTGAGCCCAGCTTGAAGGGCAAGTAGAATCTGGAAGAAAAAAACCTGAAGAAGGGAAAATGGCAGCTATAATATCAGCAGATGGGGAAGCCATGAGTCCTGCTCTCAGGATCTCCTTCCTTAAGTACTGGCTAGGGCCATGGTAACAGAATTCCTCACACTGCTCCACAGTGCCCATGCACACGTAGCCCAGAGAGGGAGCAGGGCTTCAGCCTGGCCCAGCATTGACCTCTCTCCTGTTTTACTTTTGCTACCTGGCAGCTCTTTGTGGCAGCCCATTCACCCTGCCCCCCCAACCCCCACACCCGCTCCATCACATGTCTGCAAGAGCGGGAGCAGCTAGCCTGGCAAACACCTTGGGAATACTCAGGGGTTCCATATGTACCTATTTGTCAGACCTATGAATCTCACTTAGCATCTATGACATTCCGTTCTCAATGGCAGAGGTGACACACAGGCTGGCACTAGAAGGTACTAGAAAGAAGTACCTCAGGGCGACTATGTTGCCTAGTAGGTTAGACTAGATGGAGGGATCTCTGCTGAATCCAGTTGTCCTCACAAAGAGCAAAGATTGTAAGGAAATAGTTTATGCTCCATGCTGTAGGTGGAGCTGGAAGATGGATGGAGTTGGAAAGAATTTGGAAGAAAGATGATAGAGAAGCATTTCTGGGCAGTATGTCAGGGTGGTAATGAGTGGTCCTAATTCTTATCTCTGTGGTCACATTCTTTGGGGTAACCTTGGCGTACTCCTACCTAAGGTCTGGTTATGTGACCAGCTTTGTCCACAATTGGAATGTCACTGTCCCCTTCTCTATGTCTATGGGGAAAAGCCAAGTCTAGCCTGTTGGAGGGAATCCTGTGTAGCAATACCAAAGGTCTTGGCTGGGGCATCTCCTGTGAACCATGTAGCAACTGACTCCAGATGCGCTACATGTGAGCTTGTCCAGGGAAGGTTGGCTTGGCTCTCTGAGTGATGTCAACCAATCACTGTGTCCTGCTGAGGTCAGCTTAGCTATGTAGCCTTAGGAGCTGGTCTTGAATGAACTAACCCCCCAAAGTCTGTGGATGTGTGTGGCTCCATCCCCACAGCCACCCTTGCAACTCAGCCACAGCCTGTGCTGTGGGAATGCCTCCTTCTCTACCCTCATCCTGGCCTGGGGCCTATAAAAAAGAGGATCAGAGCCTTTATGATCATTTCATTTTTCTGAGACAGGTCTTTCTTGTTGCCCAGGCTGGCTTTGAGTGTAAGACAATTCTCCTGCTAGGACCATAGGTACGTACCACTTCACCCAGCTAAAGACCCTCGGACTTCTGCAGAGTACTGTACTAGGGACCAGGCTAGTTCCTTCTATAAACTCCCTATCCTCTGAAATAGGGCAGGAAACAGGTATCTGTGGACATCTCTTGGGATTTCCCAGAACTTAGCAGGGTGCCAGGCACACAGAGATGGGCAAGGAGGATGCATCAGTTACCAAGGGCCAGCTCTTCCCTAGGCTCAGCTCTTCCCCAAGGCCAGCTCAACCCTAAAGTCAGATGTTCCTCCATGGTCAGTTTCTCTCTTAGGTCAGCTACTCCTTAAGGTCAGCACCAATCCAGGGTCAGCTCCTTCTTATGGTCAGCCTCTCCTTAAGGTCAATTCCTCCTCAGGGTCAGCTCCTCCTCAGGATCAGCTCCTCCCCAATGTCAGCTACTCCTCTAGTGCCAGCTACTCCTCAGGTTCAGCTGCTCCTCTAGTGTCAACCAGTCCCCAAGAGCTGACTTTGGAAAGGAACTGGCCCTGGAGGAGCTGACTGCAGAGGAGGACCTAGATAGAAGCTGCCCTGGGGCAGGAGAATGACTAGGATGAGGAAGGGGATAGCCAGAACATGATTGGTTAAACAGAATTGCCAGACCTGAATGAAGGTTGATGCCTGAAGCTGGAAGGCAGGGGATAGGCCCTAAGGCTAGCTAGTGTCATCTCACCCTGTGACAAAGCCTCATAGCAGGTGCAATGAGGGAAAAAGGTATTTTGCAGGCACAGGTTTGAAAGGGGTACAAATCACTACTCCTAGTGCTGAGGGAAGGTCTGGAATTGACCAGAGCAAGGTGAGGCAGGAAGCCACCTCTGCATGTCAGGAGCCTCTGCTGGGTGCTGCATATTGTTGCTGTGTGTTGTCTGGTTTCTATGAAGCTGGAAGTCCTTCAAGGCGGGGTGGGGGAGGGGAGCAGACACTCAGCCTGACTCCCAGGTGGGCCCCAGCCTCACCACCTCCTTCTGTGGGTTTTCATATTTAATAAAGGAAGCAACACCCCTAATATTACAGTGATTGGCTTATTCACTTCAGAGTTTGTCTTTGTCATTAAAGAAAAAACTCTCCCTAGGTTTTAAATGGATTCCATAGTTCTGCGGGGTCAGGTGTTTCCCTGAACTGAAAGGAGACATTATTTGTGACTATCAATAATTATTTTCTTATTAATGTAATTAAAGATCTTATTCTTCCCTATCTAATAGACAAGGCAAAATAAACCTTCCAATTATCTTCACTTTCAGGTTCTCTCTCTCTCTTTTTTTTTTCAAAATATCTCCAATTATCACTCTTGCCACAAGTATAATCAAGTTGCATAAATTAGCGTCTATTCTTAGCTACAGTTTAGCTATCCCCCATCTTTTCCTAGCACTTTGTATGTTATGGTGACAAATTCTAAGTTAACACATCCATTCCACACACAACTCAGATCAGAAGGGCCAAACTGAAATAATGCATCGACAGAGAGTTCCACTCAGAGCAGTCCTACCACACCGGGAACAAAGGGTCCAGCCTCCAGACACTGCAGCAATCCCCCCACCCCAGCCTGCCAGCCTTGCTTGAAGAACTGGAACTGTGTGTTACTGGACAGTGGCCAGGTCCTCAGGTCCTCCCTCTCCTGACCCCAACCAGGAGCGTCTTTGGAGGGCACAGGGGACACTGGTAATATAGGCTGTCTGTCATCCAATAGGAACTGCCAGGCGAATCTACAGCAAGGCTGGGGCCAGCACAGCGTAGGAAAAGGAGAGAGGCCTCCTCAGTTGTAGCAAGGGCTTTGAGTGAGTCCTGAAGAGGGCATCCAAGGTGGAGGCTTCTCCAGGAAAAATGGTCTTTTTTCCCTAGATAAAGGGTCTGGTGGCACAGGTGTCTGTCTAGGCTCAGGCTGGAAGGTCATGAGTTCAAGATCTGCCTAGGCTACACAATGAACTCATGGCTAGCCTGGACGACCTAGATCAGTAGTTTTCAACCTGTGGTTTATGACCCTTTTGGGGGGTCAAACCATTCTTTCATAGGAGTCGCTTAAGACCACCAGAAAACACACTTACATTACAATTCATAACAATAACAAAATTAGAGTTACGGAGTAGTAACGAAAGTGTTTTTATGGATGGGGGTCACCACAGCACGAGGAACTGTATTGAAGGGTCAGAGTGTTAGGAAGATTGAGAACCGCTGACTGAGACCGTGTCTCAGACTAAAAGAGTACAATAAAAACTGGGGCTGTAGCTAAGCGGTGCTTGCCTCGCATGTCGAAGGCCCAGCATTTAATCCCCAGTATCCGCAGCAGACAAAAGCAAAGGTCCAGCCCATGAGCCCAGCTCCGTCTCTGCAGCCTTCTGTTGTTCAGCCTGCCTCCTGAAAACCAAGGCTAACCAGGGAGGGATTGCAGGAACTGAGGCTCTGTCTACAGCATTTGATCTAGCCTGTGGAATGCTTGAACCAAACTGAAACACCCCGTACATTCTGTGACCATGTGTGCTCCCTGGAGGCTGCCACAGAGCACTAGTGTTGAAATCTATGTGGCTGGGATCAGTCTGGGGACAAACCATGACTGGTCCTCACTAACAGAAGTGCAGTCTGTGCCTGAGACCCCTACAGGGCTGGCAACTGTGAAGGGATCTCTCGGAGCTGGGGCTGGGGTTCAGGTGTCACAGGCTGGTTCTTCCTGAGGCTTCTGTCCTTTGCTTGCTGAATGCAGACCTGTCTTGTGTTTAACACAGCAAATGTGCTCTTGAAGCTGTGGGGGGTGGGGGGTCACAGCTAGCTTGGTGATTCCATCTGTGTACATTTTCTGGTCAGCTTCCAGGTAAGGACAAACAGTGCACTAGAGCACCTTATTTATTTTTATTATGTGATTATTATTATCATCTGAAGATAAGATCTCATATATTCAGGGCTGGTTTCAAACTCACTGTGTAGCTGAGAAAGGCCTTGAACTTTGGATCCTTCTCTATCGACCTCTGCAGTACTGATATTACAGGTGTGCACATCATCCTGTTTATGCAGGGATCCAATCCAGACTTTCATACATGCTAGGTAAGCGTTCTGCCAACTGAACTGCATCCCAGTCCCCAAGGGACTTTAAATTGAAGTCCTGCCCCAACTCAGACAGTCTTTCAGAGTCTGTGCCCCGAAGCTCCGAGTCAGAGTCATCCTTCAAGGTCTGTTTCCATGGTGACCATCACTGTTACTCCTCTGTTGTTCATAGAGCTCTGGCCGCTGAACAGCCTTAGCAGCACCAGACATGGTGCTGGAGCCTCTGTCCCACTGGAGGGTGATGACTCCAGAGCCAGGGCTGTAAAGTGCTGGCTCTGTGTGGGTCCCTGGGACTGCATGATGAGGCACCAGGGCTGAGGGTATGATGGGATGGCTCCTGCTGAGGCCTCTGTCTTGGCTTTTGGATGACATTCATACAGTGTCCTCACATGGCTGTCCCTCCGTGTGTGTCTGTGTGGTAGTTCTTTGTGTGAGGACATATTGAAGGAAGGCTCTTAGTGCCCCTGTCTTACCATAATCATCTCTCCAAGTATAGGTCCTAGGCCTTAGGATTCAACATGAACTCAGAGACACACTTCAGCCATCAGACTCCAGGGCTGGGCACAGGTCCTGGTGGCCCAAGGATGTTTGAGGATGACAGTCCAGGTCAGGCCTCCCACACCTGCCTTCCAACAGAGACTGTAGGCTCTGGTTTCCCCTGGAGCTCCCCACTGCTCCCCACTCACCCTGGCTCAGCAGCCCAGCTCCTCTCTACAGTGCAGCTTGTTTAGGATGTGTCTGTGAGTCTTGGTGCTCTGACACTTCCATTCAGATCCCCTGGCCTAGGTCTGTACTCAGTGGCTCATCTGTGTCTGTTTAGATTCTGCACCTGGGAGGCTCTCTCCCTCAGCTAAGGCCTCTCCACCTCTGTCTTCTACCTCAGCCATTGGCTCTGTCACGAAGTTGGACCCTCAGGACTTTCTGGTTCCTCTGTCCCTCTTCTCCATCTCTTTCCTCCCATGGCCTTTCTCTCTTCCTTTTCTTTCCCATCTCAGGGTCTCTGCGTGTCTGTGTCTGTTCCTCTCTCCCCACTCTGTCTCCCCCTTCTTTCTCTGTCACTTCCTTCGTCTCTTTTGTCTCTAGCCCCACACCTGATCGCCAGTCTCACTGCAGTCACTTCGGGTCCATCCCGTCCTCTCCTTCCTTTGGTTTGCAGTATTTCAGGCCTTTGCCCCCTCTCCCCACTTCCCCAATGTGGTGATACTGTGTCCCCCAATATATTGTGAACCTCAATAAACTTATCTGGGGTCAGAGAACAGAAAAGCCACTAGATAGACATAGAGGCCAGAAAATAGTAGCACACGCACCTTTAATCCTAGCATTTGGGAAGCAGAGATCCATCTGGAGCTCTGTGAGTTCAAAGCCACACTGGAGACAGCCAGGCATGGTGACTCATGCCTTTAATCCTGAGAAGTGATGGCAGGAAGCAGAAAGGTATATAAGGTGTGAAGACCAGGAACTAGAGCCTGGTTAAGCTTTTAGGTCTTTAGCAGCAGTTCAGCTGAGATCCATTTGAATGAGGACTTGGAGGCTTCCAGTTTGAGGAAAGAGGATCAGCTGAGAAGTTATTGAGGTGAGGTTAGCTGTGGCTGGTTCTGTTTCTCTGATCTTCCAGCATTCACCCCAATAACTGAATCCTGGCTTGTTTTTATTAATAAGACATTTTAAGATTCATGCTACATTTCCCTGGCAATTTCCTCATCTCAAGTGTGGCCTTTCTTTTCTTCTCCTGGCCCTGCATCTAGATGGAGCTGACTAAGTCTTCCCCTTCACCTCCCCCTGCCCTCTCGGCCTCCAGGACCTTCAGGGCTCCTCTGTTCTGGGCCGGTTTGCAGACCTTCCTGAGTGGTCCCATCCCAGCTGACACTCTTGAGTTCCCTACAGTAGCTCTCCTCTTCAGCCCCCTGACCCGATTATGCTCTTTCTTGAAGCCAGGCCTCAGCTTAGTTTCCTAACAGCACTGATAGGCATCTTCATGGTCCTTGACTCCTTAAGGACAAGAATGACTCTACTGGCCTTGTGTTCCCAAATTCAACCACTGAGCAGAGCAAGAGACACATGCTTAGTGAAGGTGAGTCTCAGACATCCTCTTACAATACACAAGAGCACCCCGCTTCTCTGGCTCCCCCTCTTCACCTCCTTGTTTGGTGTCTCTGAGAAACTGAAAGGTATCTTCCAGAACCAGAGAAAAGAAATTACATTTTTTTTTCTGTTTGTTTGTTTCTTACTCCATCGGAGTTCTTCCAAGTTGGAGGAAGGCAGAGCATGGTCACAGATGCCATGTTCACCTGTGAGAATCCAAGTTCCTACTCGTCGACCTCACAGATCCAGGTTCTGTGAGTTTATGGCTGAGCTCAGCCTCTTGTGACTTCCTCACATATGGAAGACAGAGCAGTCTCACTGCTGTGTGAAGACTGAGTGGGAGTAGGCAATATGCTCACTCCCCTGGACATACAGGGCTCCGGACAGAAGAGGGGACTGCTCCACTCCCACCCCTTTTCCCCTAAACCCTCCTGGGCAGATGTCTGCCCCCAGCTCCCCAGCCCCTCAGGCCTCAGGCCCTTTTAATAAAATCTTTCTTCTCTCCTCTCTCTTCCTGTCTTCCCCCTAAACACTGGTGAATCCAAGAGCAGGCACATTTTCTGGAGGTTTGGCTGTCTCTTGGTCTTTAGCAGAGTTTGAACAGAATGTGTAGGGGTACAGTTCTGGGGTCCCCTTGTTCTCCACCAGAAAGATGTTTGCTTTATGCTTTGCTCTTTCTGATCTCAAACCCACCTAAGTAAACCTAGCATTTATCTGGCAGAACTGGACAACCCTCTGTAAACACAGAACTGCTCAGTGTGTTTTGACTTCACAATGCAGCATTTAAAAAAAAAGGGCAGGGTCCAGGACTTAGACATTTAAATCCTATGCAAATAATTATGGCCAATGTATGAATCAGAAAAATGTGCTTTGAGCTGGGATGGCCTCTCCTTTCAATATTGCCTTTTATTTAGAATAGGCAAACACAAGAGGAATTATACCTATTTGCTTTCTCTGTTGAATATTTTAATGGTTTGTTCTGTCGGAGAAAACCTGATGTTTAGCTAAAGTTGACAGAAACCACAAGTGGACGTGTCAAAACAAGCTGCAGAGAGTTACTTTTGATGTGTTTTATTGAGATATCTGAGGTACTTTCCAATTATTTTATGCCAAGAAAGGCAGTTCTTCACAAAAAAAGATCTCGTTTGAAAACCACAAGTGTAACTTGTCAGACCTAAATATCATTTAGACCTGTCAGAGAGAAAGTTCTGAGGCACACTGCACTGTTCACTGCAGGAAGAACGAAATAGACTCAGGCGACAGCAGCAGGCCCCGAGTGCAGAGTGGGGCTCTCCCTGTCCCGTGTGTGGCTGCAGACCTTGGCACTCTCTCAGTGTCTCTGTGGAGCAGACTGGACTCTGCACTTTAATCCTGGGGACAAGTCAGAGCTACTGTGAGCTTCTGAGACCTCTTTGACCTGCTGAAGAACTACTGGATCCTTCATCCTGAGAAATAAGGGGTGCTAGGAATGCATCTTTGACTGTGGGGTTCACAGTGCAGTGGTGTCTGGGCCGCTGCCTGGCACAATGCCATGACCAGCCCTGAGTGTCCGCACTGAGTCTGCCACCCAGATCCATACACCTCCTTGAACCTGGCACAACCTCCTAAACCAGAGTCAAGGGGGTCCTTTTGCAGGGCTGTGTGAGCCTCAGCGAGGTACTACTGCATGCACAGGAGACCCGCCAACAGAAAAGATCCCCTGTCTCCCAGCGTTGACACCTGAAAGCCAGAAAGAAGCCACTGTCTGTACCTGTCCTCTGCCAATGGATCAGAGGAAGATTTGAGGCGGAGTCTGGCACCACACATGTCCCCAACTCACTGTTCCCCTTGTTCCTGGGGGCAAAGAGGGGGAGTCCCTGGAGACGCCTAGGACTGTGCACATATGGATGTGTGCTTTCCAGGCACCAGAGTTTCAAAAGGAGACTTAAGGAACATCTCACAGAGACAAAGACAGTGGGGAAGGGAGGTGTTTTCAGATTAGACTGAAACCACATGAAAGAAGCTTCGGAAGAGGAGCTAGGTTTGAACTTGACTGTGCGGAGGGTGGGGGCTGGCAGGAGGGCCTCTGCAGAGGCCAGATGGATCCTGGATCCCAGGACAGCCCCAGGGGCTGGCTGTGGTGCCACGGGGTGGGAGGCTCTGAGAGTCAACTTCTTCAAGGTCCCGGGAACCCATGCCTTCCCCACACCCTATGTGCTTCCCGAGGGGACAGGAAATCATCTCCAACAGCACAGTGTCCTGGAGGGGTCTCAGGGTGCTTCCTGCTAAGATGCTCCATAAGGCCCCATGAGGGACAGTGCTACCCTCTGAGATGGCTCTGTAGCATCTGCATGTGACCATCAGTGTCCCTTACAGAAAAGGGTGAAGATGAGTATGTCTGGAAAGCTCTTTCCAGCAAATGTCTTCCTGGAGGGAGCTCTCAGCCAAATGTCCCCCTCATCTGTCCCAGCAGCACTCTGGGAATCTCTCCACAGAGCAGGAACCTCCCTTCCAGAGGTAAAGCAGAGTCTAGCTCTTCTGGTGCAGGTGACATTTTCTGTGCTTTGCCTCAGGTATGGGGACGCCTGTATTGACTTCATTTTCCTTGTCTGGTCAAGTTGAGTGTCAACAAACTTGCTAGGCCAAGGGCTGTCTGCCCTTCCCATGCTGACCCAGTCTCTAGGGAAATGCTTCATCTCAGTCTCCTTCCTGCCTCTTTCTCTTGACAGCATGCCCTCACAAAGAGGAGTCTACATCCTTGGGGTCTTGGTGGGTCCCTAGAGAGAGGGGCCTGACTGCTCTGTGTCACTCAAACCCAGGTCCCAGCTCTGCCTCAGGTCAGATGACACGCTCTGCTGCACAGGGCCAAGTGAACTGAGCAAGCAGGCTCAGGAGGGAACCCAGAGCCACTTGAGGCAGAGAGTTTGAAGCAAGCCTAATGTTCTGAGGCTGGAGGAAGGGTTCTTGGTGGTGTCAGGAGATGGAATGTAGAGGGCCACTGGATGTGTGCCACAGTGCCAGGTCCACAGTGTGGCAAAGTGACCAGAACCCTGCTTACAATGAGTAGATTGGACAAAGACTGCTTTTCTCTGCGTCTGTTGGCACGTGGTCCCTGAGACTTACTTACAGAGAAAGAGAGAGAGAATGGAGAGGGCCAGCATCAGCATGGGGATTTAGTGATGGACTCTCATCTAACCAGAGGCCAGCCTGGCTTTGAACCCAGACTCAGCTCCATGTGTGGCCTCTTGAGCACTATGAATACTCCATTGCTAAGGATGCAGCAGCCTATGAAGAGGCAGATGAAGACCACCCTGCCAGATCTACCTTTTGTACTGTTTCTGTTCCATCATTTCTTTATTTCATCAGTCTGGAGCTTTTGCTGGTCTTTGTTCTGGGAAGCTCTGGGTGGGGTGTTTCTCAGGGTCCTGAGGCTGCGGTACCTCCTTCATGGGGCTGCTTCCTCACAGGCCTGCTGCCTCATGGGCCTGCTCCCTCACCGGGCTGCTCCTTCACAGGCCTGCTCCTTCATGGGGCTGCTTCCTCACAGGCCTGCTCCTTCACAGGTCTGCTCCCTCATGGGGCTGCTCCCCCATGGGGCTGCTCCTTCACAGGCCTGCTCCCTCATGGGGCTGCTCCTTCACAGGCCTGCTTCCTCATGGGGCTACTCCTTCACAGGCCTGCTCCCTCATGGGGCTGCTCCTTCATGGAGCCGGTACTTGGTGGGCTCCCACTCCTGGCCTCTTGCTGGTGCTTTTCCTTTGCCGGCTGGGCTTGCTGGGACCTGGGGTCTCATCCCTCTCCTCATCATAATCTTGCCTCTGGGGCTGGTTTCAGCCAGGGCTCTGCCTTCCTGGGTGGAGGCTAGGCACTGCTCCTGCTTTTCCCTGATCACCAGGTTTTATTCTAGAAGACAAGCTTTATAACGGCGTGACAGTGTGTCCCCACAACGGTCACTTTCAGTACAGCATTCAATACATCAGAGGTGATGTTCAAGTGTTACTGTGAATAGGCTCTGTCTTAGATGAGTTTGCCTAAGTATGGGCTAACATAAGGTAAACTGCGCTAAGCCATCATGTTTAGTAGGTGTGTTAAATGCGTTTCTGACTTGGTCGTATTTGAGATTGTGGTGGACCTATGGACCATAACCCCATCATCAGTTGAGGGGTACCTATGTCCATCAGATAGATTCCTGTGCCTCAGGGTGCAGGAACCTGGGTCAGAACACAGTGAGGTTCACTCTCCTCACACAGGCCTTTCCAGTCTCTCCTCAGCTTCTATCGTTTTCACCTGTGCTTGGAGTCAATCTTGACATTGGGCTTCCATTCTTCCTATCTTCTTTGCTTCAACAACGGGGTGGGCATGCCTCAGACAGCTCTGTCTGGGCTTTGTTGCTTCTCCTGCTTCTGTTGTCTGTGGATTCACTATGATAGCCTAGACTCTCCCATGGGACTGAGGAAGGGACCCCTTCCCGCATCTTACATGACTTACCTCCTCCTCTTTCTCATCTGCTCTACCAGGGTGATTGTGCACCTGGCTCACTGCCATATATAAAATGACAGTGAACAGCCATGGGCACCCAGAGATGAAAGGAAGTTCAAGGTTAAACACAAGGTCCTTGGCATCTGAGGTCTAGGCTTTTGGAAGAAAACCCGAGCCTCCCAAAGCTGAAGTCAGGTCATTGGATGGGTGACTGAAACCCCCAAGGTCTGAGGTCCAGGTCTTTGGAAGGACATCTAAGTCTCCCCAGGCTGAGGTTAGGTCATTGGATAGGTGACTGAAACCCAAGGTCTGAGCTCAAGGTCTTTGGAAGGGGGATTGGATATGCCAGAGATTGGTAGGCTGGCCTCTCTTAGGAGGCATCCTTTAATGGAGTGATGTTTTGCTGCTGTGAACCATTCCACCCCTTCTAAGAGTGTGCATGGTCTTGGGAGACAGCCAGACCTGGAGTTGGACTGCTCTTCAGGGCCCTGGTCCCTAGTACAACCTAAATTGTTATTCTTATCACTTTTGTACTATGGCATTCTGGGACATGCTAACTCATACCCAGGTCTTCACTGTTCTTTTCAAGAGAATGATTTGCAGTGGGCAAAAGCTAACAAAAGTGCACTGGATAGGACTGTTTGTATCAGACTTAACTAAGTCTGGAGAGAGAGAGAGAGCTGGATTCGCAGCTGGGGGTGTTGTCTTGTTTCTCTTCCCAACTCAGAGGGAGTCTGGAGGCTTGGGAGGTTCCTTTCCCACCATGGGCCTTGGTGGTCTCTGTAGGGTGCTGGGTGAGTGGGAGCCTTGCAGCCCCCACCCATGCCTTCTCTTTGCCCTTGATCTTCGTTTGTTTTTCCCTCCCCCAGCTGGAGACAATCTGTCACCCTGTGGCGTCCCAGGGAATCGAATGGCACTTGCCATTTCCCAAGGGTTAGACATAATTGTCCCTGCTGCCTGCCTCCCAATGACTCTGTCTTTTTATCAGATTCTTTGTAGCTTTACCCCCATGTTTGTCTGTGTGGCTCGCAGATGAGGTAGAGGGCTGCCAGCCAGCTCCCAGACCTAGCTTTCAAACCCTTTCAGTTGAGGCTGTGGTGATGGAATTAAGGGTGCTCTCTTTCCTCTCACACACTCATTCATTAAAATGCCTTTTGGGGGGCCTAAATTATACCATGCATGTTGCTAGCCTTTGCTCTCACCTGGCCTCCTGGGATTTGCTTCTCAGTCACACTGCCTGTGAGTGGCTGTCTGCTAGTGGCAGGCTGGGAGGGCCCCTGTGGACTCACAAAGGTCTAGTCTGAGAGCAAAGCCAGGGGGTCAGCTTTCCTGGTGTTCCTGTGTACACATACTATGTGTCTTGGGAGTTTCAGGTGGCCCATCCTGAAACTCAGCGATTCACACACACTTAAGAAACCAGCTAACATGAGGCCAGGGTCAGGCTCACTGGAAGCTTTCAGCTTGCATCCTGCAGACTGGGCTGGACCCAAAGGAAGTAGGGTTGAGGGACGACTTTATGATAGAGCTTCTGAGGGTACTTTCCAGAGCACATGGCTCTGATGATATGAACAACAGCCCATGCGGATCACGGTAAAGCCAGGTTCAGTGTAACTGGGCATCGTGAACTGTGCCTGCAGCTCTGGCCTCACTAGTGGTGACAGGGCTAACATTATATATACAAGACTACCCTGGAGTGCTAGCTCAGAAGCTCCTAGCTATCCTTCAGATGTTGGTAGTCTTCAGTGAAGGCTCAGGGAGGACATAGTACTCATGCCATTCAAAAGGAAGGGCCATACAAGGAGATGAGACCTCATGGCTGAAGGGGTGAAGAGTTGTATAGTAGTTGGACCCGGGACTTGGTCCTCAGTTTCCTCCCACAGTTGTATCCTTGGCCTGAAATGGAGCAGCTGTACCACTAAGCTTGTCAACAATGCCATCCTTTTCTGCTCAACAAATTGGGATGTGGCTGTTCATGCCACAACTCAGAAAGAACCAGTCACTGGGCTTTGGCTTCAGGCTTGGCATTGGTCCACCTGAGGACATGCAAAGCCAGCTCCAGGCTCCTCTGAGAGGAGTTGGAGCATATCCTCGGTCTTACACCGTGTGTGAGACTTATCCTGGAGATACATGACACATGCATTTACAGAGTTGCAATCACACCAAAGTCTGACTTGGTGGCTTAGAGGAGCAGGGCATCTCAAATGCAGCACTGAGCAACCCACCTCAACAGGTGACAGCACCCAGGAGCTGCAATTCTGGAGTCCCCTGCATGACCTGCAGTCAGCTTGGCAGGCCACCTCAGACTGCTGGCTATCTGATCTCCTTCTCCAACAGTTTACTGCTTCAGTAACGTTGGGGGGGGGGGGACCCTAGTGAATCTTGGGAGTTTCAGTTTTTCTGGATGTCCAAAAGCTTTTTTCTTTCTGAATCTGGTTGAGACTCCCTGCCTGCTTGGAGAGAATGCTTACCATTCAGAAGAAGCTACCATGTAGCATACCTTGGTGAACCCAGGATGATAGCCCCTGCATGCAGCCTGTGGAGGCCACTGTGATCTTCCAGACTTTCACACACCCCTTCCCCTCTACACTGTCACTTCTCAGGAGAGGTGCGGTGTTAGAATCCCAGTTCTGTAACACTGCAGTGGCAACTGAGGGTTTATAGCTGTATTTGCTTATTGTTTTAAATAACGACTTTGCTCAGCCTTCATGTCGCAGAGTTTTTAATCACACTCAGAACTTGTGTATACATGTGTTAACACGAGGGAAGGGCTCTGTCTCTAGCAGCATGATTGGGACATGAACATTTATGCCTTTAGTAGATCTTATCCCTACCCTCAACTCCTGCAGCTGTATCTCCTTCTACCCCGACCCTCCCGATCTGCAGTAGTTAGTAGTTATGAAATGGTTGAAAACACAGCCCTTTGAGCTTATACTCTTCACTTAGGGTGACCTTTGAGACTCACCAGTGGCCAGTGGGTCCTTCAGCTGTTGGGTTTGCTCACCACAGCCATAGAAGGACATCACAAGTGTTTCCAGTTCTGGGCAGCTGTGAATAAATTTTCCATGAATGTTGTTGTCCAGATTTTACTATGAACCACAAATGTATAGTTTAAGTAGGAAAAAAAGTGGAGTGAAGCTGAGCATGGATCAGTGACAGTGTGTAGTCAGCATATGGTCTTGTATCCCCAGCAGCTAGCTAGGGTGATGGCTCAGTTGGAAAACTGCTTATCCTACAAACACAAAGACCTGAGTTCAGGATTGTAACTGAAAGTTTTCTATGTCCTACCTGGTCCACAGCTGCTCAGACCCAAGTAAACACACAGAGGCTTATGTTAATTAAAACTGCTTGGTCATTAGCTCAGGCCTGACATTGTCTAGCTCTTACACTTAAACTCAGCCCATTTTGTTAATCTATATGTCACCACGTTTTCCATGGCTTTACCTGTGTATCATTATATGCTGTTCCCTGGATGGCAGGCTGGGGTCTCCTCACTCAGCCTTCTTCCCAGAATTCTCTTTGTCTCTTTATCCCACCAATACTTCCTGCCTGGCTACTGGCCAATCAGCTTTTTATTTATCAACCAACCAGAGAAAAACATTCACAGCATACAGAACATCCCACAGCACAGGATCCCTGGTACTCATGTAAAAAGCTGGGCAAGGGTGGCCATTGTGCCTGTAATCCCAGTATTGGGGAGGCAGAGATGAGGTGATTCTGAGGATTGCCAGACAAGCTAGTCTAGCCAGTCCATGAACTCCAAGTTCAGTGAGAGACCATTTCTCAAAAAACAGTTGTCAAAGTGATTGAGAAAAATACCAGTGTTGACCTCTGCCCTCTACACACACATGTACACACACAAGCATACACACACACACACACACACACACACACACACACACACACACACACACACTTGAAAGCTAAATGCAGTTCTCGAAGAATCAAGATCACTGGAGCCTTGGTAAAGACCTTGGGCTCTGGTGCCTGCAGGCAGAGGTCTGAGGCCCAGCTCTGTGTAAGCCTTGAGTTTCTCCTTCCTAGAGAGGAGAGGACACACATCACCCCCATGCAGGCTGTTTTCTGGGGTTCTTGAGCTCCCACAGGGGGCACTAGCCCCACCTTGGCCTCAGTTGGCTTTCCTCAAGTGTCAGCTATCAGGATGGATGTTATGGTCATCCAAGATGCTTCTCAGGCTGCGTGGTATGGGAGGTGTGCCTCCTGCCTGCTCCAGGCCCTTCCTGCCTGCTGGCTGTCCCCACAACAGAAGGCCCCTCCCCACTACAGCCTTTCCGGTGTGTGACCTCCTGGTAAAGGTACCAGCACCCATAAAACCTGTTCCTACTCATTTTATGGATGTCCTTATCAAAAGGTACCTCCCACACAACTTTACCTTCATAAACTAGATCATTTCCTTCTTCCTAAAGCAAAGATACCTTCTGCCAAGACAGGGCACTTACAGCTCATTCAGACCTAAACGTATGGCTCAGATTTACAAGAAACAGGCCTCTGCCAGCCCCCAGGGGCACGTGTGCCAAACAAGGGGGAAAATGATTAACAAGTGAGAGCCTCTGAGACCTCAGCTCTTGGCCCTCGGCCCTCTCAGCCTCATTGGAGGAGAAAGCAGGGGCTTATAGGGAAGCCCCCAGAGGGAAGGGTAAGTCTCAGCTGCAGCTGTGAGCTGCAGAGTGCCTGTTGGAGCCTCAGGTGACCTGGATGTAGTGGCTCTGCAGAGAGCATTGTTCCCCCAGGACTGCTTTCTGGGAAGGGAGGCTGGGATGTGTCTGGGAGTGGTTCCCAGGCCACTCTGCAGGGACCTGGATCTTTGACCACTGTGAACCTCTGAGGTGAGGCTCTGGCCAGGACTGGAGTCAGGCAGGCTGTACACTGCTTCTGTGAGTGTGCCTGGTGTGCTGGGGACACAGCTTAGTGGGGAAAAAGCTCACAAAATGTTGACTGGCTGGCCTAGCTTGTGCACTGTGTTCTAGGGATGTACCTGTCCAGGGGAGTCAGGGTTCCTTTACACTGTCCATTCATGCTTTGAGTCCTAGAAAACAGCCAGATTTCAGTACCACGGCATTCACAGGGAAAGCTTGTACAGACGACCTTAGACCCCCACAGAGAGGTGGGCTACTCCTCGTTCTGGGGAGAGGGGTGGATAGAGTGGCCAGCAGGGGATGGTGAGTCTGGTAATTCAACCAGACAGAAGTGCCGGGATGGAAATGCGTGTTTGGAGGCTCCAGGCCAGCCCTGAGCCCCATAGACACCAGCGCTGGGGATGATTCCACAGCCTACTCACTTGTCTTGACCAACTACTGCCAGTGAGAAAAGACAGCCACACCATTCCTTTCTTGCCTCAGTCAGAGCCTCCTGGTGGGACAAGCACTGGAATGACCCTTGGGGGGAGAGCAGCTTCACCTGTGCCACTCAGCTCTTGTCACTGGCATCCGTTTGTCCTCTTGATGCTCTGTCCTCTCTTCTGTCTCTGTCCGTCGATACTGGACTTGTTCTCAGCTGTGGAGGGCCATGGGCTTTTCAGAGCCTTTGTGGCCTTTGCACTCTCCCTGGCTTACTCAGTATCACTTCAGGAATTCCTGCAGAATGGGGGTGGCCCTGTGAGGGAGACCAGAGGATAGATGAGACTCACTACAGCACCTGGGGGTGGTGTCTCACTCCTTGACAACTGGTGTTCTGGAAGCTGGGGGCTATCAGTCCAGCTGGAGCCTCATGGTTGCTGTGGAATCTATATGGCTTCTCTGTTCCATTCACTCTTTCATCTCCTCTGTAGATGAAATTCTAAACGGTCTGATTAAATAAGAAACACAGAGCCAAATGCAGAGTTAAAAGCCCAGACATCAGAGCAGTAGCCAAGAGCTAAGACCACCTTATCTTACCACTCACTGCCGTCCTTCCCCTCAGAGAGAGAGAGACCTTCTTCTGTGTCCTGTCTTTTCTGTTCTGCCTTCTCATTGGCTCTAAACCCAACCGCATGATTTCCTTGTCACTGCCTGTCTATACAGACCTCCAGGTCTCTGTGGTTGGTACTGGGATGAAAAGTTCAGGTCACCTTGCTTTGGATGTATCCTTGACCACAGAGACCCTGCCTGCCATGTGATCGGATTAAGGGTTTGTGCTACCACTGCCTGACTCCCGCTTATGGCTCGCTGTGACTTCTGATCTCCAGGCAACTTTATTAACATACAAATAAAATCACATTTCAGCACAAATAAAGTATCACCCTACTCCTCGGCCTTCTGCTGTCCCCCCCCCCCCATAGGCCACTCACTTCGAGGACAAAGCTGTGTTTACTGAACAGCTCTGTTTCCTGGTGTGCCCACCCTGCACATGCCTGCTCTCTCTACCACACAATTGCCTCCTTTGAAAACAAGGCTGTGTGAGCACTGGGGCCTCCCTTACACTGTTAAGAGAACTCCACATGTGGACAGCAACATTGCTCAGGTGTCCATCTTCCCAGAACAGGTCATGTGTAGTCTCCCTGTGGTGCTCCTCTCCACACACTTAGCTCTCATGTCACCTGCACCCTGCCCACCTCTGCTTGCTTTACAGGTGACCTTCTTTTACATCTATTACGTTCTGAGGAGGGTCCCTGATGGGTCACATGAGAGAACTCTATATTCACTCATTGGCTTTCAAACTTGATTCAAAGCTCTTGACATTCTTAGCAATAATTGGGGATCCTGGGAGTTTTTGATTATATATACCTGTTTTCCAAAATGAAATGTGACCATGAGAAGAATGACATGGGTTTGATTTTCACAAACATCTGCAACATCTGGCTTAAGATAAGGCAGCTAGATTCTAACATTTTTTTTTTAAAAGGTGTCCTTTCTTTCTTCTACGTGTTTCTCCGATCTCTTGCATTCTGTACAGTTCTCCAGCTTACACTGGACAACCAAATGGCTCTTACTGTCTTTTGCTCCTCATACCAGCTTTGAGCACTGTCAGCATTCCCAAAGGCGTGTCTCCTGTGTGCTCTCCATGTCTGCTGCCAGTCACCGCTTCTTCCAGAACTAATAAGCCGTGGGTAGCCACCATGTGCCGTCCACCTCTAGAGCCTCCTTCATTTTGGAATTTTCATGTGAATCAAACTACACAATTTGTGGCCACCTGCATATGGCTTCTTTCCCATAAAACACTGTTTGCAAGGTTCATCTTCCCTGTCCCTTTCTTTCTGCTGTATGGACAGCTGATGTTGTGTTCATTCATTCGGTCTATAGATATTTGGGTTTTCCCACTTTCCGGCTGTTGTGAATAATGCTGTCACTAAGATTCCAATACAAGGTTTGTGTGTGGTCTTGCTTTTACTTCCGTGGTGTTCTTAGGAGGACCACTGATGGGCCATGTGAAAAGTTGTTGATGAGCTGTTTCACAAAGTGGCTGCACATTTTATGTGCCTGCCAGCTGCTTGTAAGGCTTGCACTCTCTCTACATCCTTGCAAACACTTATTATTGCCACTTGCCTTTTTAAATGACTTTGGTTTCTATTTTTTATTTTTTGTCTTTTCTTAAAATCTTGTTATTTGACTAGGCAAGCACTCTACCACTGAGCAACCCCTTATCTGCCATTTTGACTGTAGCCATCTTACCAGATTCAGAATGGGAACACAAACTCATTGTGGTTTTGACTTGCTTCCCTTAAGAGGGATACTGAAATTCTTTATATGTGTGTTAGGTACCTTTCTTGTCACTGCCATAAATACCCAACAAAAGACATCTGAAGAGGGGTTTATTCTGACTACAGTTCAGGGAATACAGTTCATCATGGCGGAGAAGACAGGAATGGTTTAGTCTATCATGCTGACTAGGCTTGTTAGCTTTGTTTTTCTTCTTTAATTTTTGAGATTGTAATGTAATGACAACATTTCTACCTTGCAGTTCCTCCTTTTGAACCCTCTCATGTACCCCTTCATATTCTTCTTCGAATTCATAGCCTCTTCTTTCATTAATTGTTATTATATGCTAGCAAACACACACAGATACGCACACACACATATGTATTTCTAAATATGACCTGCTCCATCTGTATAATGCTACCCACATGTACATTCTTAGGCCTGGAAACTTGGCACTGGACAACTAATTGGTTGCTCTTCTCTGAGGAAGACCACCTCTCCTGCTCCCAACATTACTCAGTTGCCTGTAGCTCTTTGCATGGGCTTGAGGGCTCGTGGGCTTTCCCCATCCTTTGGCATGCCTATTGGTGTCATCCTTGTTCAGCTCATGTCTGGGCCGGCATGTTAGTGAGACTCTTTCTGAGTGTCACTTCTGATATTACTAGGAGACACAGTCTCGCAGCCAACTCTCTGATTCTCTGGCTCTTCCAGTGTTTCCACCCCCTCTTCCACAATGTTCCTTAAACTTTAGGTGTGGGAATGTTTTGTGGATGTGTCCATTGGGCCAGGGCTCCACAACTCTTCTTTTTGATTGGCTGTAGTTTTCTATAATGGTGTCTGTTGTAGAGAGGAGTTTCCTTGATGGGGAGTAAGGACTATACTCATCTGTGAGTATAAGGGCAAATATTTATAGACTGTTGTTGGGGATTATGATGATTTAATAAAATAGTGGTCGTTGATTCTCCTCCAATAACCACAACTTCACTAGCACTGACTAATTAGCTAGGTTTCCAGTAACAAGCATGGCTTCCCTCTTGTCCAGTGGGTGCTATTGGGTTTTTACGTCCACTCATCTGAAAGCATTTTCTAATAACCACTGGAGCATCTTCATTTACTCATTATTTACGAAAATGTCATGAAATGTCTATATTTTGAATGCACCTAACTTACTTCTGCCTTTGATTTCTAATTCCATCACACCACCAACAGAGAGCTGCTTTGCATGACATGTACCCACTAACATCTATTAGGTGTTTTATGGTCTCTTCTGTTATCTACCTGAAGAATATGCCAGGTATGCTTGAGAGTGGATATTGGTGTCCTTACATGTAGTGTTCTATAGGTGCCTGTCAGCTGTGGTGCTGCTGAGGTATCCCCGACCTGGTGGCTTCCCACTTGTGCTGTTATTGCTGTTAGACTCCTGAAGTTTCCAAGTGGCCCCATGGCACTGTGTTTCTAGCTTTAACTTGGTAATCCTGGGCCCCACAGTTGGTGGATGGAAGCTAACAGCTGTTACATCTTCTTGATAGATTGGTCATTAGTTATCACAAAATGTCCCTGGATTTCTTATTTTTTAATTAAATTTATTCACTTATTTTATATCCTGACTGCAGTTTCCTCTCCCTCCTCATCTTCCATTACTTCTCCCTCACCTCTCACAATCTGTGCTTCCTCTGTTGCTGTTCAGAAAGGGCCAGGCCCCCCATGAATATCAACAGAGCATGCCATATCAAGTTGTGGTAAGACTAAGAACTTCCTATGTATCAAGGCTGGGCAAGACAAACCAGTATGAGGAACAGGGTCCCAAAAGCCACCAAAAGCATTAGGGACAGCCCTTGCTCCCTCTGTTAGGAGTCCTTCAAGTAGACCAAGCTACACAACTGTCACATATATGCAGAGGGCCTAGGTTGGTTCCCTGCAGGTTCCCTAGTTGTCAGTCCAGACTCTGAGCTCCTATGAGCCAAGGTCAGGTGTTTCTGTGGGTTCCCTTGTGATGACCTCCCCCCACCCCAGGCTCATACAATCTTTCCTCTTTCTCTTTAACAGGATTCCCCAAGCTCAGCCCAGTGCTTGGCTGAGGGTCTCTACATCAGTTTCACCAGTTACTAGGTGAAGGTTCTATGATGACAGGGTAGTCACCAACATGATTACAGGAGACGGCCAGTTCAGGCACCCATCCACTGTTGCTAGGAGTCTTAGGTGGGGTCATGCTTGTAGATTTGTGGGATTTCTCCTTGCACCTTGTTTCTACCTGACCCCCAAATGCCCCCATGTCAAGACATATCTTTCAGTATTCTTTCCTTCCATCCACCCTTCATGTTCCCATCCCTACCTGCCCCCAGTCTACCAGGTGATCTCTTCTATTTCCCTTTCCCAGGGAAATTCATGAATTCCCCCTTTGGGCCCTCCTTGTTACCTAGCCTCTTTGGATCTGTGGATTATAGCATGGTTATTCTTTACATTACAGCTAATGTGCCTCACTTTCATATTTTTTTTGGTGGTGTCATTTTATTTTAAAGTCCTTTTATTCCAGTGTTGGTGACACAACACTTCCTCTCCTGGGACACTGTTTGTAAGGTACTCCATTTCTTATTCTTCAAACACCAGCCGTATGTGTCTTTGAATCAAATATGCACCCATACAGATGAAGTAAATTTTAAAAGTCAACATTTTTGGTTGGAGTCTTAACAATTAATGTTATGCTAACACTGATAGGGTTAGACTTAGGTTGGTCATTTTTCTTTTTGTTTGCTATACCCAGGACTTCTTGCTCTTTTTCTTTTCTTAGTCCTTTGCATTAAGCAAATATTTTGTAGTATAGAACTCTAATTCCGTATGATTTTTCCTAATATGTCTTAATGTATTTATTATTATTGCTTCTGCAGTGTTAGGGGTCATACCCAGCACCTGTGCACATTAGGCAGATGTTTTATCACACTATGTCCCTGGCCCCTTCACTAAGTATTTTAAAACTGTTTTCTTAGCTCTGGGGTTTAATATATGTCTCATCTTAGAATTGGATTTATACTAATAATTCAGGGAACTATTGCAATGCTTCTGCCACGTAGCTCTGTCCCTCTTCTGTGAGAACACGCATTGGAGCCGATGGGTTATTTAAAAAGATGCAGAGGTGGGGTTAAGAGGTGGAAGTGGGTTTGAGAGGAGTTGGGAGAAGGATGGGGCATGGGTATGATGAGAATACATATTATCAAAGAACTAATACAATACTTTTTAAAAGAGAAAAACTCTGGTGAATACAGCAAAGAAAATACACCTGACAACTCAAACACCATCTTTTACCCTTTTAAAAACTGTATTTGTTGTTGGGCTTTTGTTTTGTTCTTAACACTTTGAATGTATCATCTACTGTCTTCTGTCCTCATTGTCTCTGACAATACATTATCAGTTTAGCTTATTGGCTAGTCTTCTCTTTCTAGTTTTAAGATTTATTTCTCTCAACATGTTTTCTTTAATGTATCTCTGTATCTTTGCAAGTGGTTATGCATGGTGATGAGTGAGATAGTTGTGTCAATTATTATTTTAAAATCAAAATGGTAAACTTTTCAGTTATTTCTTCAACTATTTTCTTCAGTTTGCTCAGACTCGTCCCCTTGTGTTCTCATGTGTGTTTTGCTGTGTTTCTCACTTCCTGTCACCCATGGTCCCTCCTCAATTCTTATCTAGATTACACAGTCTCTAGTACCTAGCTCCACATTCTCCTCTGTCACTTCAAATCTGTTGCTGAGGGAGCAGGGGTAGCTCAGTGGTTATGAGCGCTTGCTGCTTTGTAGAGGACCCGAGTTCTATTCCCAGCACCCTCGGTGGGCAGCTCACAATTGCTTGTAACTTCAGATCCAGGTGATTCAATGCCCTCCTGTCCTCCACCCTGGCATGTGCATGTGCACACACACTCAGGGCACACATGTAGGCACACACACACACTCACTGGCACACATGTAGGCACACACACATACTCACTGGCAAACATGTAGGCACACACACATGTTTTTAAAGAAAAAGATTTTTAAAACTATTACTCATTCTAGTTAATTATTTTAATAACTTTCATTTTCAATTCTGAATTTCTATTTATTTTTAAAAATAAATTCCATTTCTTTATTGATATTTTCTGTTTGGTAAGACATTGCCAAGACATCTCTACTTCTTTATACTTGGCTTCATGTAAACTTTGGAATGCACAGCAGTTGTCTTGAACTCTGCCTATTGATTCTGACCCGTGAATCTTTTTGAGAGCAGTTTTGTCAACCTCTTTCCCCCTATATCTGGTTCATCTTCTCTTTTGAATCTCGTATATATTCTTTTCAAAGCCGGACACTTCAGAGAATACATGCAGCAATTCCTGTTCCTGATTTGGCTTCCCCCGGGGCTTACTGTTTGTTTGTTTATTTGTTTAGTGATTTGGTCAGACTATTTCACTCAAGTCTGTCACCTCTGAAGTGTGCAGCCTGTGATGTCACCCGGGAGAGACTACGGCCCCTGGGGCATGCACAGCCACCTTGCAGTGACAGTGGCTGTCTCTTTTCCTATCTGTCTGTGTCTTCCTCTGTTGGTATCACACTCAGCTGTGAGCTCCCACTGATGCTGGTCCATCGCTCTATTGTTTTTGACAAGGCCCCTGGGCATAAATTGCTCCACAGTCAGTTTCAATTAAATTCATGCCTGTTTGCGGGATTGCTCTTTGGGGGCTTGCCTATGAGTTTTCTTCCAACCTGAGAGAGACTCTGGCTGCCTCTTTCCTTGGCTCTTTCTGGTGGACTACTGGCTGGTCTGTAGCTCAGCAAGCGCCGTGGTACTTTGGGAGCTCAAAGCTGCTTTGAGTTTCTTACCAGTGAACCCTCCACTGTTGTGACAGCACCCTGAGGGGTGAGCTTCCTCTCACTCTGTTCCAGACAAAGTCCTTTCCAGTAGGGCAGCACGGAGCTCTTTGTTCTTAGAGCCTGTCTGTAACCCCCGGGGCGGCCTCTGTACCTCTGAGCGCTGGGCTATTTCCCCTGAGTTGACCCATGCTTTACATGCAGGACTTTGGATAAAGGTGTTGGCCCCATCTTCTTGACTTGTCTCTTCTGACATAGAGCTGCTCCCCTAGGAATGCTGGGGAGAAGGCCCACACTACTGGTATGTGGTACTTGAGCTATCTAGCATTCAGTGAGTGGGAGACAGGAGCCCCTGGCCTTTTGCTGACCCTGCCTGAAAGGGAGCACATTCTTGGCCTGCTCTTTGGTGGCCCTAGACTGCCCACTAGGGGTTAAGGGAGCCACATGTCCTTGGCTGTATAGGTTGGGGGCAGAGCTTCCATCATGTTGGCTGGGTGTGTAGGGAAGAGCCACAGCTCAGACATTGCTCCCACTGTTCTCCCTGCGGCTTGCTGGATTGCCTCCACTAGACTCTTGCCTTTGCTAAATGCCCTCTGGGCATTGCCCACACACTACCTTTTTAATCTAGAACCTGTCATGGCTGTTTTCTGGGGCAAGAGATTATAGAAGCTGGTACCCTCTGTGGTAGTTTCAATGAGAAATGTTCCCCACTGACTCAGACATTTGGATACTTGGTCCCCAGTTGGTGGCACTGTTTGGAAGAGGTTATGGAGGAAGTCCATCACTCAGAGTGGGGTTTGAGAGTTTAAAGTCTCTCTCTCTCTCTCTCTCTCTCTCTCTCTCTCTCTCTCTCTCTCTCCTTTGTACTTGTGACTGAGGATGTGTTCTCTTAGCTTCCTGCTCTGACTGCCATGTCTCTCCACCATGATGGACTCTTATCCTCCTGGAATGATAAGCCAAAATAAACTCTTTCTTTCTTAAGGTGCTTTTGGTCATGGTGTTTCATCACAGTAATAAAAAGATTACCAACATACACTCTGTGTTGGAGCTTCCAGGGACAGAGCCCCTCACAGAACCCACACTGTGCACTTGTAAAGGACTGAGATCCAGTAGGGAAACAACGTCTCAGTGGCATCTTGAGAATGGCTGTGGTCATGAGGATCTCCCTGGCTCCTTTACACTGGGCATCTATCTGTGTGTGTCTCTCAGTTCTGTCCCAGGCTCCTGATTTTCTTTCCCTTGACCCTTGGCTCTCCAAACACCGCCTCCCACTCTGAGCTGCACATCAGCAGGTGCTGTGACCTGGGGCAGGGCTTGAAGGTGTGATGTGGAGAGGAAGGAATCAGTGGTGGTCAGACTGGAACAAAAGGGGACTTCTCTCACATATGACTTCTCCAGCCACCAGCCAGGGGCCACACTTCCATGGAGGAGACGCTTAGAATCTTCTCACAAACCTTCAGGGATAGCAGCTGCTAAGTTATTAGCTGCCACTGTTCTATAGCACAGAACATCTTCATTTCGACACCTGACAGTTCCAACACAGCACATAGATGAGAGTGCGGGACTCTCCAATCTGGCCACCCCGTCCTCTTCTGGTATCCACTCATTGGCAAGTGCAGGAACTAAGATGTACTCCTCACATTTTTCTCTTCTTCTGCTATTCATATTCAATGGAAAACATTTTGAGGACGTTATTTCAAAATCTGTTTGGGGGTCCATATCTCTGTCCTGCTTTCCATCACCCCCTCCCTTTGGGGTGGTGTCATCTCCTGCAGTTGCTGGGCCGCACTCATCTCCTTGCACTTCAGCCACCATCAAGCACCTCCATCACAGGCAGAGAGATTGTTCCTACTTAGGAATCCAGTCCTGCCTCCTGTTGCTTATAACCTATCAACAACTCCTGTTGCTTTTGAAATGCGTGTTGGAACACTTGGCTTCACCTTGTCTCTTGCATTGTGTTGCAGGCTCTGTATACATATTTAATATATGTGCACATCAGGACTTTTCCGTGTGCTGTTCTGTTTGCCTGGAACATTCATCAAGACACATTTTTACTCTGACTAGGTACCTACTCTCCACCTTTCAGTTAAAACATCTCATCAATCCTGGGGACTAGAGGACACTGTGAATGTTAAATCTAGCATCTGGTGCCCTGTCTGGTTTTCAGTTTGATTGTAGAATTAACTTTACTAATATTTGTATGTACTACTTAAGCTTACTTTTCAGAATGGTTTTTATTTTTTATTTTTTTGCCTTATGACATCAGCGCTTAGTTCAGTGCCCCGTGTAGCTCTAACAGCTATCTAAACATTAGCTGGCAAAATGTTATAAAGAATAGTGTTGCAGATGCTTAATTAATACATCCTTAGGGGAACAGAGGAGTGGACAAAGATGAGTAGTTCTCGGGGAGCACTGTCTGTAGAGTGCTGGGGAGCACTGTCTGTGGAGTGCTGGGGAGCACTGTCTGTGGAGTGCTGGGGAGCACTGTCTGTGGAGTGCTTTTTGTCCCCTGTGAGGTGAATTACAAGCTGAGGAGTCAAAGGCTTCACAGTCCCTTCGGAAGACAAGGCTTTATGATCTAAAGACCCAGGTGACCCTCAGGTTCCTTTTCGAAGCACATGCATGTCAGGACAACTTGCTCCCTGGGATGGGACTCCACAGATAAATGCTATTTTCTCAGACCACCTTCCCCAAGGCGTCCTCGGGGTTGTCTTTCTTTCTTCTTTCTTTCTTGCTGTGGATATCACTCTGTATAAATAAAATGCTGTTTGGCCAGTGGCCAGGCAGGAAGTATAGGTGGGACAAGAGAGAAGAGAATTCTGGGAGGTGGAAGGCTGGGGGAGGAGAGACTGCCAGCTGCTGCCATGACAAGCAACATGTAAAGACACTGGTAAGCCACAAGCCACGTGGCAAAGTATAGACTAATAGGAATGGGTTAATTAAAGATAAGAGAAGTAGATAACAAAAATCCTGCCACAGCCATACAGTTTATAAGTAATATAAGTCTCTTTGTGTTTACTTGGTTGGGTCTGAGCGACCATGGGACTGGTGGGTGAGAGAGATTTGTCCTGACTGTGAACCAGGCAGGCAAACTCTAACTACACTTTCTTTCTTTCTTCCTTCCTTCCTTCCTTCCTTCCTTCCTTCCTTCTTTCTTTCTTTCTTTCTTTCTTTCTTTCTTTCTTTCTTTCTTTCTTTCTTTCTTTCTCTTTCTCTCTCCCTCCCTCCCTCCCTCCTTTTCCCTCCCTCCCTCCCTCCTTCCTTCCTTCCTTTCTTTTTTTCAAGACAGAGTTTCTCTGTGTTGCCTTGGCTGTACAGGAACTAATTTTATTAAACTTACAGAGATCCACTTGCCTCTGCCTCCCCAGTGTTGAGATTAAAGGCATGTGCCACTACCACCCAGCTCCCTGAGGATTTTCTAATGGGGACACATAGAGTTTGGGTAGCTATATAACAGTTACTCACTTGACACAATGGTTCATGCACTATGACATTCTGACTACCCCAACCAGAGACACCTCTGAGGGAAACCCATGATGTCCTAGTGAGCTTGCTAGTGGCCACACTAATGCTACTTATCAGCTGTTCTGATGAACCACACTGACCTGCACCCTCTGTCCTCCTTAGCTGTCTGTCCCCAGATGGTTTGTAGTGTGGGGGTGGAATCCATGGCCTCACCTCACACTGTTCTACTGAGCTATGCCTCCAACCCTGTCTGTCTTCATTTTAAGACTTCATTTAAGTCTCTCAGGAGAAGGAGACAGGGAAAGAGGAGGTCAGTTAGGCCTTTGCTCACCAACAGCACTGATGGAGAACTGGAATTCCATGTTTACTCATTATTTTGCACAAATGCTTCAGAAATAACTTGTTGTTGTTTGTACAGCTTGTTACTGCTAGGATGAACTCTTTGTGCAAGAAAAGTTTTTCTGTCTTGGTTTTAGTACTACATAGGATTCTATTTAAATTGGCATTTTATTTCTTTGTCTCAGACTTTGTATCTGTTCTTTTGGCTCTGGGTCCCCAGGAGCATGGGCTGCCTATTTGCCCTTGTACCTCAGGTGCCATAGATGCAGGTGGTGGGGTAAGACTTAACAGGCTCCTCAGAGGACTTCTATTCCAAGGCCGGCCTGGTCTTTAGTCTCTCCACACAGGACACTAAGGCCTCAAAGCTCTGTCCATGGTCCTGTTATAAAGCAAAAGTACCTGCTGCCTTTGTTAGGTCCTTAGCCTTGTTTGAAAGAGTCACTGTACAAAGTACACTTGTCTATAGTGTGACAAGCAGAATCTGCAGAAGCCAGACTCATCTCTGGGCAGCAGGTACCAATGCCAGGGGGACAACATTCCTGTGATGTTTGGTCACAAAGACCAGTGTCTTGGATCCTCATGAATGAGAGCGTCACCCTCACCAAGACAGTGAGTGGAGAAGGTCTTTGGTCTCTTTGTAGATTTTAGAAAACTAAGGAGGCTGGGGATATGGCTCAGTTGGAAAAGTCCTTGCCACACAAGTATGAGGATCTGAATTCAGACCCCATCACTTGCATAGAAGTCAAGCAGAGAGATGCATGCCTATAACCTGTTATCAGGGTGGCAGAAACAGGAGAATCCCTGGCAATTGCTAGCCAGCAAGCTAGCCTAGCTGAATTGGTGGGCCTCAGATTCAAAGTGAGACCCTGCCTCAAAAGTATGGAGTATTGAGAAATACCACCATTGACCTCTGATTCCACAGGCATGCATGTACACACGTGTATTTGTACCCTCTCACACGCAAATTAAGAATGTAAAATATAATGGCTCTGGAGATCCTGGAAAGGAAAGAGGATGTCAGTGGTGTCTGGAGTCTCAGTAAGGACCCTGTCTAAGGCTGTGCCCACAACAGATGCTTGCTTCAACTCTTGTGTGACAGGAACACTGGGCATTGGGACACTGAGTGAGGAATGCTCTCTTTATTACCTTAGCAACTCTTTCTGTAAATCTACACCTAATTGAAAATAGAAAATTAAAAAAATACATATCTTCAAAATTTTTTCAGAAAGCAAATGAAAATTTGCATAATCTCTTCCTCCGTGAAAATCTGCAACTGCCACCTTTGGTCACAAGAAGAGCTTTTAACACAGGTGGTATTTGCAGCATGGCCCCTATTTCCTAAGCTCAGGAATATGAAGGACAGGGCTAAACTCAAGACAATGTTGTACCCTCAGCTCCTGAGAGCTGGGGAGAGCCTTGAGGGTGTAATGTGAAGGAGGAGAGGAATCAGTAGTGGTCAGAGTGGAGCTAAAGGGGCTTCTCTTCCATCTGACCTCTCAGCCACCCACGGAGGTCCACACTTCCATGGGGGAGATGCCTGGAATTTTCTCAAACACTGCTAGGAAGTAGCAGCTGTTGAGTTATTCATCGGTTAAGTCTCAGCATGGATGAGTGGGCTCCTCAACTGTCCAGTAGCTGGGAAGAAATTTAAGCTGAGTAGGAGGAAAAGAGTGAGAACCTTGCATGTTCTGCTCTGTGAGGAAGGGCTCCCGGGAAGGTGACAGAAGGTTCCGGGGATTAGGTTGTCCCGATCTCCAAGGCTGAAGAGACATGAGGATTCCATATTGCAGCACAACTGTCAACCTTGCTCATTCCAGAATCTGAAGCTGAGAAGCCCTGGGCTGGCTGCTGGGAAGTCCTCAGCTGCCCTGCACACCCAGCAGCGCTGTGGGAAGGACCTTGGAGGAATAACTCCTGATGGATCTTGTGTCTGAAGGCTTCATGCAGAGTTGAAGAAAGCCGGTTCTTCCCAGTCCTCCTGGCACCAGCTGAGGGGACCATACCTGGGTCCAGGACGGCCCTGGGGCCTTTGTAGGATAAGTCACCTGCTCTTTCTGTGCTCTGTGGATCTCATTGAAGCTTCTCCTTACAGAATGTTCCAGAGCCACTTTGAAAGCTCCCAGACCCTCAACCTGCCTCTAAATTTCAATGGATCAATGCAGTCTCCCAGAGCCCCATTTACCTCCCCCTATCTATGTTGAAGCTTCCTGCTAGAAACGACCCCCAAATTCATACCCGAGTGAGACTTAAGGACAGGGCCTTGGGGGGGCATAATTGAGCTTATATAAGGTCATGTGGAGGCTATAACAAGTCTGGTAGCTTTATAAAAAGAAAATGAGACTGAATTGATACCCACGAACTGCCCATATCATGTGATGATCAGACATGAGGTCCTCCCAGAGGCTGGTATCATGTTCCCGGATTTCCAGCCACCAGACTATGAGCCACATAACCCTCTGTTCTTTACAAATGGCCCAGTCTCAGATATTTTGTTAAGGTAACAGAAAACAGATTAAGAAAAACACACATAGCAACAAACTCCAGGGGCTGGGGAGAGGCTCAGTGGTTAAGAGCCCTTGTTGCTCTTGCAGAGGACACAGATCTGGTTTCTGGCACTCATGTGTGGAGGTTCATGAGCGCCTGTAATTTCAGCTCCAGGGATCTAACACCCTTTTCTGGTCTTCAGAGGTACCCACATGCAGGTGCACATGCACACACAGACACATAGGGACATTATATATACGTGTGTATATATATGTAAGTAAAAATAATTGTAAAAAATACCATAAGACTTAAAACCATCTTTTGTCTAATTCCTTTAAAAAAACATTACTTTGTTTTCTGGTTATTTTATGTATGTGTCTTTAGAGCACAGCAGGATTCCTCCTGGGATTGTAATGAAGCTTCTTAGCTTTTTATTTGATTGCAATTTCCTAATATCCATGTTTGGCTTAGCCATGTGTTAATAACAAAACTCTGGGTAGAATTCATAGCTCTTAGGCCCCAGTGAATGGTTCTCCCTGACTCCAGATGCTTTTCAGTCATGCTGGCTCCCTGGGAGGACGTGGGTAGTCAGAGCATGGCTGAGATCTCCCACTCTCCTCTGGACTGTAGGTTCAGCCTCACTGGCACACAGCCCACATTTTAAACATTCCAGCTCTGTCTTCTTTGCGGACTTTACACCTGCATTTTGGAGGGGGCAGATTTTTCTTTTAGAGTCCACAGCTCAATTATACAAGAGATTTCCATGCAGAAGATGATCCCCGTTGGATTAGGATAGCACAAGCCTGTGGCAGGAGTGATGATGAGCCTTGTCCCCAGAAGCACACATATCAAGAGCTTGGAAGGTTGTGTTACTTCCTTGTCTAGGAAAATAGACCCAAAATAATACCCTGGAGTGACTTCTAAAACACAGTGTCAGTTGCTCTCTGTGGCTATGATAAAACACCACAACAAAGCAATTGCTGAAATAATGAGTTCATTTTGGCTTATGGTTTCAGAGGGTGAAAGTCCATAAGAGTACATGGCATGGCAGCAGGCAGCTGGAACAGGAAGCTGGGAGATGACATCTTTAGCCACACAGAGAGCAGATTCACATACTAGAAATAGGAAGGACTATAAACCCTTAAAACTCATCCCCAGGGATGTGCTTCCTCTAGTAAAACTGCACCTCTTAAAGATTCTGCCCCATCTCCAAACATTGCCACTAAATGTTCAAATTCATGGGTGTATAGGGGACAATTCTCATTCAAACTACCACACATTGCAAAACCCATCTGCAGAGTATTGACTCTTATGGAGATTTCTTTGGAAAGCCACATGTTCTAAACAGGCTGTGCATATAGGCAACTTCGAGAATCCTCTAAGATCTTGTCTTTTGTATTGGCCACAGCCTTCCTCTGCATTTGGCTTCAATCTTGGGCAATTTTGATATTTCAAAAACTATATTTGGATTTTGGGGACAGATAAACCATTTGAAGCAACTCAGAGGTAGTGTTTAAGAGTTTTGAATGAAAGCATGGGTGAATGGCCTAAGGGGCACTATCAAAATGAATCTGATGACTTTCTGGTGGGATGTATGGATGTGAGTGTATAGTCATCTCATCCAGGCTGCATTATAAATCACCACAAATTAATGAAAAACTGCAGTCATTACTTTCCATCTATTTTTCATGGTGCTTGAGAAAGACCAGCCCAGGCAGTTTGGGCTTGACAACTCTTGCTTAGCTGCAGTAGGACATTAATGGGTTGCTTTGTTTGAGGAAGAGATATGCACTGGAGCCCTCTGACTGTGTTGTATTTAGGGATGCTTAGGGTTATGTTTAGAGATCCACTGGAGACCCAGCTAGGGTGGCTGGGGACTCACCAGTACCTCAAGGGACTTTTATGATTTATTTGGGCTGAGATGAGGCACAGGGGAGGAGGGTGGTGGCTGCAGTGCAGGAAAGTCTGGGCAGAAGACCCAGAGGCTTGCAAGAATATGACTGACTCACTTAGAGAACTGTGAAGGCTTTTTATGCCCAGATGCATAGAAACGGAGGGATATGTGTGAAGACTGGCAAGGGGTCTGACTTTGGAAGGACATGAAGTGACAGAAGGATTATAGAGAGACCAAATGGAGGTTAGTAGGGACTGTCACAGGGTTCGGGCTGATTCCCAAGGATGACGAGTGGCTGGCATTAGGCAGGGGTGACTCTGAGGGCTGTGAAGGAGGTATATCTTCTGGTCCTCAGTGAGTGGAAGGAGCATCAGACAATACCCAGGTTGGCCTGGGAGGCTGATAGATGCAGGTCCTTCCTCAGTGGGGGAAAGTGTGGCAAATGGCAAAGGGTTCAAAAACCCTCGTTTACTTTTGGATATAGAGAGTGGATAGTATTTGCTATTTCAGGAAAAACATTTTGTTTCCACTTTTAGATGATTGCTTTTTGTCACTGTCTAAGAAGCGAGTAATTTAAATAAAGATATTTACACTTTAAGGCTTTCTTAGAACTTCCAAACAGAGACATATGCGTAAATGCCAAGCAGAAGTTTCCAGTCAAATCTTGCTTTTCTGATGTTTTCCCTTTGGGGAAACTTGACCTTGGTTTGTGGCTTTCTAAAGCCACACCTCAGTGAGTCTGGGCTTTAGACTAAATGTCAGTGGTATCATAGTCTTGGGAAGGCTGACTGGATTTAGAGTGGAGACGCTCAATATGTCTCTTTAAATCTAAATTTTAGAGTCAATTCTTTTTTCTCCCCTTAAGTCAGTCCTATGCAATATTTGGGAAATATTAGAAATGAATTTCTTTATTGGAAATGTGTCTCATAGTCACACAGCCCTAGGCACAGGGTACTTCTCTCAATGACTTTTGGACATCTTTATAATCTGGGATGCCTGGGACTTTGCATGAGCAGAGGGAATGTATGGCCGGCATGGTGACAGTCCTCATGACATAGATGTGGGGAAAGACAGCCAGATCAGCACATGACAAGGCCTGGGATGGTTACTAAATGCTGAGACAAGTCTCCATTTCCTGCTCGGCACAGCATCTTGTCCCTCAAACTGCCACACCCTTTACAACCAACATAAGCCTTGTTGACACATCTGCTGGACCACCCCTACCTCATCTCCCTCCTGGGCCTTCCTGGGTAGCTTCAGGCCTGTTTATTTTTGTGCCTCTGGGCATAGGCTGAGTACAAAGGATGGATCTGTTCTTTGACCTGATGGTTAATACCACTTGAGGCTTTGTTGGCTTTTCCTAGTTTTTGCCATAATGTCTTGCTGTGTTTGCACCCAGGGGATATTTCAGTCACACACATAGAACCTGCACCTTAACCACACTGGGTTAGAGCTGCGTTTTAAGGTATTGAAGTGCTTATCTTGAGAAGGATTCTAGCACCATAGCATATTGTCAGGAGCAGCTGGAGAGTCAAGGTTGTGATTGAAATGAGATAATTCAAAAGAGTCAGATCTCTCAGAACATGTAAATGAGGGATTGGGAAGACAGCTGAGCTGGTAAACCACTGCCTTGCAACAACAAGCATATGAGGTTGATCCCCAGAACCCACATTTAACAAAATCTGGGCATAGTGGGACATACTTGTCGTTCTAGCACTGGGAATACTGAAAGTGACAGGTCTAGGAGTTGCTGGCCAACCTGCCTAGCCTTGGTGAGTTCCAGGTCAATGAGAGACCTTGTCTGAAAAAAAAAAAGGTGGACCTATGCATGATGAATAACACCTAATATTGTCCTTCAGTACATGAGATAGGTGGATAGAGAGAGACACACACAGAGACAGACAGACAGACAGGAAGACAAGATTGTGCTCTTTAATGACAAATCATGACTCAACCCTGTCATGAAGTTGTATCATTGTCTACCTTATAGACTCCTTGGCAGAGCAGAAGCTGTCTGGTAGGAATACCCAAGGCCACCCTAGGGCTTTCATTCAAGGCTCCAGCTGTCCAAAGGGATGGCTAACATAGAGAACCATGAGTGAAACTGGCTTCTCAGATTCTGTTGTGAGTTACTGAGAAGTCAAAGTATCGGTTCCTCATGAACACGGTCACTAGACATCTTGAGTGGGGCCTAGGCTGTGTCCAGGGTCCTGACTCAGGCTGCCCGTCCATGAGCACATTATGGTGCTTTGGCAGTTGTAGGAACAACTGGGCACTCTCACCCTCCTGCCTCATCACTTGAGGATGGTGAGACTCTTCCACGGGACAGGTAGGGAGACTTCTGTAGAGCAGATGAATTGGAAGGGTCTGAGGGAATAGTCTCAGCCTCAAAGCAAAAGCACACTGATAATGACTGATTTCCTTGGTTGCAGAGAACCCTAGTTTCCTGTGGTTTGGATACCCACTACTCAGTGCAGCCCATGGTCCCACAGCATCCAATTCACTTGGGAGCTTCCCAGAATGCAGACCCTTGGGCCCCACCAGACCACCAGACTTCATGGCAGCAAGGCCACTGTTGCACAAACTGGTCTGATAAGCTTACCATTAGGTGCCTCAAGTACGCTCCACTGTCATTGCCATGGATGATCAGGATGCTATGTCCCTAGACTTTCAAGAGCTAAATGTCAGCACACAGGATGGACCTGCAGAGGCTTCTTCTGGCAGCAGCATGGGATGCACCACTGGGCACTTGTGACCAAGCACGGTTAAATTGCTGCACTCTGAACAGAATTCAAGCTCCTAGGATTAAGTGAATAGAGAATGGTGGGGAAGGAACATCAAAGGTCAAACCCAAGGCCAGAGCCCAGTTTGTTGACTCATTTCCCATGTTTCTGCCACTGTCTATCAGAGAAGAGACAAGCAAACTATGCTATTTAGAGCCACCAAAAGCCCTTTAATAGTGCATCTAACAAAGAACAGAGTCTTATGGTCCATAGGCCACCCAAGGAAAATAAACATAACATTTTAGCTCAAAGTCTCCTCTGGAGGCCACTGTTGGTGGAGCAAATTTCCTCACTTGAGTGTGACATAGCAAAGTGACAGGAGGGATATTAGTTCATTCACAGCCTTGTTCTTGAAAAATGTGAGGAAAAGTCACTTCATTTTCAAGCATCTTGGGAGTGATTGCCCTTTCACAGAGAGCTATTGTAAGGACCTGTTGCCCACAGTTGTCTGTAAGGGTGACCTGTGAACTGAAAAGAACTGGGGACAGAAGTCAATACTGTTGAGGAGCTTGTAGCCAGCCACAGGAAGGGGCCCGGAGGGAATTAGGTGGCAGTTTCAGAAACAGGGTTCTCTGCATTCAGCTGCACTTCTGCCACTGGGTTCCTCCAGACTCAAATTCTAGGATGATTCAGAACTTGCCCTTGAAGAGGTCATTCCTCATGAGCCTCTGGGAGCTACTCACTGTTGTTAAAGCTATCTGGTCCTGATAGGGTGGTTGCAAGTGTTACAGATCTGGAGTGAAAGGTATCCTGACTTATCAGGAAGTCAGGTTATACCTAAAACTGGGGTCCAGTAGGGGGTGGTCTCCCCACAGGACGTGCTACTTTCCAAGAGAGACCCATTACAGCTGAGTTCTGCTCTTCTCCCCAGGGAGTTTCCCGGCAGGGGTATCCATTTCTTCTCAGCTCTGGCCCAAGTTGTTACTTCTTCTGCTTCACTTTGCCAAGGGGAAATGTAGCAATGTGCTCCAGCTCCAGAGAGAAGTTGTTACTTCTTCTCTGCTCCCAAAGGAGTTTCCCAACAATGGTGTTGGTTGCTTCTTCTGCTTGGCTCCCCTAAGGGAGCTCCCCAGTAGAGATTCTGTTCTGCACTGGCAAAAGAAGGTCTTCACCCAAAATTCTTTCAAGAGATTTATTTTGGAAGGAGGAGTCCAGGAGAGTGGCTGCCTCTGCCAGGATGGAGAAGGACAGCTGACAACTGAACAGGCAGAGGGGCTTATATAGGGCTTCTTAGGGAGGAGTTTTTCCAGGGAGAAGATTTTCAGGGAGGGAACTGGTCAGATTTTGATTCCCTTGATCTTAGACAAGCTCAGACTGGCTGGATTTTGTGCTCAGGGATTAGCTGGTTTTCCTGCTCAGGGATTGGTTGATTTTGTGTTCAGTTGGTCAGGGGCAGAATTGGCTCTGGTTCCAGGGCCAAATTGTGTTTCTTTGGCTCTGGTTTCAGGTTCAGGGTGTGTTTCTTTGGCTGTACCCTTTACCCCATAGTGGACTTGCCCTTTCTCTTGTGGAAAGGGCTGCCATCTTGGACTTAAGCTCCAGGGTGACCTCCAGTTCACCTTTATTAACTCTCCCTTTGAAGCTCTTCTTAAAAATCTGTGCACAACCAAGCCCCTGTGCTGTGAGTAGGAAATGGTTGCTTTGCCTCCACTATGAGATTTGAGAGGTCCATATTGATTCTTTGCAAGAGTTCAGTGAACTCTTTCAAAGCCACAGAGCACTCTATCATTGCAAGATTTAATGCAGCCCAGGGTGCCCCATGCAATGATGGACTTAAGCTCTTGTCATTGACATTAGACAGCCAGCAGATGTTCCTGTTGTATCAAGGGTATGGACACTTGCTCTTGCCCGTGAAGACCATCTTATAGATGAACAGAGTGCTCAACTGGGCCTGGGGATGTACCTTGATTAGTAGCCTGACCAACTGGGATTGAGGATGTAACTTGATTAGTAGACTAGCCAACTGGAATGGGGGATATGCCTTGATTAGTAGACTGGCCAACTGGGTCTGAGGATGTACCTTGATTAGTAAACTGGCCAACTGAGGTTGAGGATATACCTTGATTAGTAGACTAGCCAACTGGAGTTGGGAATGTATCTTGATTAGTAGACTGGCCAACTAGAGTGGGAGATATGCCTTGGTTAGTAGACTGGCCAACTGGGGTTGAGGATGTACCTTGATTAGTAGACTAGCCAACTGGAGTTGGGAGTGTACCTTGATTAGTAGACTGTCCAACTGGGCCTGGGGATATACCTTGATTAGTATACTGGCCAACCAGGCCTGGGGATATACCTTGATTAGTAGACTGGCCAGCTGGGGTTGAGGATGTACCTTGATTAGTAGACTACCCAACTGAAGTTGGGGATATGACTTGATTAGTAAACTGGCCAACTAGGCTTGGGGATGTACCTTGGTTAGTAGAGTGCCTGCCTAGCTTGCACAAAGCCTTGTGTTTTATTCCAAACATGACACTAGTTTCATTATTTTGGAGCATGATTGGAGTCCCAGCATTTGGGAAGTGGAGGTAGTAGTAGAATCATCAGTTCAAGGTCATCTCCAACTATGTAGCAAGTTAAAGTCCAACCAGGACTCTGTCTCAAAATAAGTAAATGAATGAACAAACCAAAAAACTCAAGAGTTGCCAACTGGACCATGCCTTATGAGAACCCACATGCTAAGTCTCTCTTGAGGGCTTCTTCAGTTACCCATAAATAGAATCATCTTTAACATGGTGTCCTGCATAGCATTCTTGATGGACAAGGTGCCATTTTAACTCCTCTTGGCAAGTAGAATCTGCCAGGCAAAGCCCAGGGTCAGCCATCCTTCAGGCAGAGTTCCACTATCTCCTTGTGTCATTCATCCTTACCTTTATACTAGGCCTTGGGGAAACTGCGTATTTGTCAATACCCATGTCCACAAGTACATACCAAGCACCTATCACAGTATGTACCTATTAAGAACTTGAGGACTACAAACGTCATGTAAAGCAGAGTGTCAACACATTTACTGTCTATTGTGAGGAAACCAAGACACATCACACTACATTCCACAGAAGACCTGTGGACAAACCTAGTGTGTGTCACTAACTGCAAGGTCAAGAAGTTAGAAACTTGGTACATGCCATCTAAACCAGGATTTGGAGCCTTTTACTCACTCTCTGAGGACCAGCTAGTAAAAATTTTAGGCTCTGTGGTCCAGATGGTCTCTGTCATAGGCACTCAAGTGTCCTGGTGTGAAAACAGTTTCAGATGATATGTAAATGAATGTGTGTGGCTGTGTGCCAATAAAACTTTATTTACAAAAACAGGCAGCAGGCTGGATTCAGCCCAGGTAAGGTTGCCAGAGTTAGCAAAGAAAAACTCCAAGCCTTCCAGTTGAGTGCAAATTTTAGAGAAATGGTAGACACATTTTTCGGCATGTCCCAAACATTGCAGGAGGTGCACACACACACACAGGGTAGCTGCTGTTTTATCTGGCAGCCCTGAAGTCGACTGGCATCTGATTTGAATTAATGGATATTCTGAGCGGGTTTGTTAAAATGTTTGGCCTTGACCCCAATAATCTATGACTTGGGGGAAATCAAAGTAATTTTCCAACAAAGGCTAGAAAAAAGGGAACTGGATCTCAGAGATGAAGGAGATTTATCCAACAGAGACTGGTCAGGGACAGTTGGCCAAGGATGAGGCACTAGGTTCTTCCAGGCTTGAGGTCCTCATGCCTGAACTGGAGTGTCCTTGAGGCACTGACAGTACAGGCTCTGGGACTACATGCCCCTCTGGGAAGTAGTGGACCTGCATACAAGGGGGCCCTGGCCATCTTCCTCAGGGCAATTGTTTGCTCACCACGTGTATCTTGTCTTCTCAAGGACAGCACAGGTTATTCTTGGAAATGGGCCAAATAAATGTTCAGCCTTTCGACCATTTGGTACATCAGTTCCCAGCAAATCCAGAAGATGAGGGTGGGGCTTGGTGTCGCTAGCCTCGTGTGCACACAGAAAGTACACATGTAATTTAAAGATATCTATAGATTTAAAACATCTTTCTATCTGAGTTCGTGAGACAGAATGCAATCAACTTTTTCACTCAATTCTAAAATAGCATAAATGACCCAGGACAAGTGTCCAGGGGAGTTGAGACACAGATGTGGTGTCAGAAGGAGCCCTTAGTCCTTCCCCCACGTACTTGCTCTCTGAAAGGTCTTAGAGTCTCCTTTCCCTGTGACCACCCTGGGCATGAGGCATGTCATCATGTCCTCACTGATAAGAGATTGCCTAGCACAGCTTTGAGCACACAGCATTCCTACGAGTGCCTGGCTGGTGGGGCCACACATAACTCTTGATATTCCACAAGCAGGTGGTGGGCAGTTTGCACAGCATTCTGTTCAGGTAATCCAGGGAGCAAGATTTCCTGGGACACAGTGGCACTGACTGACCAAAGGGAAATCCTTGGAGTGCACACAGCAGAGAATTAAGAGACAGATGCCAAGTGAGGGTGGGTAGAGAACCTTGGACTTGCTCATCATCTTCCATGGGCTTGTCAGTAAACCAGCATTTTAGGATACCTTGCCTTTGAGAGGCGAATGTGTCAACCCACCTAACTCCATGATGAAGGAAATACCAAAAGCATTTCAAAAATCTCAGATAGCTAATACTTAAAAACCAAATCTCAATCCTTTCTTTCCTCCTAGATACCTACAACAGAGTCCTTTTGGATGTCTGGTGAAACCTTCAGATTTTAAAGTGAGTGGCAGAGGAATGCTTGACCACTGCAGCCCCTTAGCAATGTCTGAGCTTGTGGCTGAGTTTTCCACGGCTGCTCAAAGACAATCAAAGGCTTTGTCCACTCCAAAGATAGTGATGCTGGGGGATGTAAAACATTCGGACTTCCTTGTTTGACTTTCTTCTCTCCCTATTGCATTCTTCAAAGGATGAAGGGCACACTAACAAACTCCCCCAGTGGTGACAATTAGGGGCAATTTGTGAACTAAAATTTGCCAGTGCTTTATTGCTTTGCAGCTCACAGTCTGCCACCACAGTCTCCTTTAAATCCGTGCTTCAGGGGAAGCTGCCTATTGGAAGGATTTTCTGCATTGCACACTTGTCTCTTCAATGGTGAGCTGCCACATGGTGGGTCTTAGAGAAGAGATTCAAGTCCCATTGAGCCATACGTATTGGACACTCATTCCAGTTATAAATTACAAGGTACTTAACTAACTTTTTATTTGTACAGATAAAAATACAGATAATAATAGTAATAACAACAACAACAACAACAACAACAACAACATGGTTGAACCCAAATGAGAGACTAGGTAAGTCTTGTGTCTTTTTTTCTCAATAAAATATCCTTTTATTTATGAAAATAAAATGTTTTGAAATACCAACAGAAGACTAGAAGACAATGACAAAGTCAGTGGCAGAGGTCATCTTTAAGAAGTGAAAAAAAAATAGGGCTGGTAGTGGCTTCATTCCCCCTTTTTTGTGATGAATATGTTAATTTTAGAACCAGGAAAGAAAAGCTAGTGACTAACTCCAAGATTTTCTGTTGATATTTTGAACATCTAATAAAGCATCCCTTGTTGACATTCTACAAATGATACCATCCCATAATGCCCCCAATTCTCTCTTCTTGTGGTGACAGTTTGTATATGTCTTTGGCTTCTGAGAGCTTTGTTATTTCGGGAAGATTTTCCAAAGGCACCTGCTGGCCTTCCATGTGAGATATTAGGTATCCTTGATGTATTTGTTTACCCCTCTTCTTCAGTGTGAACAATCAGCACTAAAGTGTCACTTCCTGAGATACTAAATTTCTTAAAAACCTCTGAAATATTATTATTTGGGGAGAGACTGGAGATAATTTCAGTAGGCAGAGTTCTAGTCTCCATTTCCCCCCAAGTTTGTAGAGATGAGTGCCTTTGTTCACTACTACAATATCTGCAATGGATTGACAACCACATTAGGGTTTATCAATGAACCCGCCATACATCCTTCCACGGCCTTTTTTCTCAAGTGTCCTGAAATTTTTTGCATCTTTAAATCACAGAAGGGTCACCCTGCATTGAGGAAACAGGTCCAACTGCTGTGATAACTGTATGCCATAGATAAGGAGGAGTCCAGTACAATCCCGTCCTCAGGAAGTTAGAAGAGGAGGGTCAGAAGTTCAAGGTTGGAGGAGGTGGGGACCAAGGGTCTTTACAGGCTAGATAATGACATCAGGCTCCCTTCCATCTCAGAAAAACGTTTCACTAAAATATTTTATTAAGTTACTTTTGGTGATAGGGGAGTTTAGCTAGTTGTCTTTTTTTAAAAATCTCTTTTCTTTTATTCAAAAAAGTATTTTTCATATAATATGTTTTGATCATGTTTTCCCTTCAGCTACCTCCAGATCTTCCCCATCTCCCTACTCATCCAACTTTATTTCTCTCTCTCTCTCTCTCCCTTAAAAATCCCATGAAACCTCAAAAATGAAAACAAACAAAAAGAAAAAATGCCCAAACGAAATGAAACAAAAGGCACCCCCCAAATAAATCCCATGGAATCAATTCTGTGTTGACCAACTACTCCTAGGAATGGGAATCACCCAGGAATGTGGTTGATATACCCAGTGACACTCCATTGGAGAAAACTGACTATCCTCCTCCCAGCAGTTACCAAATGCAAATAGCTTCTTGGTTAGGGGCGGGACTTTGTTTCTACCTCCCCCTCTCAGTGCATGGATCCTGTCTGGCTTGAACCTATGCTGGTCTGTGCATGCTACCGTAGTCTCTGTGAGTTCATACGTGGTGCATCTGTCCTGTTGTGTCTGGAAGACACTGTTTCCTTGGACTCATCCACTACCTCTGGCTCTTATGCTCTTCCACATAGGTCCCTGAGCCTTGAGTGGTGGAGAGCTTAATGAAGACTGCATATTCACGACTATGTGCTCCAAATCCTCTCACACTCTGCATATTGTCCAGTTGTGGGTTGCTGTGATAATGCCCAAATACTGCAAAAGCAGCTTTTCTGATGGTTGAGTGAGTCATTAATTTATGGGTATAGCAGAATGTCATTAGGATTCATTTTATTGCTATATTACTTCAGCAGAATATTAGTATTAGGTGATAGTGATGCTACCCTAGGCCTGTGACCTATGTGGTCTCAGGTTCATGGCCACTTTAGCAGTGTTAGGTATGGGTTCCATCTCATTTTAAAAAGTGGTTGGTTACTCCCACACCATTTGTGCCTCTATTGCCCCAGTATATCCCACAGGCAGGTTGCTGTTGGAGGTTTCAGGGTTTGTGGCTGGGTGATACTGTGGATTAACCTTTCTCCTCTGGTAGCATGCAGAGTACCTGTTAGCATCATGAATGCTAGTCACTAGGGGTGAAGCTTCTAATTTGACACTAGCTTGATTTCTCTGTGTTTGATGGCCTAAGTCAGTGTTGCATTCAGTAGCAACAGGAACTTGCTATCAGACTGTTGAAAGCAACTAATAGCCTGTGATGTCTAGGGGAGTCAATGGGATCCCCTTTGCCAGTGACTCAATAAGATGTAACCTATTCCTCTAGAGGCTTTATTTCGGTGGCAGAAGATGTCTAGTTGGGACATTATCTCTCCACTTATATGATGACACCATATAAATTCAAATATGTATATATTTTAGAAGGCTTCTACAATAGTAGGTTTCCATGAATTTTCAAAATCCCTTTATTGTTAGTTTTTCTTCCCCATATTAGTTTTCTTAATTCCTAATTTTATCCTCTCTCCTATTCCCCTCCCCATTTAATTCTTCAATTCTAGGTTTCCCTTTGTCTCTCCATCTCCATATCAATATGTTCTATTTTCCCTTCTCTGGGAGACCATCTACTCCCCCCATGTCCATTACTAAATACCAAACCTAACCTCTGTGGTTATTCAGATTGTAGCACACTTGTCAAAAGCTTAAAGGCTAGTGTCCAAATATAAGAGAAAACATGCAATATTTGTCTTTGGGGGCCTGAGTTACCTCACTCAGGATAAAGAAGTCTTGTGTCTTGACAGTAGCTGCCTAAGAAATCCATGAACCATCAAGTCTAACAAGTGTTTATTCATGTAACTGGCAGAACATTAGAATCTAAAAGTGTACAATGACCAAACACATCTAGGACCAGCACTCCTCTGAGTGGGTATTTCAGTGAGATTTTCTTTCTTCTGAGGCTCCATGGTATCATGGCCTTTCACACCTGGACTATGGGCTACATTAACATTACCTTCCTGTGACACTTATCTTGTATATTTAGTTGGCTGGAAGTCTAATGCTAATGAGATAGAACACTGCCAGGTTCTGAGGAGCCTCAGACTTAAGCACAGTTAATTCCTCTTTGAGATCCTTGATCACTGATGTTGCAAGATCAAATAACCAACTAATTAAAATCAATGTCCACCTTCCATTGAAGTCATTATGGGCCCTCCCTTGAGGAAGTGGTTTTCTGAATTTGCAATCTGTGGGGAATACTTTTTCCTCCTCAGATCACGTGAGTGGGAAAATGGGGAGCCCAAGGTTCTTGTTTCTTTTCTGTGTCAAAGGACATTGTTATCACTTGAATATTTTGTTTTCCCAGCTGTACATCCCACAGATGCATGGCTGCTAAGTTTTGCTGTGCAGCAAAGTTGCAGGCACATGTGTTAATGTTCATGAAAGCTATTGGGAAAACAGCCAGTATGCATTTGTGATGGTGATTGCCAGTGGTTTTGTTGAAGTCGTCCTTCAGGTTGGTATGTGAGAAGGTGTATGTACATGCTTGTGGAGTGTGTGTGTGTGTGTGTGTGTGTGTGTGTGTGTGTGTGTGTGTGTTTCTCAAGGGTGGGTCCAGAAAGGAATCAAAGCATAGAGAGCCCAGGAAGAGTTAGAGCCAGGTTTCTGGAGGTTCACTGCTGGTGGGCCCTGGGAGGAAATGGGGGTGCTGTCAACCCTGCCACACACCCCTGGAATGGACAGAGCCTAGTGTGTGTGTGGAAGCAGGTGTTTGGGATCCAAGAAAGAGGCATAAATGAGTCTCAGATACTTAGAACCTGTAGCTCGTTGGGGTGTTATACATGGCTAGAAAGGGCTGGAGAAGACAGGACTTATGAAGCCTGTGTGGAAGCAGCCAGCCACTCCACAGTGATTTTCACATGCTCAGGAGCAGCTGCTGCTGTGACAGAAGGCTGTGAGGATCAGTGACTATGATCCCCATATCCAGTCAATCTGATATGTCACCTGAGGTCCAAGGGAAGGTCAAGCTGACTGAAATTGTGTTTCATCTACCTTGAAAGAATGGGAGCCTGAAATAGAAAGTACATTGAAATCCACAAACAAACAAATGGAATGTATCTCTCATGCACCTGAGCCCTGGGAGTGAGATGCACACTTTGATTCCTCTATAGATGGACTTCTGAGTCTTTCTAGAGAGTTCTTTGTTAGAGTCAGTCCCATAAACAGAAAGATAGAAACGAACAAGAAATAAGGGAGGGTGGAGATTCCTGACACACTGCTAAGCTTTAAGTTGACTTGTTCAGCACACTTCCTCCCACACTCCCAGGAAGACAGTGGGCCAGCATGCAAGACACTCTTTTAGTATAGCAGCCTCTGCCTGGGTGCCAGACAGCAAGCCACAGCCCATCTGTAAAACTCAGGCTTGTCCTCGCAGCTGTGAGAGGACAGTCTGGGGTTAGCTTGCAATATGATTCTGATGTGGAGGCTTTCTGGAAGGCATGTGGGTGGTGCCTTATAAGTTAAAACATTTGCTTACTACATATTGCTGCAGCCTCACCCAGAAGGAAGAAAAACTGTGCAGGCATCACTGTGAGTCAGCCACAGGGGCTATTTTCACAACAAAATGAGAAATAGCATGGTTGCCTGTCAACAGGCAGATGTGTGTGTTAATCTGGTAATTAGCATGATGGCATGTAAGTTAATAGATAGGAAAGAATGACTTATACCACAAGATAAAAGTTTATCTTGAAAATGTCATGAGGAGAATGAGCCAGATGTCACTTAAACCAGATGGTTGCAAATGATGACAGTATATACATGATGAATATTGGTACTCAGATCATTCTTCTTTTCGTAGTCTAGGAGCTTAGCCCAGGGAATGGTGCCACCCACAGTGGGCAGATCTTCTCACTTCAATTAACCTAATCAAAACAATCTTCTCTGTGAATAGCCAGAGACCCATCTCCTGGATGACGCTAGAGTTTATCAAGTTGACAACTGAGATGAACCATCACACTCACTGAACCAAGAATGTGCTGTTTCAGCTACACTGGGAGACCAGTAAGCTGGATCTGCCTTTCTCCATCTCCCAGCATTGGGATTACAGATACTGCCACACCTGGCCTTTTATGTAAGTGTTGAGAATCCAAACTCCAGACCTTATGCTTTCACAGCAAACACTTTACCTACTAAAGCCCTCTCCTTATGGCAGACCATGGTTTTTGTTTTTGTTTCATTCTTTCTTCTTCTTCTTCTTCTTCTTCTTCTTCTTCTTCTTCTTCTTCTTCTTCTTTTTTTTCTTCTTCTTCTTCTTCTTCTTCTTCTTCTTCTTTTTTCTTCTTCTTCTTCTTTTTCTTCTTCTTCTTCTTCTTCTTCTTCTTCTTCTTCTTCTTCTTCTTCTTCTTCTTTTCAGCACTTCAGCAGATCTACACAGTGACTTCTGTTGTGTATAGTGAATCATGGGAGAGAAGACCAAATAGAAAGACCCTACAAGAAGTGTCTGTAGGCACCAGGCTAAACTTGCTAAGTTTGTTCACATAGAATGATAGACAGAAGCTGCACAGAACTAATCTGTGATTTATTAATTCAGAGAAAAGGGACATGTATACAGGACTTCACTCACAGCTAATGACAGATACATTTCTTTTCCTCTTAAAAAAATCTTAGCCAGGCGGTGGTGGCACACGCCTGTAATCCCAACACTTGGGAGACAGAGGCAGGTGGATCTCTGTGAGTTCAAGGCCAGCCTGGTCTACAGAGCTAGTCTAGGACAGGCTCCAAAGCTACAGAGAAACCTTGTCTCAAACCCCCCCCCCACAAAAAAAATTCTTATCCAAGCAGCCAGATCATAACAAAAGAGTCACATGATGAACTTGGGACTGGAGCTGTGGACATGGTCTGGCCTATTACAGCAATATCCTACTCCTAGTACCAACTTCTATATTAGTTAGGGTTCTATTGCTGTAAAGAGACACCATAACCATGGCAACTCTTATAAAGGAAAAACATTTAATTGGTGTGGCTTACATTTTCAGAGGTTTATTCCATTATCATCTTGGTGCAACATGGTAGAATGCAGGCAGATATGGTACTGGAGAAGGAGCTGAGAGCACTATATCTTGACCTACAGGCAACAAGAAATGATCTGAGATACTAGGCATGACTTGAGCATATATAAGGCCTCAAAGCCCACCCCCACAGGGACACACTTCCTCCAACAAGGCCACACCTATTTCAACAAAGCCACACCTTCTAATAATGCCACTCCCTATGAGCTTATGGGTACTAATTACATTCAAACTACCACATCATGTGAACAGGTTACTTTCCTGACAAGTGTGCAATCCAGGCTGCTGTCATGGGGTGATTTTTTTCCTTGACAGTTTAGCAACAATTGCAGCTTCAGGTAGGCATAACCCAGACTGCTCATACAGGATGATGCTGCAGTGTGGCTACATGTGCATGTGGCCTTTTCCGAAGATCCCTCCCTACAACCACCCCTCCCCCTCCCCATTACAGAGCTCTGCTCTGGACTCTAGAGGCGATGCTTGGTGCCTGCTACCCCCTAGAACAGCAGCACCCATCACCACCGTGTTTTGTCTCTGGTGAATTTGCTGTGACTCTAGATTCTCAAACTTGAAGGCATTGAAGTGTCACCCACACCAGGAACTTTGGGACGTCATGTAAAACAAATGTCTCTTTAAACAAATCTGAAGGTAAAGATGTGTCTAATGTTACAGGAAATAGTATTTCTGATAATATTCAAGCCCTGACAGAGGTATCTGGGCTGATCAGCAAGGAGAAGAGCAGCCGTTTTCTTCCAGATGGTGCAGCCTCCCCGCCCCCCTCCCCACAGATGCCACTGCACCCACACCACACACTTATCACTCCCAGGAACAGACTCAGGATAAAATCAAACTGTTCTTCAGTTCGCAGTTCCTGGCACAGGTGACTAGGGCATGGGCAGTATTAGACTTGGAGAATTAGAGGGATGTGTGTGTCTGTCGCTGTGCAGGGGGAGGATAGTGAGGCCTCCTTCTTTTCCTGGGTCCTCCTGTGGGCAGGGGGGGCAGGGCACCAGCTTGACTTGGACATCCTGGACTGGTAGAGACAATCAATCAGACACAATGTCCCTGACATCCCTCTCTTCAGCGAACACTTGAGAAATTCAATGCTGTAAGTTTTCCTGTGGGTATTCTGAATGGGGTGTCTGGAGCTCCACTTGTGTCCACTTTTCAGAGCTCTTAGGAACAACTGTCCAATGATTTCTTGCTGACACCGAAGGAGAAACAAGTCCTTAATCAGGACTTCTTTCATTTCCACAAGGATGGCTACGGGCTTGGTCACAGAAAGGGTGGAGCAGGAAGGGGCCGTCTATTGTGCCGCCATTACATCTGAGGGTCCAATCGTGAAAAACACTCATCAATATAGAAGAACAACACAGAGGACTCACCATTGGCCTTAGGACAACCCCTTTAAGGTATGCTGTTCACATCAGTCTCTGTGACTGTTCATGGGTCACATGATGATAATGCAGCCACAGCCTCTGCTGCAGTGAGCACACAACTTCACCTGCCTTCCCTGCAGGCTGCATTTCTGCATAGCCTTTGCAACCACAGAATTGGTTGCAGTTCTGTACCTATGGTAGTACTGCTACCAGATGATTGGGTGACTGTTTCTTCTTATTGGGCACGTGGTGACTTTTATTTCCACTATCCAGTCCTATGCAATGGTTTGGTAGTTTCCTGTTCCAGCAGGCAGAATAACCAGTCTCAGTCCATTCCACCCTCGTCTTTATCCTCAACTCCCTCTCCCACCAGAGCCCAGCTCTTGTCTTTTATTGCAGTGCTTAGCAGACTAAACTCTCCCCTCATCCCTAGGGAAGGTCACCTGGCTGAGGTTTTTGCCTCTGACCTTTGTGATAGGCCCCTGGAATCTATTGGGGAGACTGGAGTTCTGTTAAATTCCTAATAGTGTTGAATTGCCACCCACTCTCAAATATATCCAAGTCTTAATTCTCTACCTATGAATGTGGCCTCATCAGGAAGTAGGGTTATTACAGGTATAATTAAGATGAGTCATCCAGAGATGACAGTTTAGCTTCTACATTCATGTCATCAGCATTGTGTGTGTGTGTGTGTGTGTGTGTGTGTGTGTGTGTGTGTGTGTGTGTGTGTGATCCTGACTGAAGCAGGATGGAAGCATAATAAATATTTTGCAGGTCTCCAGAACACCTTATGTCAAGATGCCATCTGCCCAGAGCCGTCTCCCAGTGCCCAGTTTGCACTGACAAGCACACACAGCAGCAGCCACTGCCAGCTCCCCCTGGGCTGGACAGGTAAAGAGCCAAGCCATCTTTCCTGATTCTCAGCTGTGCCATCTCCACTGGGTAAGAAAAGGGAAGAAGAGAGATGCCCTACTCCTGACCCCATTTCTAAGCCATTTACCATCCTAGGTCCTGCCTACTGTTGAGTCTCCACAGGCTTCTCAGGTCCTGGATTATCTATCTGCATCTCACACTTTCCACTGTCCCACCTGCATCCCATTCTCCTCTCCATCCCACCTTCCTGTCCATCCCACCTGCACCCTACCTATCCTCTACCCAACCTGCCCTCCACTCTCACCTCAATCCCACATGTGTCCCATCTTCCTATCCATTCCACATATATCCCAACCCTCCCCACCTCCCCACCTGCATCCCATGCCCCCAGCATCCTAGCCTGCCTTCTTCCTGACCTAAAGCACTGTCTGTCTGTTTTTCTGTCCCAAGTTGGAAAGCTGGAAAGACAGCTATGGATGAAAGGCTCCAAGCCTGAGCCAAGGCTGCTCCCAGCCAGATGTGTAGACTTGAGTTGGCTAGTTGTGAGGAGCTGACCATTCACAGGGTGTATTTGGTGGGAAGAATGATGGGCTCTGGGGAGAATTAAATTCATATAAGGCTGCTTGTATACCATGTACTTTAGAACTCTATGTTGTGCATATAGTCTTTGTAGACTCGTTATTGACAGTTTTTTGTTTTTGTTTTTGTTTTTTAATTTTAAGGTGTAGGGAGAATGAAGCTTGCTTTTCAGTTATGTAAACAAACCGTGCTTCTTCCCAGGAAAATAAAGAGAAAATACAGAGAACAAAGCTTCTCCTTCATGCATTTTGGCGTCCTCACTCTGCAGACAGTTTAGGCTGGATCTAGTCTTGTGTAGGAGCCCAGTGCATATACAGCACAGGTCTTGCCACACAGTAGAGGACTCTGGAGGTGGAGCAAACTTGATGAAAAAAAAAAAAGGGAAACTCAAGTTGAAGTTAAACAGTCTATCTGTGCTGTGGTTTGGAGATGAAAAGCCGGTAGAAGTTATTATTGTCGCTGTCGTGAATAATGGATGAGCTCTGGAGGCCAAGCAAAGCTTTTCTACCACAGAGTCCAAGGTTCCCTTACCTTCAAGTATAATGATCTGTGGCCTGTTCTTGCGGTTTACTGTGCAGTGGGTTCCAGTGGGAAGTGAGGCCAAGGAGCCTTTGCAATCTAGAGAGCCAGAGGTGCCCCCATCAGGCTGGGTGCGGCCCATTGTGGGTCTTTTTGAAACTCTCTCTTGGAAAACATTCCACATTCAGTTGGGCTCCTGTATGTGCTTCTAGGGCTAGGGCGGAGCTGGAGACAATAGGAAGAGCTGGAAGGTAGACAGAGTGGCTCCTCCCCAGGAAACCAGATGATGCGGAGAAAGCCAGGGCTCAGAGAGCTCATGGGAAGGGGCAGGAAAGGTGTTTGCTAACCACAGTTTCAGCAAGGACAGTTAAGTTCAGAGTCTCAGGACCAGATTTTGAGTGGCTCACAAGCAATAATACTGCCTCTGGATAGAAAGGCCCTTACTGTTTCTAGAAGGTGGCCAGTCATGCTGTGTTTTGTTGTGATTTATGATGGAGAACTGTGATCATTGAGAAAAACTGGCAACAGAGAGTTCCTAACACAAAGTTTGGGGTGGCTGTGCTGTCTCCCACTTGGAAATGTTCTGGAAGAATCAGTCCATCCAGCCTCGTCTTCTGATCTCAGCTGAACAAGAGTACTTGGACTCAGCATTCATGCATGAGAGCTGCTCTTTCATGGATGTTTACTCATTCCTGATGGAACTGGGGTCTGGGGATGATGAAAATCATTGTGAGAATCACTATTGCTCATGGTTACACCCTGACTTGGCACTGTCCCTATAGCCATTGTAGCACAAAGGTATCCAGCTGTTGAGACTGCACACATCCTCCAGTCACAGAGCCCTGGGGATAGAAAGTCATGGGAACAAGTGAGGATCTTGTTTTTCTGGATGCTAATTCTCTGTGGCTCTTTCTTTCCCCCACCCTGAAGCACATGAAGACCTCTGGTCCCTAAGTTCCCCAAATAATGAGCTGTCTTGTCCTGTCTTTCTTCTGGTCCAGCCGGGAGGAAAAGCGAGAGTCCCACCTGGGCCAATGGGGTCTTGAGGGCACCAACAGTTTTGTTCTTGATGAAAATCAGTTGATCTGTGCATTGAGGTGGGCCTGAGTCCTGGAATCCTAATTCAGAATGGGCAGGTTGGAGAGCCACAGACCTGGGAGCAGGCACCCATTCTTCTCTGCATTAAGGAGGTATCAACTACAACATCACAACCACCTCAAAGCTGTCCACAGCAAATCAGGGAGTCTGATCCTTCTTTAGTGTGGCATGTAGCTTGGGGCACTTCTCAAGCCTGTGAGTCTGGACCAAAAACAAACACATGAAGAAGAGGCTGGAAGAACCTGGAGCAATAGAAACAGGTGGTCTGATGCTCCTAACTGACGACACAGTGGAAATGAGTCTGTGAATCATTTCTCACCCCACGCCCAACAAGGGGGCAATGTGGATGTTCATGTTTCTCAGCTATGGAAATGCAGGCAAAGGATTAATTAACTGCTCTTTGTCTCTTTACTTGCAAGAGGTGCAGGCCTTCATAACACCCTACTTCCAACTTCTTAGGATGGGTATTCAGCAATGAGGAGCCAGGTCTGGCCAGCTATGGGTCCCCATACCAGACCAGCCTGAGATTAAGGCCTCTACAACAAGGATGCTGAGGCCTGAGTGAGGATGCAGACACACCCCCACTCTGTAGCTCTGCTAAACTTGCTTCTGAGGGAACACACTAAGCTTTAGCACAGCATACCTGAGGCAAACAGTATATGCACCCAGCAGACTGCTGATGTGTGTGGGGAAGGCTCTGTGATTCCTGAAGAAATCCATCTGATAAGAGCTTATATGCACATACCCCAGTGTTTTGAGGGGTGTCTGGTAGAGTGCCACTGGGCCATGACTGTTCTGGGCACAGTTCCCCTATGCAGGGGTAAAACAAAGTTCTGAGTTTCACAGCTGTGTTGGGATCTTGCTTCTGCTGTGTGGCTTGAACAAGCTGGTCAATTCTGGCTTATTTTCCTTAAAATATGAACAGTAAAACCTAGGTCCTGTGTTGCTGAGGATGAAATGAAATAATATCCAAAGCACTTAACATGGCATCTTATATTTATAAAGTAGGACCTTCATAAATGCTATCTGCCATTCTTAATTTTCTTTTTATTCTTATTAATAAAAGTCCATCCTTTAAATAAAGGTCAATTTAATCTCATTTAGCCACCATGGGAGAAGTTTAGAACCAGGCTCAGTGACTTACACAGGCTACTTGGAGTTGCCTGCGCCCTCCTAGCCCAGGTACTTGGCTTCAGTCGATGAATGAAGTCAGAATTAATAAGAACTGGCAGCACATTCTTCCTCTGAGTATTAACAGTTTTGAGAAAATGGTTGAACTGTTCTTGCATTTACTAATTAGATGGGCCACACTCATCTATATTTCAAGGTGCTCCAACTCCTCTCCTTGTAATGTAGATAATAGCATGTGGGGGATCAAGACCCGAAGGTATGATTGAGTGGCCCACTGCGAAACCGCTTGGCCAAGCAGGGCTGCATCCTGGGAAGGCTCCGCTTCTCTACCTTCTGGTGATTAGCAGCTGATTTATCTCTTCACCTTCCCATTTCCAGCCTGATAGATCTGCTGGTTATTACTTTTAGCTACTTCTCCAGCCAGCTGGGGTTGGGCATGTCGTCCCATCTTCTTGTTCACACTGGTGCCTCAGAGTGGGGCCTTCAATCTGATAGGAGCACTTTAGAAAGCATGTCTGTCTCTTCAGCTCTTAAGGACAGGTACAGTCCTCTGACCAGTCGTCAGGTCCACTGAGCAGCATAATTGCTTAGCACAACACACACCAACCATTGTGAGGAGCATGATGCTCAAATCCCAGTGTCTTGACTTAGGGAAATTACTCATTGCCTATGTAAGCTTGCAAGGCTGTGTCCTGGGTGTGGAGGCTGGGCTTCATGTGGAGTTCAGAGATGATGTCTCATCCTCTTAATTTCTGAGGTTTTGTAGCAGCTCACATGTCAGTCTGCAGACAGTGAAAAAAGCTCAGAGATAATGTGCACACACTGAAACACCTGGCTGTGTGTGCCATGCACCACTGCTCTTTAGTTGCCACATGGGTACTGGACACAGCCACCTCCCAGCAGCAACACATTTAGTAGAAGGGGAATATTTTCATGGCACCTAGTCTGTCTCAAGGTCAATGGTCTTCAAAGTGAGAGACTGTATGTCGAGGCCTCCTCTCTTTTTCCTCTCACCTGTAGTGCACCCACTGCAGAGGTCTCTATGGCTGGATTCCACTCCCCTCATTCAGGTCTCATTTCAGATGCATCCTCAAATGGTCTCTCCTCCCCTCCTACACCAGCACTCTCTAATGCATCCTGTTCCACAGTTTCAGAGCATTTTACATCACTATTCAGATTGTGCCGATCATCTTTTAGTTTTGATATATTATCTTTCTCTCTGAGTCGTTTAAATTATCTTAGGGTGTTTTATAATCTCAAAATATTGTTTTGGCCACAGTGAGCATGTGATAAATATTTATTACACAAATGAGTGAGCTTATGGTTGAGTGGATAGAGGCAGCTAAGTGAGTGTGTGGATGGATGAATAGACAAGTGGATATGTGATTGGATAGGAGGATAGACAGATGGATGAGTGGATGGATGGATGGGTGGGTGGGTAGGTGGATGGATGGGTGGATGGTTGGATGGATTCATGAATGGATGGATGGATGGATGGATGGATGGATGGATGGATGGATGGATGGGTGGATGAGTAGATGAGTGGGTAGGTAATTAGGTAGTCTTATAGAAAGGAGGTAGTATAGGTAAATAAATGGACAGAGTAAATGGAGGCATGGGTAGAAATATATAAGAACAGGAGGTTGAGGCATAGGTAAATGGAAGGATGGCTGGTTGTTTGGCTGGCTGGGTTGGTGGATAAATGGGTATGTAGGTGGATAGATTAAAAAGAGGGAGAATGGGTAAATGGATGGGTGCATGGAAAGAGGGTAGATAGAGTAATGGGTAGGTTGATATATGGACGAGTGGGAAGGGTGGAGGGTTAGATCAGATCACAGATAATGCTATCTGACATATGAGGGAAAGCTGGAGAACTGTTTGTATTAGTTTTGTGTCAAGAATGGTATAATGTGAACATATCTATCCTTAACCTTCAGGTTTCTGACATGAGGAAGGCAGGAAATGTCAGCTGCGTGTATCCTCTGATGAACCTCCCTCCCTTTCACTTGCCTGCCACACTGCTTACCAAATTAGAACTCAGTGTCATGAGACGTCTAAAAGGATTGCATTTTCTTGGTTAAGTTATAATACAAATCAGAAAGAAGATGCATTAATAACAATTTGATCTTTTGATTAGCATTTATTTTGCATGACTGGGAATTAAAACCAGGGCTTCCAGCATGATAAGAAGCACTTTACTGAAACAGCTAGACTGAGTAGCATTTTTCTAATTCCTCTTCAGTGTGATGTGTCTAGAACAGAGTTCTGCTGAGAGGCACTGAGGTTGCAATGTGGGAGGCAAGGAGTCTTAGAACTTAGATCATGTCTAACTATGGAGAAGCACCGCTGATGCTCAGAGATGGAGACAGCAGGGCTGTGGGTGGCTGAAGGCTGGGTGGAGGGATCAAGACCCCAGCTGTGCCTGACATTTCATGGCTCCAGCTAAACCAAACTTAGCCGCACCTGTCTCTGGAGGCCAAGAGACATTGGTTCATTAGACCACCTGTTCTTTTTAATATTTGTGAGACAGAAAATAAAGTACAGAGATAAAGGGAAGCAAGATTTTGTTTTTATTTCCTTTTTGATTTCTGGAAATTTCATACATGTATATAATATATCTTAGTCATACCCACATTCTGTCCCTCCTTTCAACCCCTTGTCCCTCTAACACTTCTCCCTCCTAATTTCACATATTCTTTTTCTTTTTATAAACCACTGAGTCCAATTGATGCTGAGCATATGTATGGGACTAAGGTCATCCACTGGGGGCATGAGCAATCTTTTGATGGCCATCCCTCCAAAAAAAAAAAAAAGTGACCCTCCCTCCCACAACAACCTTTAACTGTTAATATCTCCTCAGTTAGGGGTGGGGTATCAGAAGCCCCTGCTCTGTCTGTGCTGGGATCTTTGGATCTTGTGTAGGTCTTTTGTGGGCAACCCTAGCTGTTATGAGTTCATGAGTGCAGCAGCTAGGTCATGGCTAGAAGCCAGCATTTCACAGCTCTCCTCCCACCCTCTAGCTCTTTCATTCTTCCTTTCCCTTCTTCCAAGATGTTCTATGAACCTTGAGGGGAGGGTGATATAGATGTCTCATCTGCATTAACCAGTACACATTCATTGCAACAAGAAGCTTCTCCAACCAAAATTGAGAGTTGCACAGTTCTACAGATAAAAATATTTAAAATGCAGTTTGACAATATGACCAGTTAGCAAAACAATATCAGTAGGTTCTCCCTAGGGTCTATGACTTACTGAGCCATAGGTTTTGGTCATATTATAATGTCAGTCATGAATCCCTCCTGTAGAGCAGGCCTCAAATCTAATCATGAGAGTGGTTGGTTACCCCATAAACTTGCCACTATTACACTGGTAGGCACATTTTGTAAGGCACATTTTGTAAGGCAGATTGCTATGATAGCATGCATGATCCAGCACTGGGTAAGATCAATGATGCCTTTTCTTCCCCAGCAGCCTGTATAGCAACTTCCAGCACATGAAAGCTGACTAGCATGGAGAGAACTTCTGGGACAGTTCAAGACTGATTTCTCCATGTATAGTAGAAAGTGTGTGGTGTCTTCAGCAAGAGGCTCTTACATGGTGGATATCTAAGAGCAATGGCAGCAATAGCTTGTATTGTTTGGGGTGCCTTTGGGACTTCAGTGACCAATCATTAGTAGGGAGGTAACCTGTGCCTGGCAGTGAGATTTTTATTTAACAACCTCAGGTGCTAAATGATCCCAGCAATGCATATCAAAACTGCGAAGAGATGCCTCAAACCTATTAGGATGGGTAGTATAAAAAATCAGAAAACAGAAACTATTGACATGTATGAGAGAAACTGGAAAAATAAATGTTTGTTCCTCAAAAATTAGACCTAGAATAACCATGGTCTAGTACCTGCTCTTCATGGTGTATACCCAGAAGAGAAAACAAGGTCTTCAACAGATACTGGCATAGTCATGTGATATCATAGCAGTAGAATTCACAATAGCCAAAAGGTGGAAACAACCTGGGGTCAGTCAGTAAACAGGTAGAGGGAAAATGTGCTATGTACAACTACAGCCTAGAAAGGACAGAAAATCTGATTAATGCTGTAACATTGATGAACTTTGAGGACACTGCTCTGTATAAAACTGTTAGGGTCTTGGAGAAGTCCCACAAAAGACCACCATCCATGTACACAATCAACTAGAGTATTTATTATCTCAAGAAAGATTCCAGCATGGTGGGGTCAGACATCCTATACAAAGGCAAGATGGTAAAGACCTGGAGAGGAGCTTGCAGGCTCCTTTTAAGCATAGCTAAAGGGAGGTCCTAAGGCAGTTAGGTCATTTTAGAAATGATTGGCTTAAGCAAGTGGCAATTATATTAGTATGTTCTAATTGGCTAGGGCTGGCAAGAGCTGGTTAAGGCTTACAGTCTTTTCATTTGGGGGCAGGCCTAGACAAGTCCCAGGAGTAGTCCTTATTTGGTTCGTACCAGGCCTCCTTGTCTTTGTTGCCAGAGGTGTTGGAGATTGATTGCCGTCTGTGTGTGGCTGTCTCAGAAACTGCTTGCTCAGTCTCAGGAAACTGAAATTGAGGCCTGATCTCTGACAAAAGACTCAGCAGCCTGTTATGGTGTCTGCTCAGTCCTCTCAAAAACAAGTCAGCCACAAAGATGATTGCATCATTTCACTTTTTTCTTCTGTTTTCTACTTAAAAAACAAAACAAAACAAAACAAAAAAACAGGATCTCATGTATCCCAGGATAGTCTTGAACTCAGGATATACTTGAGGATGACCTTGAACTCCTGAATTTCTTACCTCCACCTCCCAAGTGCTGACATTGCAGGCATGAGTCACCGTTTCCAGCCTGTAAGGGACAGCTAGAGTGTTCGAATGCATAGGCATGGAATACTGAATGATCAGAGGCTAGGCTGGGAAGGGTGTGTGTGTGAGTTCTTCCTCAAGGAGCCAGAGCTACAGCTTAAGAAGGGCAGTGGTGACAGCTGCCCGACCACAGAATGCAGTTAACACCACCTCTCAGGTATGAATTTACAAATGGCTGATATTGGGGCTGGGGCTCAGGGGTTGAGCACTAGCATGGTCGAGGCCCTCAGTTCCATCCCCAGTGCCACAGAAAGTTACATATAAACAGTGAAAAGGAAAAAAATCAATGGCTTCTTGATTTTTAAAGCATCAAATGTTCAGAAATCTTACAAACCATAAAAAGATGAAAAGGAAACACACACACACACACACACACACACACACACACACACACACACACACACTGTTTTACATGGTACATTTGATCATGTTTTGGACTTTGTTTTTATTTGCTTTGTTTTGCTCTGTGTCTGGCAGAAGGTTTTCCTCATGTCATCAAAACCACTTTTATGATTTTGTGTAAAGTGTACTCCTTTATAGCAAGTGTTTTCTCTTTGGGAAAGTTAGGAAGTTCACTTTAAATTAAAATGAAAACCATCAAAAAGGAAGATAAAACCTCATGTGCTCTAAAGCTAGGGCGAAACATTTTAGCCTTCAGCATTTCTTGTTTTTGTTGTTTTTGTTTTTTGAGACAGGGTTTCTCTGTGTAGCTTTGCGCCTGTCCTGGATCTCACTCTGTAGCCCAGGCTGGCCTCGAACTCACAGAGATCCGCCTGGCTCTGCCTCCCGAGTGCTGGGATTAAAGGTGTGCGCTACCACCGCCCGGCTGCCTTCAGCATTTCTTTAAGGACTGTGCTTGTTTGCACGCGTGACGATACGGCCGTGTTATCGTGTGGTGTCACTCGTGTCTCACTTAGGAGTGCAGTCACGCCTCAAAAATACAAACACAGAAACCAAACTTATTGGGTCTTCAGAGACTCGTGCCTTTTTTGCATCCTGAAGATGGGGTGACCACAAGGTCCTGGGAGAGGGGAACATGGAGACTCAGCGGGCAGGAGGTTTCAAGGAAAAGACTCTCAGTGAGTCAGGGTGGAGTGGATGAGTAGTTGGGTGAGTGGGTGGGTATGTGTGGGTGGGTAGGGAGATGGGCAGGTGGGTGGGCATGTAGATGGGTGCATAGATGAATGGGGGCGGTGAGTAGAGGGATAGATATGGGGATGATGGGTGGAGGGATAGATGCATGGGTGTGTAGGTGTGTGGTTGGGTAGCTAGGTGGCTAGTGGGAGGGTGGGTGGATAGACTGTTGGGTGGATGAATGGGCAGGAGGGTGAATATCTGGGTAGGTTTGGGGTGAGTGGATGGATGACCATGCGGAGGACTGGAAAATTAATGAAGACAGACGAGAACTAATTATAATAGGTCTCTGCACCCACCACCACAGCTGTGCCAAGGTGGCCTCTCTTTAGAAGCCTTTGTACTTCCTGTTCCTGGAGCCCCAGGAGCATCCCTCTTACGTGTGGGCCCATTGGCAGCCCAAGAAGCTGCCCCTTGCCCAGGAACTCCCACCTCTCAGGGCCTGTTGCCTCATCCCAGCTGGAGTTTCCCCTTTAGCACTCCCTGCCTCTGGGCCTCACTCAGGCTGGGGAATCCCAGCATGCCAGGTCCTTTGAAGTGGGAGCCCCTCTGGGCCTGCAGGCTCCCTGCCTTCAAAGGGGCTCAGAATGAGCTACAGCCGCATAGGGTGGTAGGTAGTGGCAGGTGGGGGGCAGAGGATGGGTTCCCAGCATTCTCCCTTGAAGCCGGGGACCCACAGAAGGGTATAGAGGCATCTAGCCTCATCCTTCCCCACACCTGCTGGTCCTCACTTCCCAGAGTCAGTAGCTCTCCATACATCCCACCATCCAACCTGCCACACATTAAGGCTCTGTTGGATGCCCTTGCTGAGGCAGGCTCTGGGTAAGAGCTTTATCACACTGAACTTCTATCTTCTTCACACCCCATCCACAGCCCTGTTCCAAAATTTGCTCACTGTCAACCAGGAACACAGTACTTGTTCCCTTCACCCTTTCCTTCAAGACTCACCTCAAATGCAGCCTCTCAGGAAGCCAATCTGCTCCATCTCACAGGCCACAGCTGCGATCGTGACAGCCTGGCCTCACATATCAGTGACCAGCGAGAGCAAAAGAAATGCCTGATCTCAGCTTCAGTTTCCTCCTGCAAAGACTGGCAACACCTTCAGAATACCTGGAGAAGGGACAGCCAGTGAGGATGGCACTGTACAGACCTGATTTGCTTACTATCAGCAACACCCAGGAGTCCCTGTCACCAGGGGAAGACACTTGCTGTCATTGGCACCTGGATGGGCAGTGAGCATGGTAATGGAGATGTCCATAATGTCCTGGCCAGCCCAGAATCTCTCCATCCTGCTTGGGACAGTGTGGTCTGCTCTGCAATACTCTGATGCTTCCCTTGCACAGCCAGTACCTTCCTTTCCCACATCATCTACAGCACAGCTTTTAAATCTGTGGCTTGTGAACCATTAGTGGGTTTTGAAATCGATGTAGTAGGTCACGACCAGCACTTTTATAAGAAAAGAAATGGAATGTACAAAGTAGAAAGTGCTCGAGGACACTTTGCAACAAGGACAAGCGTGGATAAAGAACTGTTTGTTTACAGGCACCTGAAGCCCCATGGTGCTGTGTTCTGCACATGCCCAGTAGGGTGAGAGTCGGTGGCAACATCACTTGTGGACACTGATCTTTTCAAGGTTTCCAGATACAAACTATCCTTATGTGCCCAACTAATTCTTCAAATTTAGAGTATAGCCTCAATGAGATGTGGCTATGTTGTCCATCCATTTATTCCTTTGTTCATCTATCACTCATCCACACGTTCAACACATTTAGTGCTGATGTGGGTGGGGACAGCCATAGCTGTCCAATCTTTGCATTTTCATTTTTAAAAGGCAAATGAAGAAAGATTTTTCCTTCTTTTTTTGTAAACTCTGGGACCAAGACCCTAGAGCACACACCAACTCCACAGTGATTTTTTTTTCAAACACAAGCAAACATCACACTTTCTTATTTTTCAAGAGTAAATAATTGCTGTCCAGCTGTTTCCTAACCACAGCTCATGGTGAGACCTTGCTGTTTCCAGCTATACAGACCCTTTCTGAATTACCACAACTTGAAGTTTGTTTTCTTTTCTTTTTGTCCTCCAATCATGAGGACATCATCATCATTATTATTATTATATAATAGCTGAGACTTTCTCCTAAACATCTCTGATTTCATGAGGAAGGAAGTCTAGGGATTTTTGGCAGGGAAGGAATCCTATGACAGAGTCCTATGTAGCCCAGGCTAGCCATGAACTTGTTATTCGGTCAAGAGTGCCCCTAAACTCCTGACCTTCCTGCCTCTTGAGTCCCAAGTGCGTGGATGACAGAAGTTCGTTGCCATGCCTGAAGTTAGAAAATCACTTTTATTTCATGGGATGATTCCAGATGAAATAACATGCAACACCCACAAGCTCTCAATTCTGGGTGGGCTGGTGTTTACATCTGCCTGTGACATGGTTTACTGGGTTAAGTAGATATTCTCTCAAAATCTCACCTTTGTACAGTGTCCTGTACTGATATCTCCAGGCTGGTTGAAGAACAAGGGGCAGCTTTGAAATGTCATCCCTAAGATGAGGGATGACAACAGTGGGCTCATTCCCACCAGAGCTGGAGCCACACCTCCAGATTGGAAGTCAGAGGGTAGCCTACCCTGCATGGTCCCCAGACTACTCCTTAGACCCCCTCCTACAGCCCTCCTGAACACGAGGCTTCTTGGACAGTGTACAGTCCTCCAGCTGGGGTCTGCCTGGTGGTGGTGTGAGGGAAGCGCCTGCCTCTGTGGCTCTGAGCTGCCAGTGTCTCACAACCACCCCCTTCCACCACAGTACAGCAGCAGGAGGTTGTGCTCTGTTTGCCCTTGAACTAGAAGCAGCTTCTCCGGAGCTCTCCCCACATGCTGGTGATGAGCAGAGGTGGCCTCCTGACTGAGTGCAACCCCCAGTTCCTCTAAAAGCTGCTGTTTTCTGGAAATCCGTGTGACATTGCTCTTACTGCCCTACCGCCTGCTCTGGGAACACCCGCTCTTGCGGCTGCAGCAACCCTGCACCTGCCTCTCTCAGGTTTGCAGGAAGGCACTGTAGGCTTTCTTAGGGTTTTTCTGCATGACCAGCTTGCCCACACCAGCTACCCTCCCTTAATCAGGGCTTTGGTAGCTCACATCCATCTACCACTGTGCCAGCACAGGCTCTGGCTCCAAGGTTATTTTCTTCCTGCCTGCCGGCGTGTTTGGCAGTTCCATGTAAATATTAATTAAGCTACAGCTTCCTCTTGCAGGTGGTTGTTGATAATGACTCAGAAGGCATCCTTTAAAGCCGGGCACCTGGTTATTGTTTCAGCAAAGCGCTGGCTATGTGACTTGTTGTCAGCACCCAGGTCTGAGGCCCCAAGATTCTCAGACAACATGTTGCAGTGTGGGTAGACAGGCTGAGCCTATAAACCTAAAAACTGCTTCCACATTAACTCAATTTCTGTACTGAGTTCACATAAGAACCAGCACAGACAGTTAGTAGCTAATTCTGTGTCAGGAGAGTGAGGTCAGCAGCATTTTATGTAGGTGAGGGATCAGCAGCATGGCATTTACCTGGATTTCTGTGGATAAATGACTGTGGGGTACCCCTTACTGCTTGGGTCTGAAACCCAAAGCTGGAAAGGAGTAGAACATTTGTCTTCATGGGCCAAAGTGTCAGGTGGGAGGAGAGGTTGAATGACACTGGGTGCCAGGCACTGTGGCTAGCCACTGTCCCTGGTGCTTCTGGTGTGTGTGTCCTGCACTTTCCTTTCAACACTCACCCAGATGAACAGGTCACTGACCATCTCAGGCCCTTGTCCATTCTCTATTGTGTACATTCAAGGACCTTGTTCATGCTTGGCCGTGCACATCCACCAATTTGTAAGGCAATGAGGAGAATGGGGTGACTCCAAGTGAAAAACAGCTTAGATATGAACAGGTTATGGGAACCATGTAGAAAAATCCCCCACAGTGCTTTGAAGCTGGATGAATACAGTGTGTATAAAGTCTGCAACATCATGACTCCACCCTATCCCAGAGCCCAGGCCATGCCTTAGAGTCTCTAAGAGTAGGGGACCTGAAGGTCTTTAGTGTGACTGTACCTTCTGTGTCCTGTCCTTTGACATTTGCTGGTGCTGCAACAGAATGTTGCAAACTAGATAACTCATAGAAAACAAAGAGTTGTTTCTTATAGTTCTGGAGGTTTGAAAGTTGAAGGACCAGTGTCTGCATCTGGAGAAGGTCTTGCTAAATCATCCCCTGGTGGAAAACAGAAAGTCAGCTAAGCATGCACTGAGGGTGGGAAGGATAGAGTAGGAGCCAGGACTTGCTTTCATAACAAACTCACTCTCAACAACTTCTGTGATGACAGTGTCTATCCATTTACAAAGATGGATGTCACAGATGCTTCAGATTCCAGAGTGATCTTTCAATCATATGCTGCCTACCGAACATGTGGGTTCCTGGGTCCCCAAAGCTCAAGGCAGCCCCATCAGCTTTCCAGTGGAGTCTCCTTCCTGCTTCTCTCCAGGCTGGGCCAACATGTGGTGGCTCCATAGCTTTCACTGTCAGCATCACCCCTGTGGTTCCCCAACATCCTGCCCTGAAGGGATCTGCAGCAGCTGAATCTCCATGGCTGGCCTCTGCCAAGACCCTAGGCTGTCTGTCACACCCTTTGGGACCTGGGTGGAGCTACCTCATAGCTTCTGAACTCTGTGCATTGGCAGAGGCAGGACCATGTAACAGCTGCTCTGGTGCTGTACCTGTGCAACTGGGCAGGGGCCTGAGCTGCACACAGATCTCTTGAACCATGGCTGGGACAGCTTGGGGCACCGCTCTAGGCTGTGGGAGCAGAGTCCCAGTGCAGGTCAGAGAATCCTGACGTTCCACAGGCACCTCTCTGGAAGACTGGTCTGCAGGGCCGGCTGTCTTGAAGTCTCTGGAGCAGCTCTAGGGTCCTCTCCTGGCTGTGCAGGTGACTAGCATTTGGTTTCTGCCCGTGCTGGCTTCTCTAGCAAAGATAGCTTAGCCACGTGCTCAGTGGTCCCTACTGAACTCCTCTCTTCTTTCTTACATGGCATGTTCATTAGCTTTCCAGCACAGTGGCAGAATATCCAGGTTGATCAATTTACAATCATTTTGGCTCATGGTTTCAAAATTTTCCATCCATGGCTGCTTGATGCCGTGGCTTTGGGCTTGTCATGAAGTATGGTTTGTGAGGAAGAGTAAAGCTGCTCACCTTGTGGTGTCGGGAAGAAAAGTAGAGAGGACCCGATATCCTAACTTCCTTTCAGCAGGCCCCACCTTTTAAAGACATGCAGACATCTGGAAGGTTGCAGTTTGGGCTTCCTTCCTCTCTCACCAGGTATTTCATTACATGAGGTGGGAAGAAGTCACGCCAACTTCAATGGCTTTGCTTTTGAGGCAGCTCTTCTACCTGATGCCCAAGGTCATGCACTCATGGTTCAACATGGACACACACACACAGCCCAGCTCTTCACAGAATGGCCACCTTCAGCTCCCAGCCCTTTTCCTCTCCCTCCTACCTGAGGTCTCTGAACAACCCTGACTACCAGGATGTACATTGTGACCTCCTAAGTGATCTCCAAGGAGTTCCCATGGCTTCTCCACTGCCTACCTTCTCCATCAGTAGCCACCTGGCTGTCCCAGCTCCTCCAGCCTCTCTCCATGACACATGCTCAGAGCCATGCCCACCTTCCCAGGCACAGCCATGCATAACTGACAGTTTTGGTCTGGGATGGGCCAGCTATGAGACGTGGATCCCATGTGATTAGATCAGTTCATGACATCATAGTCACCTTAGGTTTTATAAGTTCATTCTGTGCTGTTCACGTGATGATAAAATCAATGAAACATGTGCTTTTTTGGAGTGTGTTCCCTATCCTGAGGTGACCCTGGCCTGCGTTTGTTGTAGCAAAGGCCTCGCTTCTTGGTACTGATTCCATCATATTCCCTTCTGTGTCCCTCCAACAGAACAATGTGGACCCGGCAATTTATAATGAGAAGACATTTCTTTTTAGAGTTCCAGAGTCTGAGAAGCCCAAGGTCAAGGGGTTGATTTGGTGACAGCTTCTTGCTGCAGCTTACTGTGGAAGATAAGAGGGGGAGGAGAGAGCAAGGATGCACGAGAGGAAGGAGTGGATGGCTCTGGTGATTATTTTTATTTGAAATCCGTGCCCAACATAACCTGGCTTTATTTAATACTTCGACACACATCCCAGCTAAGAACAATTACAGGGAAATTCACACACCTAATTAGGCCTAACCATCACTGGGGTTTCTCGTGAACTGAATGACCTTCCAGACACTATCTCCACACTTCTCCATTCCCCACGCTAATTGAGCCAGTGCTGAGAGTGAAGTGGGCATGGCGTAGCTTATGCAGCTGGCAACTGCTTTCTTTCAAACAGATGCAGGTTGTGCTTAGTGGAGGTGACTCAAGGAGAGTCAACAAGACAAGTAACTTGTGTTTTCCTTCACTTATCAACTCCACTGAAGTCATCCTTGTTCTCCCCAGGCCTTGTTGAAAGGTCAGGCAAGGTGCTCACTGGCTGGCCACCCTCCTACCTGTGCCTTAGACACAGGCAGTGTACATACCACCAACCGCATACCTTAGAGGAGGGGCCTCTCAGATTTGATTTAGCTGTTTGAATTCCGAGGTGTGGAAAGGTGGTCCCATGAGGATTAGAGTATGCCCATGCCAGAAGCAGATCTGGGAACCAGCAGTTCAGCCCAGCAGACTGCCAGGCAGATTCTCATGCCCATGCAGCCAACTTCTCTGAGGGAGGCAGGCCTCGGATTCCCCTCCTGGGATCTCCTTACCCTGTTAGTCCTCCAGGGTCCTCACCACACTCCTCTTTGTTGGCATTCTTAGTATCTGAATGACAAGCCCATCTTTTTACCTCAGTGACACTCAGCAAGCAGTGACCATCAAAGACACAAGATTGGCTTTCTTCCTGCTTCTTACCCGTTCTACATGATGACATGGAGGTATACAGGGGCCCTGTGAGTGGAGCAAATGGCTTGTGGCAGAGCCATGATCTGGTGTGCCTCAGGCTGTTGCTAACTCCTGGGTGAGAGGTATCCTTGTGACACCTCTCTCCTGATGCTGAGGTGTTCAAGCCTTGCCTCTAGCTCAACAGGATGACCAAGGGCCCAGGACATCAACTCTCCAGGCCCGTGTTTCTCTGTACTGGTCCTTCCCACCTCGTCTTCCAAACAGTGTCCCCTTTTCAGGGTGTATTCACAGCCCCCCCCCCCCCCCGCCCAGGATCCTGGTAAATCTGCAGTATTCCCTCCAGGTGTCAATCACCCTGGAGTATGTACTAGACTGGATCCAGAGGGCTCTTAGTGGACATCTTTGATGCTTCCCGTGGACCCAGTGTTTCCGAGGTCTAATCAGAAGCCCAGCAGTCCTGTAACAGCCAGTGCTTGATCATGTGTTCTGTGGCTTCTGAATGTCCTCACATGGCAGTATTCCAGCTGGCTGGGACTGGTGACATGTGTGTGCTGTGGCCTTCAAGCATATCTACACAACTTCAGCACTTACCTCCACACTCTCATCCAAAACACCGACCACCTTCCACCACATCTCTCTCCTGGATCCCCGCTCATAGAACTCAAATCCCAAAGTCCCCACGAAGGTGACCTAGTTTCGGGGCTGACATCCTGTGCTATTTTCCCCACTTTGAGACGGATTATTTCTTTGCCCCTTGGAATTGATGCTAATAGGGTTTTGCTGTGCGTATTCATAATTCTCTGGGCAAGTCATCCGGCCATGCGGATTTTGTGGAGCAGAGCTCCTCAGCCTTCACTGCACATAGGCATCACTGGGGAGTTCTGTTTAAAGGAAAATCCAGTTTGTATAGGTCTGGGGTGGGGTCCGAGAGCTACATGTCTGATTTGCTCTCAGGCTCTTGTACTGTACCTGATAGAGAAGATTTGTCTATGCAGATACAGGGCAGCCTAGTTCCCTCAGCTCTGGGCGGTTGTTCTCACTTGCTCGGTGCAGCCTCATTCTCTAAAACATAGACTCTACTTGTTTGGAAAGGAGTCTATGCAGCTCTTCTAATTTATTCTTGTGTGTGTGTGTGTGTGTGTGTGTGTGTGTGTGTGTGTGTGTGTGTGTATGTATGGTATATGTGCATGTTCCTGTATAGATGTGTGTGTGTGTGTGTGTGTGTGTGTGTGTGTGTGTGTGTATGTATGGTATATGTGCATGTTCCTGTATAGATGTGTGTGTGTGTGTGTGTGTGTGTGTGTATGTATGTATGGTATATGTGCATGTTCCTGTATAGATGTGTGTGTGTGTGTGTGTGTGTGTGTGTGTGTGTGTGTGTGTATGTATGTATGGTATATGTGCATGTTCCTGTATAGATGTGTGTGTGTGTGTGTGTATGTATGTATGGTATATGTGCATGTTCCTGTATAGATGTGTGTGTGTGTGTGTGTGTGTTATATGCATGTTCCTGTGTAGATGTGTGTGTATTTGTGTGTGTGTACAGTATGTGTGCATGTTCCTGTATAGATGTGTGTGTGTGTGTGTATGTATGTATGGTATATGTGCATGTTCCTGTATAGATGTGTGTGTGTGTGTGTATGTATGGTATATGTGCATGTTCCTGTATAGATGTGTGTGTGTGTGTGTGTGTATGTATTGTATATGTGCATGTTCCTGTATAGATGTGTGTGTGTGTGTGTGTGTGTGTGTGTGTGTGTGTGTGTGTGTGTGTGTGTGTGTGTCTATAGAGGTTAGAGGACAACCTTGGATGCCATTCCTCAGGTGTCTTCCATCTTTTGCTGGAGACAGGGTCTCTCATTGGCCTGGAACTTTGCCAAGGAGGCTGAGCTAACTGGGGCTTTCAGGGAACTGTCTCTCCCTCCATCACCATCTCTGGGACAGCAGGCATGCACACATGCCCTCTAGGGATCTGAACTCAGGTCCTCATGATCACTAGAGAATCACTTTAATGGCTAAGCCATCTCCCCAGCCCAAGTCCAAGTGGTTCTTGGGGCTTTCTCTTACTCACACAAGCTTTTAGCTATGGACCAGGCCCCATTGCCCTACCATGCTGTGCGGATCTTGTCCTCACTCTCTGCCTTTTCACACAGGCGAGAGACCCTCCTCACAGGCCATGCTCCTCGCAGTCTCTCACTGGAGAGGAACCATCTTTCACACCAGCCAGGAGGTTACTGGGAAGATGGCTGCTGCAAGTGCATCTGATCTGGGAGCTCAGGTACTGAGTTTTATCCCAAGTACCATCTGTGGGTTCATCCCCTACCCACTCTGGCTTTGTTCTCAGAGCAGCTGTTTTGTTGTGGGAAACTATGGCCTGGTCTGGGCAGTTCTTTTTATGTTTACCCGTCTCTCTTTCTCTCTCTCTCTCTCTCTCTCTCTCTCTCTCTCTTTCTCTCTCTCTCTCTCAATGTAGATGGTATGTATGTCCATGTATGGATAAGGGTGTAGGTGTGCACATGTGTGTTCACACATTTTGAGGTCAGAGGTAGATGTTGGATGTATTTCTTGATCATTTTCCAGTCTGTTTTGTGAGGCAGGGTTTCTCAGTGACCCTGGAGCTTATCAATTCAGCTAGGCTGGCTGTTGAGTTTCAGCGATCTACCCACCTCCACCTCCTACTCAACTCAGGTATAAATATACACTATTACTTTAGGGTTTTATTTGTGTACTGGGGATCTTAATTAAAGTCCTAACGCACTCCTCAACTGAGTTATCTCTCCACTTCTTTACAAAGACATAGATCTTTGTATGGTATTGTATGTCAAGTTACATACAATAATCCCCCCAAAATGATGCCAACCACAAATCTGTCTAAAGCTGCCTTCTGGACATCCCACCGATGCCCAGCCATACCCATAGCCCTTCCAGGATGCCTGTCCAGCTCTTAGCACTACCAGGGAGCACTAAAAGCAGGGTGGGGGGAGCTATTGACATGTGGAGGAGACCCTAGATACCCCAATGACATCAGGCCACAACTCAGCTTGACCCCCCCATCAGCCCCTCTGTGGACCTCAGAAGCAACCTGAGCAATCATTGAGATATAAAGGTTACAGTCTTGACAGTCTATCACTCTTCCGTGGATGTCCCTCACCTGCCAAGCCAGGGTTTGCAGTCTCAACTCAGCCTGAGACTCACCTGAGCAGGTTTCAAAGCAGCTTTGGCAGCCTAGATACCAGGGCTTTGCAAGCTTCTGGCTTAGACAGTGCAGCCCAGCTGGGACCTACAGTGATGGCCAGGCTTGGCATGCTGGGGAGTAAATAATTTTTAAAATATTAGGGGTATAAGGAATCATAGACCTGTCCATTTTCACCCTTTCAGTTTATAGGTAAAGTGACTTGCCAGAACCACACAGTGTAAGTCTAGAGCAGGCAGCTGACTTCCAGCTCTGTGTTCTTTTTATAACCCCTGACTCCACACATGTCAACAGGGAAGCTAACCAGAACACAGCGATACAGCCAAGGGCAGAAACGCTCCCTGGCATATCTGAAAAGGAAGAAAAATACTTTGAAAATATTAAAGGCTACTTCCAGATGTCAAACGAATGTCATGAACACAGCTTTAAGTTTTTCAACACACTGAGACTAATTTAATTTATTTAAATGTCTTTGTTAGCTTGAGGAATTCTTAAGGCGGTTCTTCTTGTCATGTCACCCCACTAGGAATCGCCTGCGAGCTACCTTGAACTGGAAATAACTGGAAAATTCGTTATACTTCAACTGATCAGGATTCAAGACACTTGATTCTTAACAGTTTGTGTAGGATCAAAGATATGGCTGTTCTCCAAGAAACCTGGGATGTTTACATCAAAGTTGGAGTTGAATCCTTTTTAACCTCACACTTACTCTTTAGTGCTCAGATTTGAGTTCTTGTTATAGATCAGGCGTGTGTGTGTGTGTGTGTGTGTGTGTGTGTGTGTGTGTGTGTGAATGTGTGAGCACATGTGACTGTTTGTGGGTGTGCACACACACAGCCATAAATGTGGGCGGTACATGTATATGTTCAGGTGCACATGCATACATGTGCAGGTGGAGGCCAGAGGCCAGACTTGTCATTTCCCAGGAACTGTCCACTGTATTGAGACAGGATCCTTCAGTGACCTGAACTCACCAAGTAGGAGAGCTCCAGGGATCCACCCAGCTCCATACCCCAGGGCTGGGATTCCATCATAAAGCATGACTTTATTTTTTAACATAGGTTCTGGGGTGTGGGCCTAGGTTCTCATACTTGCATAGCAATCTCTTTACTGGCCTTCTCCCTGGCCTGGGAAGTGCTTCTGACAGAATATGTCTCACTTGGCCCCCTGTCTGCCAGAATCAGTCTGCCTTTGTATCAGGAGAAGCAGTATACAAAACACCTTCCTGCCTCTTTCCTGGGAGGGCACTTTCCAAGTCTCTCAGAGCTTCCTTCTCTCCTCTGCCCCCAGACCCTCATCACCTCTCAGTGAAGGGCTGGGGAGTTGTTTGGGGTTCTAAGAACACAGCAAGCCTTGTGTTACGAGCTCAAATCAGTGTAAGTTAGGAAAGACTGTCCTGTCTCAAAGTGAGGAGATTCCAAGGATGATAGTGTACTCACTGCTACCAAGGGTGATGGATACTCAACTGCTTCAGAAGTGGCCACAGTCAGCCAGCTCGGAGCACACCAGTCAGAAATACTTTCATGTCTGACTCACTTAAGCTGGAGTTGTAAGTTAGCATTACCCCGTGCCTTTAGATTATGAAGTTTAAAGGCATTCCTTTCCAAACCCAATGTTTGGCTCACGATGAAAGACAGTTGAACAGCTTATTCCAAGTTACATTCAATAATTACATAAGTAACCCTTTAAACACTAGATATGCAAATAACCCACCATTCTTCCTATAATTACTTTGTGTACACGTTTGATAAACCCCCAAGATTGTAATACATGTTTATGAGATTAGCAAATACGATTTCTTTCCGAATGAAGAAGTGAGCTAGGAATTAACAGCCTTGCAGTCGCGATGAAAGGCTGCAATGCAGGTGCTTGGTAGGAAGGGGCCAAGGGTGCGGGGGTGAGGGGCTCTAGGCACAGCCAGGGTCCCTATGGATATTGCCTCTGTCCAGCTTTCTCTGAAGTACCCCCAAAGTTCCAAGACCCTGGTTTTGCCTTCTCAGATCTGGAGAGACCTATTCTCCCATCTGGCTGGGCTAGAAACACATTGGGTGGAGGACATTGCAGAGAACTGTGTCCTTATCCCTGCTTAGTGGGAAGAGCAGGTTGGGGCAGGGGACCTGCCTAAGATCCTGGCTTCCTTACACCTCCTACCCCACCCAAGAGGGAAAAGGAGTGACATGGGTTCAGAGCCCCCACACTGGCTCTCTCCCTAGAGCACACCTTAAAATTAAAGTATGCTAGGTAAGGCTCATGGTTGTTATAGAAAGAGCCAAGGAGGAATGCAGACATTTGTGCTCTTCTCCTCTAGCTTTCCTAACCCCACCCCAGAGGGAGAGTCTGTGAGTGCTTAGTCTGGATCCTTCCACACCTTATCATAGCATACTAAAGCACTCAGCTTGTGTGAACACCCCAAACATATTTGAACTTTGTATTTCACCCAAATACTTTGTTTTCTGATTCCATTCATTTACTTTCAGTCTACCTTGTTTTATTTTCTGTTATCATCATGAAATACTCAAGACTGTGTACTTTAAAAAGAAGAAAGTTTTAACTAGCTCATAGTTCTGGGAATTCAAAAGCAAGGTACCAGAGCTGCTAGTACCTAGCTGAGGACCTTCTGGTTATACTGTAACAAGGTGGGTGTCATCATGGTGGGAGCAGGAGTAAGGGAGCGATCACATTGCCATGAGTTAGTTGGGACTAATCCAGTTGTTTATAAAGTAACCCAACTCTTGTGGAAGCTAACCAGAATCCTATGAAAACTGTATTAATGCCTTCCCAAAGACCTAACCACCTCCTTTTAGATTCCACCTCCTATAGGTTCTACCATCTCAACACCCACCCCTGCAGACCAAGATTCTAGAGCACAAAAGTTTGGTGTGATACATACATCCTAACTGTCTCACTCCTTGGGCGATGAGGAGAGGTTCATGGCATGGTGCACTCTGACCTCATACTTATTCCATGTGATGTAGCCAAGCTATTGGTGTCCTGTAGTTCTAGATCCAGACGAATGGATAAACCTATCCCACTGGGCATAAGGAATAGCTTAGGCATGGCCATGTGAATCACAAAAATCCTGGAGGGTTCATTCATCTATCTCAACTAATTATGAGATGCCTACTGTATGCCAGATAGTGTTTTACACTCAGGGCCAAAAGGCAGAGAGTCATACTCCCCGGGAGCTGGCATCATGTTGCGTATAAAGCAGAAATAACCTGATGCATATGTATAAAAGCACATTATTTGGCATGTTGGAAGGTGGTACGTGCTGGAGAGGAGGGGTGGAGTAATATGGGGGCTGTTCCAGCATTAAATAGATGGTGTTTGAGCAAAGTTTTGCAAGCAGAGGAGCAGGAGCTCATCAAACAGACACGTGAGTGTAGCATGATATGGCTAGAGAGAGCAGCAAGGGCCCTAGACTGGAAGCCAGAGAAACAACAAGAAAGTCAATGAACCTGGGAGGGAGAAGAGTCAGGTTGGCATGGGAGGCAGGGGTGATGCATACAGCCATTGAGGTTTCTGGCAGTGAGAAGAAGAGAGATGGGAAGAGTGTTGGTTTGATAATGGACTACAGTCTGTACAGGAAGTAAGGCCAGGGTATCTGGTAGACCAGCCCAGGCCAGGGACGAAGCTGAAACCAGGGCAGGTAAGAAGAGATAGAGTCTGGTTAGGGATGAGCGCTGCAAACAGAAACAAGAGGATTCATAGATTGGATGGGTGTCAGCCATGGTGGGCTTGCTAATAGCTGTAGTGAGAAACATGGGGGAAGCAGTGGAATGGGGTAGTGGTGAGGGAGAAAAAGTATGTCTATCGAGTCTGAAGAAATAAGGCAGATTCTGGACATGGTGATCTCTATGTGCCCTGACGACCCTGGAACCACAAGGCTTTAGATTCGTTGACTGGAGTAGAGAGCAGGGGAGAGGGACATGCTGGTGAGCCAATGCAGATGGAGAGGAGGACAACGAGCCAGTAGAGTGATGGGAGAAGGGAGGTTGCAGCTGAGATGGATGGTGTTGATGGCGAGGGAGGGGCCATGTGTGTGAAGTATAGTAAGGCTCATTAGACAGGGAGAGTATGTGTGTGTGAGAGGAGCTTTCTGATGTCCTTAGATAGGGGTGAATGTTGTGGGACTGATGTAATCCACACCCCAATCATCATTGCACCATATGCATTTTGTGCTTGAAGGGGCAAATAGGTCAAAACTACTAGCTGATTGCTGTTTGTACATGCTGTTAAATATTGTGGTGCCTCAGTTTCCCTTTCCAAAAAGTAGAGATGAAGTAGTGCCTAGGATGGGCTACAAGTCTACCTTAGTTGGTAAAGTCCTTGCCTTGCAAGCTTGAGGACCTGAGTTTGATCTCCAGAACCCATATAAATAAGCTGGGAATGATGGCACTCATTTATAATCCCAAATACTGAGGAGGAAAATAGGTGAATTCCTGGGGCTAGCTAGCTAGACACTTAGCTTACTTGGTGATTTTTCAGTCAGTGAGAAGCCCTATCTCAAAAAACAAGTTATATGGCTCCTGAGGAAATAATCCCAAGGTTGTTTTGTGGCCCTTAATGTATGTCTCAGATTTGGGTTGTCACATAGTTATTCTGACATCATGAAGTCTGATTACATTTGCATTGTCTGTAACCATCTGGGTTTGTCTCCAAGATGTCTTTCATCATACAATGCCAATAGAGAACCTTTTAGAGATAAGAATCACGTGAATGAGACTCTTGTGGGCACTTTTCTAAGCAATGGGGTCTAGGGAATCTTTTGTAAACCTCTATCCACAGCTGTCTAATTATGTAGCCATCCAGGATAACACATCAGGGCTCCTTTGTATCTTCTCTACTTACTTTTCCATGCTTCTGTGATTATAAATTTTGTGAATTTTGAACACTTCCCATCATATTTGATTCATGGTTTGGCTGATACATTAGTTACTTCTCTGCTGCTCTGATAAAAACATCAAGACCAAAAAGCAATTTGTGTATGAAAAGACTTTATTTTGGCTTATGGTTCTGTAGGGATAAAAGTCCATCCTTGCAGGGAGGCATGTCAGTAAGGAGCAGGCCAGAGCAGAAAAGCTGAGAGCTCACATGTTTAACCCAACCTCAAGTACAAAACCTGGAGAGGGAACTGGAAGTAGGCTGAGGCTAAGTACTCTCCATGTCTACCTCTCAGTGACATACTTCCTCCAGCAAGGCCACGTGGCCTAAACAGTCCCAGACAGTATCATCTACTGGGAACCAAACTTTCAAATACTGAAGCCTAAATGAGAACATTCTTGTTCAAACAGCTAGGTGCAAAGTTTCTGGTCCCAGGGCTCAGGAAGATGGCTCAGTCACTAGGGGAAGGAGACTTGCTGTGCAGTCATGAAGGCCTGAGTTTAGACCAAAGCTACCACAGAAAAGCCATGCTTAGCTACGTGTGCCTACAACCCAAGTACTGGGGAAGTGTGTATAGGAGAATCCTCTGGATTTGCTGGCCAGCAACTGTTGCTGAATCAGTGAGAAACCAGGTACAGTGAGAGACCCTGTCTCAAAAAATAAGATAGAGCAGCTCAGAAAGATGCCTGATATTGACTTTTGACCTCTGTGTGTATTTGCAAATAAACTGTTAGGGATGGACTCTTCTGACTGTATTTACCACGCCTTGCTGACTCAAGGTTGGCCATGCCCATGGCCCCTACACTTCATCTTGCTGGCCCCTTTCTGGATGGTGCTGGCTATAGGGCTCCTACATTTCACAAAATGAGTACAGAAGTAGAACTTTGAAGAAATAGCCCTGAAAATGACATTGCAGTCCTCTTGTGGAATTTAGAGCGCTTCCTTAATTCCTTGGGCCCTTAGGCATGTAGTAGTTTTAATGTATTGGTGTGGGGGCCCACAGAGGCCCCCTAATAAGGCCTTACTCAAGGTCAGAAAATCTGAGCTTGCTTTGCCTAGCAGGGCTGCATAATAGGATGTTTTGGCCAAAGATGTGGTTACCAGGTGTTTTGAAGGGTCTACACTTGTTTGTGATTTTAACTTGAAAGGAGGAGGTCTTTTGCCTCTCCCCTTGCTAGTGTATAAAAAACCCATTAGAAATAAACTTGAGGCAACTGGGTATTGACCCAGGACCCTCCCAAAGCTATCCTGTGTCTCTGTCTTTTTCTTCAACTAGGCCTATATTTCTATTTAATACTGCATTTCTTACTCCTCCTCCCAAGAACACTTTGATAGTTCAGAACTGGCTTCCAACATATTGGCCCCTATAAGTTCATAGGTAGTGAACTATTAGGAGGTGTGGCTTTGTTGAAGTAGAAATGGCCTTGTTGGAGGAAGTGTCTCACTTTGGGGATGAGCTTTGGGGTCTCATATATGCCCAAGCCATTGTCCAGTGCCACAGTCTACTTCCTGTTGCCTTCTGATCAAGATGTAGTAAGTACCATGTCTGTCTTCATGCTGCCATGCTTCCCACCATGATGATAATGGATTGAATTTCTGAACTGTAAGCAGCTACCTCAATTCATTATTTCTTCCTTATCAGATTTGCTGTGGTCATGATGTTGCTTCACAGCAATAGAAACCTGTAGTGGGTTGCCCTATCTGGACACCCTTTGGGGGCGGGGGGTGAGGAGACAGGGTGTCAATGACTCAGACATCAGGAGTCAGGTGAGAAGCAAGCAGTGGACTCGTTTATTGTGTATATGGGGCAAACCTATATACCCCCTCTGGATTTCCCATTGGCAGTCAGAGACTCTCTTAGCTGTACTGTCTCTTTCTCATTGGTACTCAGCATTCTGATGGCCATGCATCACCAATCACCAGATGCAGGGGCAGACTCCAAGTTGGCTAAGTGGGAAGTAGCTAGTAGAAATGCCTATGCGCACTACCCAGGACAGGGCAGCTGCAGTTTTTATCAGGCTAGCTGGCTGCACTCCTCCTATAGAAACCCTAATTAAGACAGACAACATCCTGAATATCTGGCTTCTGGCTCTTTCCAGGTGCTGTCTGTGGAAGCCTATCAGATAGACACCTCTTGGTGTCTCTTCCTCAGTGTTCAGAAAGTTGTCACTTGTGTTCTGTTGGACACATTCACATTCTAGCTCTATGGGAGGAACATAGCCTTTGGGCAAGCAGGTAAAGTCAGAGGATACTTGTTAATTTGCTTGTTTTTCGAGAGTGCTGGCTCTTTTAGGAAGGCAATTTGCTTAAGAGCAAAGCAGAGTTTTCCAAGGTATTTTCCATTTTATTCCTGAATTTTCCTGTCGTGAGCTTCCCTTTGCTTAGCCTGCTCCTCTCCTTGTCTTAGGATTGCAAAAATGCCTAGTGATTGTGGTTCTACTACTTCCACATCTACTAGTGGAAGAGCCATTTATCAGTGAAGGGAGCTGTTTAGGTCCTTTGGGAGGCAGGCATCCCTGTTGGAGGGATGTGCTATCTTTACCTTTTGGGAAAGTCCAAGGATCAGTGCCTTCCTGCAGGAGAGTCTGTGTGCAAGCTCCACCCAGTAGCATCCTTCCCAGCAGGTCTGCCCTGTTCTGAGGACCTGGTCCTTAGCTTTAACTGGAGACAAGCTAAGGTGCTCCCAGCCAGGCTGCCATAGGGTCACAACATGCTCTAATCATGGCTTTTTGTGGATTCTCACAGCCACCTGTGACTCATTCATGCTTGGCCTGTGACTGATTCCCCTCCCCCCAACTTGTATGTAAGCCTTCTAGAAACTTCCCTCCTTGGTGTCCTTCCTGTGAGATACTTTCTTCTTTCTCTTCCTTTCTTTCTTCCTTCCTTCCTTCCTTTCTCTCTCTCTCTCTCTCTCTCTCTCTCTCTCTCTCTTTCTTTCTTTCTTTCTTCATTCCTTCCTTTCTCTTTTTCTTCTCCTCCTCCTTCTTCTCCTCCTCCTCCTCCTCCTTCTTCTTCTCCTCCTCCTTCTTTTTGTCATGCTGATTTCTTTCTAAGACTTTGTCATGAGGTCTAGGTTTGTTCCAGTTTGAACAGAAAAGTCCTCCATTTTCCTTTGGAAACTAAGAATTCAGGACAACATAGAAGAACTATTTGAGAACCATCAAAACACTGTTCTTCAATGTCACCTTGTAAACCTTCAGCTCCTGTTTCCAAATTATACTTGAAGTGATTTTGATCAAGCAAATTCTTGAAGTTTCTGAGCTTTGGTGCCCTCCTGGACCAAGTAGGTTTCTCTATTCCTGTGGATTAAATGTGCTGGTTTGGAGACTGCCTCAAACACTTTCCAATTGTCAATCAAACACTGGCAATCAGCAAGGTTCCTGTTGTGTAGGGAAAGGCACCAGCCCATGGTGTTTAAAAATCTGGAAATGAGACATTATTCTAGGAGCTTGGTGATGCTTGTCCCCACATCACAGAAATGTAGACATCTCTCAACATTGTCATTTACTTTGTGAGTATCTTATAACTTACCTTACGCTGTCTCTCCTCATAGCTTCAGGCCAGATTTCCCCTGCTTGTTTACTACACACCACTGGCTTTCTGTCAGTGATTCATTTCATGGGTGATGAACCAAAACTCAGGTCTAGGCAGAGGGAGGCTGGAGATGCTGCTGTCCTGGGCCTTTGTGAGCGGTGTGCTTCAGATCCTGGGGACCCAGCACTCCTCACTGCAGACAAAACAACTCTGGATTGACAGGTTCCCTGGGAGATTAGGTGATCCCACAAATCTGAAATACGTGACCTGATGTTGTGATACCAGCCACCTGTCCAGGTCGTCTGGGTGTGTCATGGTGCTTACTAGACCAGAAAAGGTAATTGTGTTACTGCAACAGGATGTGAAAACCAAGGCAGTAGCAGCAGCATGATAGGCCCATGGAGGAAACAAGCTTCCTGCCATGAGGACCCCAACTGGACGAAAGAATATGGTCCCTTTAGAGATCTGCTTACCAAAGAGCCACTTATGGCTTGGTCCTCTACAGCCAACATCGTTATTTGTTACAGTCTGAAAAGAGATGCTTCTCTGAAACTTGCATATTGGAGCCCCAGCCCTTGGTTCTTAAGAAGTGATAGGGTTTAATAAGGTCACAAGGATGCAGGCTCATGATAGGATTAGTGTCCCTTGAGAAGAAGAGAGGAAGGTTATCGCACCCTGAGAGCTCCTTGTCCCTAGGCCAAGTGAGGACACAGTAAAAGGGCAGTTCTCTGTAAGTCAGGAAGCAGCCTTCAGCAAGAACGGGATCTGCCATCAATCACCACGACCTTGGATTTCATCTCTAGAACTGAAGGAGGGAAATTGCTTTTGCTGAGTGATGCCCTCCCCACTAGCAGCTTGTTTCAGTAGTAGAGTGAAGACCTATCCGTCCATCAGAGCTGTGTGGTAAGCACCTCCTCCATCTGTCTAATATTAGAGCCATTGACTATAGCGGGCTCTAGATGACTTGAAATGTAGTTACTGTGATTGAGAAACTGAAAACACAAGTTGCATTTAGTTTTCATCACTATAAACGGAAGTGTAAGTAGTCAAGTGGTATTCATAGGCATTGTATCAGATAGCATGGAGCTAGATGAATTTCAGTCACTAACCTGAGCACTGGTTTGAGTGAGCAGTCCATGGGATTGGGAACCTAGGAGGAGACTCCCATTCAAGCTGACTTGTATCTTCACCTGTCTATAGCCTCAGGATTTCAGAACCCTGTGTTGCTGTCATGCATGCCTGAGGTGTCTCTTCAAATCCTTCCTATGTCCTACATTGCATGTCTGCACTATGCATTCTCCTCCAGATGAAACACATAGCTGCCAGAGTTCCAGGAGATAGCAGGAGAGCAGAATCAAGGCCAAGAGCAAGGGTCACTGGACTATGCATTCTCCTCCAGATGAAACACATAGCTGCCAGAGTTCCAGGAGATAGCAGGAGAGCAGGATCAAGGCCCAGAGCAAGGGTCACAGGATACAACGTGACTTTCCCTATTGACCTATGTCTTGAGAAGTCACAGGGACACTGTGCAATAAATACAGTGTTTTCATTTTTCTGAGACATGAAGGGAACACCAGAGCATTGTAGGACTTGTTCCCTCTGGTCCCATCCATGGCTTTATTGCTGCTGCTCTGTGGACATGAAGCTCATTCTTCCCTGAGAGACCCACAGAGGAAGTTCCAGATGTTCCTTCTTGAGTGGGGGCATTTCCAGCGTCTTATTTCTCTTCCTTTGGCCATTGCTTTTTGTCTCATTGGCCTTCACACGGGCTTGTTCCTAGAGCTACTTAGGCCCTGTAGGATGTGAGGCCATCACTAGTGGTGGAGACCTGATCTAGCCTAGAAACAATGAAGACATCAGGACTAGAACTTGACCTCAGACAGGCCCTGTAGGGTCTTCTGTGAGCTCTCACTGTGTCCAGACAGGCTGGAACCTCACCTTCTGAGAGGCTCTATTGCTTAGATGGAAGGTGCTGGCAGCAGGGGCATCTTCAGCTTTCTGTGACTTCTCCTAGACATCTTCTGCCCTCCAGTTTCCCTGAAAATCATGGCCCAGCAGAGCTGGAAGACTACTGGATTCAACCATTTCCTTACGTGAGGATGCTATAGTCTAGCTGGCAGAGTCACACGGATGCCCCAGCCATACCTCAAGGCCAAATTCAGTCTCTGCCTTCCCCAGCAGGCTGCCCTCATCTCCATAGAAACTTTGATTTTAACCTGTGTATACTAGAATAGGGGAGACCTCCAGGATGGTCTCAGGACTTCACTGGAAGGGAGCATGTGCTTGGTATAGATCCAAGGCCCAAGGTCACAATGTGGAGACAGCCTCACAGGGATCAAACTGTCCTGAGCCAATTTCAACTGGGTACACTTCAAAGTAGGTTGGAGTGTAATTTTCCAGTCTTGCTACTGACTGTATTGATCCCTTGAAACAGATTGAGAAAGCAATTGTTTCTAGTCTGTGGAGTACCAATTCATGTCAAAGCTCTCACCAGCCTGTGTCCAGATTTAGAACTGTTTGATTTTGATGTGCCCCGGGTGGAGGCTTCCAGGTAGCAGCTGGATCCTCTACACCTATGTCCTCTCCTTCCCCAATGAACAGCCAAATGCCATGACACATGAGAAAGTTGCTGGCCCTTGGCTTCAGCATGATCCCAGAGTCTAGTCACCCAGGTGCACCTGCAGTGCCTGACATCTATCTTAAAGTCGCTTTGCACATCTTGATTTTCACATGACATTCAGACTATTATTATCTGTGACTGACATCAGGATCTATTTCACCCCAAGCAATGGCAGCGTGTGGATTCTGGCAGCATCGTCTGACATTATGCTGCATCCTCTCTCTTGGAAGCATTGCAAGCGTGTGCAATGCCAGGGATGTTCCTGTCTGTCTGAGACAGATGTTGAAGATGAATAATGTTTGGAGAGGATTAGAGATGTTGTCACAGGAAGAATCGAGTGCCAGGAGCGACTGCTAAAGGTAGCACAGGCTCTGATGATGGCCACGTGCCCACAGTACTCAGCTTCATCAGTGGTTTTCAGATGGTGGGATCTCTATACAAGTGCCTAGTGGGAGGCTACAAAGGCAGGCAGAGCCTGGGAGCAGCACCCATTCTTCTAAGGAACAATTAGCAGAATGGCACCAACATAAAAATCCATCTCCTTCACTCCCCTCCTCCTCCTGTTGCCCTACCAGACCGTTGGTTATGAGGATAGCCCCTACTAATGCTGTGGTACATATAGTGGCCATTGCTGCTTTCAGAACCTGGGCTCCCTGGTGTCTTGTAAGATATGGTGCTTAGAAGGACAGAGGTCTTCAGTGACAGGTGCACAGCCCTGTTGTCACCCGAATTTCATCTCTAGCTTTCATTCATCAAGACTAGTATCTTGTTTGTTTTTCAGGAGGTGGCGTAGAAGAAAATGAAGGTATGGAGGGATCATTAGAGTTGAAAAGTGCTCACTGTGCAGAGATGCAATGAGAGGTTGGGGTTGTGGAGTGACTCACATGCTTAGGTGCTGTGCCATGCGCATATTGTCATATTTAATCCCTTGGACGAGCCTAGGATGCTGGGGTTGTAATACCACTTTTAGAAATGCAGACACAAAGGTTGGGGAGATGATTCAGAAGGTGAAGTGTTTGGTGTGCAAACATGAGGACCCCGAGTTTGGATCCCAAGCACCCATGTAAAATCTGGGTGTGATAGCACGTGCCTGTAACCCCAGCACTGAGTCAGTAGACTGGAGGATCTTGAGGACACATGAGCCAGCAAACTTAACTAAAAGAACAAGCTTCAGGTGTCAAGCATAAGCTTGAGAAGTGATTAAAAAGGTATCCTGACGTCAGTCTCTGGCCTTTATATATACCCACACAGCAGCCAAATCCCCTCACAACACATCACACACACACACACACACACACACACACACACACACACACACACACACACACACACATGGGGAGAGAGAGAGAGGAGAGAGAGAGAGAGAGGAGAGAGAGAGAGAGAGAGAGAGAGAGAGAGAGAGAGAGAGAGAGAGAGCATAGAAACAAAGGCTCCACACAGTATATGTCACATCTGTCAGGCTGCCTGGAGGCCTTTTGAATGGTGTACACTTGGGTCTGCTGTGAACTTGATGGAGACTAGATACACCATGGACTTCTCCTCCATCATGTACTTGTTTCTAGCTCTTAGTTCCTATCTCCATGAGCATGATAGAGCTTCCTGCTGTCCACTGCCTTTCCCACCCTAGGTCTAGCCTGCTACCACATGCCTGCCCTCAGTTCGAACCTCCTCCCAGGCCTTTCCCACTGCTCCCAGTTTCTAGGGTGTCATCATCCAGGAAGTCTTCCTTCACCTCCTGGTTATTCCATGGACTCAGTTGTCCCTCCTGTTTCTCCATGGCAATGACTGCCATCCCGACATGGGTCTGAGAACTGCTCTTGTCCATGTTCTTCACTTGGTCCCTGATTCCCACCCGAGTGTGATTTTGTCATGCAGGGGACACCCGGGCTTCCTGAAGACATTTTCTGTTATCTTGTCTGTGAGTGTTTCTGGTATCTAGTCGGAAGTCAGAGATGCCACTCAAGACCTGCAATGCATGGGATGGTCCCCACAGCAGAGCACTACCCACTGCAGAGTGCATCAGTGTCAAGGCTGAGAGGGGCCAATTACTGCAGGGACCCTGGCTTCTCTCCCCGCTCTTTATTATGTATATAGTTACAAGCACTGTGTAATGTTGGCTGGATATTACTGAACAAATAGAGCAAAGAGATAGGAAGATTCATGATGTCTTTCATCAAAGCAGTCAGTCCACTTGTTGGAAGCCTTCTCACGGTAGCTGCATGTCACCATGGAAACCCCTCTTTCTGCACCCGCCACACTATAGGAGCTCTGTCCTTATCAAGGACTGTGTTCTGGTTATAAGCTGAGCACGTCAGCAGAAGGGATGACCCTGCCATGATGAAATGCGTTATTGTATGGTAGTGTTTTCCATGAATGTATTAGTAGAACTGTATTCAGTGACCAGACCAAACACACGCTGCTCTTTGGGTGATTAAATGGTGCTGATTAGAAATCACTTGGCAGAGGCCCTCCTTACTACAACTTCCAGGGGATTCTTCTATTGTTTGTCCTAAGTGAATGGAGTTAATGAAGAAGAGACCAGCCTTAAACCAACACCCATGAGATCTGGTTGTAAGACGGGGCTCTCCAAGGACAAACACTGAGCTAAGAGCATGTCCTTGAGTGGGGGTGGACAAGCCCAGGTTCTTTGTTAACTAGCCAGGAAGATAGATACAACATGAAAACTCTATAGTGAACTCTCAGCTGTAGTAAGACAAGAAACAGGGGAACCCTCAAGAAAATGCATGCTGTGTGTGATCCTTCATGCCTCCCCCACCCCACTGCCCTTCAGCCCGCTGAAGCATCTGAAGGATTTTTTAACATAATCTTATGTTCAGAATTTTAAGTGTAGTATCTCATTTTAAAACCATAATTGTAACACCTATGTCCTGGGAAATGTCACCACATCTATTGCCTCACACAGTCATCTTCTGTAGGGTGAGATGACTCACTACTGACTCCCTTTGGAAATTTCAGGAAACAGTAGAATATAGTATGATAAATAGTCTTCTGTAACAACAGTCACCACACTGCATACCAGGGTTCTAGCAGTTTTTCATCTTATCACTGCACCTTTTACCAACATCTGCCTACCTGTTTCCCCACCTCCTGCCTTTGGCAATGACTGACGGTGTCTTAGTTTCCATTTATAAATGAGGACAGACAGTATTTCCCCCTTTCTGCCTAGCATATTTCATTTCTGTTCTCCAGGCTCATCTATAGTAAATGTAGAATTTCCTTCTTTGTTTAAAGACTAAATATTGCTCCATTATGTTAATATGCCACATTTATTTCCATCCTTACTTTGACTGATGGATGCAGGCTGCCTCTGCATCTTGCTGTTGAGAGTACTTCAGCCATGATTCTGGGGAAGCAAGTATCTTTTTAACACCATGATTTCAATTCTCTTTGGACATATATCTAGTGATGTGATTGCTGTATCCCATTCTACTCATAGTTGTTCAGAGAGCCTCACATTGTCTTCTGTGATGGATGTACTAATTCACACTCACACCCAAACCCTAGAATAGTGGTCCCCAGCCTTCCTAGTATATTTCCTCAGGTTGTGGTGACCCCCAAACATAAAATAGTTATTTTGTAACTACTTCACAACTGTAATTTTGCTACTGTTATGAGTTGTAATGTAAAAATCTGATATTTGACCCCCAAAGGGGTCAGGACCCACAGGTTCAGAGCCATTGTCCTCTACCAAGTCTTCTTTGTGGGTATTTATCCCTTGTCTTTTGACAATCACTATCCTACTAGGTGGGAATGTAATCTTACTGTGGTTTTGGGTTTGCATTTCCAGGATAATTGTTGATGTCATTTTCAAAGACCTATTGGCTCTTTGTATGTCTTCTTTGGAAGTAAGTCTTTTTAGGCCCTTTCTTTTTCTTTTCTTTTCTTTCCTTCCTTCCTTCCTTCCTTCCTTCCTTCCTTCCTTCCTTCCTTCCTTCCTTTTGGTTACAATAGTCATTTATTTAAAGTGGGCATCTGCAGAGCAAATAATTCATCAATTGTGATTCAGGTTGAAACAACTTTATAAAAATATGCTGAGACCAGGCACATCCACAGATCTCAACCACAAGATCACTTCTTTGCCCATTCTTATTTCTCTTTTCTTTCCCAAATAACCTCTGTTAGATAGGGTTCAAGGTAGAATTTGTCCTCCTCATATTTTGCCCACACTGCTCCTTAGGCAAGATCTGATACCTCCTGGTCAGGTCCAGAGCTCTCTTGATTCGAAACATTCTGTCATTGTAAAGTCCCCAGGAAGCCTTCTTATGGCTTCTTTCACATCTTCAGTCTTGTATATTGTATCATCTTGCATTACCCCCAGTCTGTTGAATCCTGTAGCATTATAACACCAGTTTCAAAACCCATCCAGCCACTTGCTCGACACTGCAACAGTGGCCCTGCCCGCCATTTTGACCTGAGAGTGAAGCACTGTCTTCTGGCCCTTTCTTTTCTTAACTGGCTATTTGCTTTTGTTGTTGTTTTGAATTTATTACATAGTTTTATGCTAGCTCTTTATTGGTACAATATTTGCAAACACTTCCCTCATTGTGTGAGTTGTCTTAACCTATTGTTCTACTCTTCATGACTAATGGTCACTTAGCCACATCTCATAAATGAAATTTGTGAATGACATTATATAGTTCAGTATGCTTAATTGATATCTGCAGTGTCAGTTTTTGGCTGTTACTAAAATGGAATCAATTAATGAATTAAAATATGACTCATTTGAGAAAGGACTTGAGGCAGAGGAAATTCATATAATGTAAAATGGGAAGAGATGGCGGTGAATGCAGAAGAAGAGAAGTGAGGTCAGTGGATTCCACAGGAAGCACACACGTCAGTGCTCTGCACAGTGGCTGAAGTGCTTTCTGTCTGGGTTTTCAATAGAGTGAAGTGGATGGGCCAGTTGAAGGTGTCAGCATGCTTACACATGAAAATGTGGCCGCCAAAATGGAATCAATAAGATCCAAAACCCTTATGTTAAGATCTATAGACTATTATGGTTCATCTTAGTCACATTCAAAGAAGTTTCCCAAACCTAATTATAAGATAAATCAACTTTCAATTTGTATGTGGTTCTCACAGCTACAGTCCTGAAGATCTTGCTAGCTTGTAAATATCTTTCAAATCTGGAGTGGTGGTCATGAAATATCTTTAAACAGAGCATGGAGGCAGTGAGTGTTCAAAGCTGACCATCTTCTATTTTTACATTGTGCAGATGAGTTAGAACATGCAGGCTTAACTTTTGAAGTTAGCCACCAGAATTCCAGAGGGAAGAATGAGAACACATGAGAATTCTTACACTTTTGATTGCTAGTACCCCAATTCCAGGTTGCAGAGATGTGGGCTCTGCAGGAACTCTCCAGTTACATGATGGAGGAGGCTGTTCCCATGCTTTGAGGAGAAGCCTCAGAGCTGGGCTGTCCAGTATGGTGCCACTGAGCACAGGTAGCCAGTGAACTGTTGGAACATGTCCTACTTGAATGGAAGTGTGCAGTAGGTACAAAGCACAGAAGATGAGAAGATGGGTCAGAGGGAAAATTGTTTGCTGTGCAGTAATGAGAATTTGCGTTTGGAACCCATGCAAAAGGCTAGGAGCTGTGACTCCTACCTGTAATCGAGATGCTAAGTATAGACAGGAGAATCACTGGACTGGCCAGGTAGTCTGGTCAGGTTGATGAGTTCCAGGTTCATTTAGAGCCTTGTCTCAAAAATAAAGTGGACAGCAGTTGAGGAAGCCATTCAACATCAACCTCTAGCTTCTACCTGAGTGTGCATACACATATATACATACCTGCACAAAAAATAAAAAGTAAAATATATTCTGCAGTTTAAAGACATACTATGGAAAGAAAGCAACATATTATTCACAGTGTGTACACATATGTATTGTGTATGCATGTTTATGGGTTAGGGTTAGAGGGTTAGAGTTATTGGGGTTGGGTTAGGGTTAGGGGTGGGTTAGGGTTGATTATGGTTAGGGCTTAGGGTTAGGATTTGATTATGGTTAATGTTGGGTTAAGGTTGTTCACAGTCAGGGTTGGGTTGGTCAGGTTTTGGGTTGAATTTGGTTAAGGTCAAGATTGGATGACTATTAGTGCTAGGGTGAAGGGTTAGGTTTAAGGTCTCTGGTTAGGAATAGTGTGGTGAGAAAAATATCCGAAGAAGAAGTATGTGAAAGTTCAACCTTTCCATTCTTTTGATAATTGATTCCAATATGCTAGCTGGGATGAATATTCAGCTATGATTAATAAAATATTATCATCATTTGATGTAAACTTTTCTGGAACTATTTCCCCAGTGTCCTCATACAGAAGCTGTGGTCCAAGTGTCCAAAGTTGCATCTCAAATTGGCAGACAGTATTTGTTGTCACCACCACCATCATCACTACCACATCATCAGCATCTCTACTGTAATCACCACCACTTCTTGACATCACTGTCACCTTTATTCTCACTGTAGTCATTACCCCCATCATCAGCACAATCATCACTACTCCCATTGTCTCCATCATCTCATGACCATCACCACTTTTCTTAAGTGTTAGCATCACTGCCTTAATCACTGCCATTATCACCATTGCAATCATATGACAGTCACTACCATCACCATAATCACCAGTGCTGTTCACACCATCATCACTGTCTTCATCACCACCACTACTATCACCATGACCACCATCATCTTCTTCTTAACCTGCATCATCAGTCAACAGATATCAAAGTGACTGCATATTGACAGGTTGAGTTTAAAAGCAAGCATCCTCCCAGCCAGTGATGTCTGTGGTCCAGACCTTTTTACATAATTTTGCATTCACTAAAAGAAAGGAGTAGCAGATCCTGTACCTCATGGTTGGTCAGAGAGCTCTGCACTGTTCATGTGTGAGTTTTGTGGCCCATTAATCTTTCCCCATCAACCCATATGCTGACCAACAGCTGAATGAAGGTATAGTTACTGGAGCTTTCTAAAAGTAGGTAGTAAATGGCCAATAGTTGCTTTTCTAGGCCCAAAGCTAGGGCTCTGCTGCAGAGAAGTGCACCCACATGCACTATGTTTGATTCAGGGCCAAAAAATGTAGTGTTTGTCTGTTTGTTTTGGTAATGCACAGCTGGAGAATATGACTTCATTTCTTTCTGGAGACAACCACAGAAAAGAACAGTGAGGAATTTATTTTGGTCCCAGTTCTCGATCTGCTTTTCATGAAGAGTTAAAGCCATGGTTCCCCAGGTGCCTGGAAGACCCTGCCTTTAAACACACTATGTTAGCAACCTGCCTAAGAAAGAAGACAGTTGTGTGAGACTGGGGCAAGTGGCCCCATGATTTGTCTTTTCATGAGACAGAAAACCCTGGGTAAATGTAGACAGACATTTCTATTTCAAAAGAATCTGAATACTGTGTCAACGTGAAAACACAGTCATAACTGATCTTCCTGAGAGACGGCGAGAGATGGAAAGAGTCCCAAGAGGGAAGGAGGAAGGCTGAGCCTGGGATCTAGTCCCTTCCCTGCTACCAAACAGTCCTGTGGTGGAGGAACTTGGAGTGAGCAGTCTAGAGCAGAATTCCTTTGTTATTCTCTCAGACAGTGTCTGCCAGAAGATAACACTGAGGCGGGGGTGGCCCCAGGAGGCCGTGGATGACTGATAAAATAGATATAATAGTTTTTATTTCACCTAGCATGACTCGATCCTTTGAATGCAATCTTACAGCCTGGAGGAGAGAGTAGGTTCAAACTCCTTTAGTTACTTTGAGCTGCTTTGGATGTGGGTAGCTGCTGCCTTGAGTAATTGATAAGAACTCCAGCATAGACTCAAGCTGGGACCAAATGTACCTGCCTCAGCCCAACAGGCATCCCCTGTGGCCTTATTGTCTCATCACAGGAGTGCTAGCCAAAGCCTCAGCCTCCGCTTAATGCAAGCAAGCATCATTTAATTGGCATCAGTTCTAAAATTCTGCATTCTAGAAAAAAATTAGCCCATGTTTCCTAGTGAGTGAACAGATCTAATATCTATCTATCTACCTATCTCTCTCTCTCTCTATCTATCTCTATCTATCTATCTATCTATCTATCTCTATCTATCTATCTCTATCTCTCTCTCTCTCTCTCTCTCTCTCTCTCTCTCTCTATATATATATATATATATATATATATATATATATATATATATATTTGAGTATTTACTAAGAAATTTGTGTTTTCCCAAGTCCCCAGTGGCACTCCTTGACCCTTCAGTATAGATGTCACCAAGATGGTTGGTGCATGTTCCATCCCTCCACACCTTTCATATTCCCTCATTTATTCACTATTGATAACTCACACATCATAAGAATAGAAGTGAGTCTCTCAAGGTTCCCAAGTCTACATTGGGAGGATGATCAATAGGTTCCTGTTGAACACCTACATCTGCAAGGCACTGAGCTCAGTGCAAAGGTGTGTGGTGAGCAGAGATGCAGCTCTTGACTAGGAGAGTGACATGGTTAATGAGTTTAAGTCACAGCAGCTGTTGTAATACCAATTAATTCCATTCACAAAATGATTTCACATACCATTGTCTGGAGAAGATATGGAATGGTTCCCAACAAACAAGAAACATTCCCTATGGTGTAGAGTCCACTGGTCCACAGCTGGCAGCCAGCACTCCAGGAAAGCCGGGGTTCAAGTGAAGGCTCTGAGCAGTCTCATACTGCTCTCCAGGGCTCTCTGTGTGCCCCTGGTCAGGCTTTAAGATGGAGAGCTGCAGGCTGGGACTGAGGGGGGTCAGTGTCATTCAACCTCTGATTCTGCACAGCTCATTTAGGCCTGGGCTAAGCAATCCTGCAGCTGGGTCTGCAAACTCCTGTGCTGGGCAAAGCTGTTCCCAACACTAAAGAAATTACGGACTTTATAACAATGTTACATGACAGATTGTGGGTCACACATCCAGGGGCTTGCTCAGTGTGTGCCTCTGTGCATGTGCATGTGTACATGTGTCTGTGTCTAAGGGAAATGGAGAGGACAGCAGTAAGATGGAAGGAAGAACAAACCACCTATACCTGGGACCTCCTCCTTTCCCCCAAGGATTTCTTTGTAAGAAAGTCAGTTTGGGTCTTTCAATTAAAGTGTTGTTCCAGATAAAGGTTATTCTAATGCTCCCCATTGAGTCTGAGGAAACAGTCATCATGAGATGCTCCACTTTTATGTGATACTGAGAAAGAAGACACCCTGTCAAACTATTTGGTGTCTTTATCTGTAAGACGGTTTCTGATTTCAGAGATATCAAAATATGGAATAATGTATCCCAGTACAGTATTGCTGTCGGCAGTGGAAAGACTTGATTTACAGATTGACAGATAGATAGAAACATAGACACACAGGTTAGTACATGAACAGGTGACAGATGATTATCTGTGTATGAGAAATATATAGTTGTGTGGACAGACAGTGGTGTCCATGAATAGGTTGCTAGACAGAGCTCCCATGGTACTCAGGGCAGCCAGTCTCCTACTCCTTAGCAGGTGGCATGCATGTGGACTCTAAGGTGGTGTTTCCAAATAGCCATTCACAAACAGGAAGCTCCAAAATAGCCATTTACAAACAGGAAGCTCCAACCCAGACCATCTCTGTTCCTGTAACCTCAAGTCTCAGGTCTTCTTATGTTGCCTCAGTGCCATCAGAGCAAAAAACTGCCTGTGTGGGGATAGTAGACCAGTCACTTGTAGCATTGAAACACTGCTGAACAGTGAACCTGATGGCCAACGCACTGTGCCCTGCTTGGGTCACCTCAGGTCACAGGGGCCTCATATTCCTGGGAAGAGCATGTATGCCCATCTTTAGGAAATGGAAAGACATGAAGCTGTTGTGAAATATTAGTTGCATTTGTTTAACTCTGTGAAACTGTGTTCCTGTGCCTGTCTAGAATACCTTATGGGTCTAATAAAGAACTGAACTGCCAATAGCCAGGCAAGAGAAAGGAATAGGCAGGGATGGCAGGCAGAGAGAATAAGTAGAAGGAGAAATCTAGGCTAGGGAGGAGAGAGAGGATGGAGGAACAAGGAGAGAAGAAGAAGAAGAGGACATCAGGGACCAGCCACCCAGCCACCCATCCAGCCACAGAGTAAGGAGGAGAGATTTACAGAATAAAGAAAGGTAAAAGCCCAGAGGAAAATCATAGTTAAAGAGAAACAGGGTAATTTAAGTTAAAAAAGCTGGCTAGATACAAGCCAAGCTAAGGCTGGGCATTCATAAGTAAGAATAAGTCTTCTTGTATTTATTTGGGAGCTGGGTGGTGGGCCTCCAAAGACAAAGTGTAAAAAAATAAAATAAAATAAAGCCAACTACATAAAGCTCCCGACTACACAGCACATCTACCATGCCCCAAAAGCCTCCCCATGAAGCTTCTCTGGTCTCTCCTTCCCTACCTGGTCTCTTTCACTGTTGCATTCTAGCTTTCTATATGTCTTCCTCTTCTCTTTTTGAGACAGGGTCTCATGTCTCACATAGCCCATGCAGACTTTGAACTTCTGATCCTCCTATCTCTGCCTCCTGAGTGCTGGGATTACCGTCATGTGCAACCATGGCCAGTATATTCCCAGCTTCCAAGTGTCTTTCAATACTGACTATAGGCATCTTGGCTGACAGCAGAGGTCATATGGTTCTCCACTCACTTTTCCCATTGTTCTTCTAGCTGGCTTCATGGACTGGGTCTAACTCTCATCAAAGTTTCCTGGGCTTAGACTACGATGGTGTACTACATTGGGACTCAGGTAAAATAGCTGAAATTAAGATTCTCAGTGAGCCAAACAATAATATGGTGGCCTCTGGGAGTTTAAAATTCAGTTATGCAGGGCAAAGAGGCATAGGGATAGGCTGAGGTGCAGCTCAGTGGTAGAGCATCCTCCAGCACACAGGAATCAGTGGCTTTGATCCCCAGCACCATTGAACCAAACAAAATCAACCAGATATAATTACATGACACCAAGGACTAGGGATGACTTTAAATCAGGAGATATTTGTTAGACGCTCTGAGTGTGTCAAGCAGCGTTGACTCTAGGATCAAGAGAGCTAATTCTAGACGTAATCACACATGGCCCACACAGGTGAGGTGTGTTTTGGACTTAGAAGCCACAAATGCAGGTGAGAGGAAGTTGGTATCAGGCCGCTGGTACTGCTGAATGTTATCCTTCATCGGAGATTAGAACCACTGGCTAGCTTTGTCTAGCTTGCTGGACAGCAGCCTTTGCCTGCTGGGTGGGATGCAGCTTTGTACTGTAGTTATGAGGCTGGGGAATGAGCTGAAGAAGTAGGTCTTCCTCCATCCCCTCCTCCAGTCCACATTCTTCAGACATCCCAGGCAGCTTGTACATTGCCCTTAAAACACCTGTCATTCACCCACAGCAATCATTAGGCAGTGGACACCCTAAGGCAGAGAGGGGCCGGGTCTTAGTTTCTCTGACTCTTCTGTCATCTTCTTATAAGCACCTGATGTATGCTGAGCATCGGTGTTCACACTGACCACAGAGAGGTGAGCAGGAGCAGGAGGCTCACTAATGTTCATCTGCTTCTGGTCACAGGACCGGGGTACTGCTGGCTTGTGGAACAGCAGGGATGGGGTGGATGGGTGGGGGCTATCTTCATTTCCTAACAGCCAGTCCTGCTCTCTCTCCCCTCCTCTCATGGTAGTCTTATAGGCCTTTTATCTCAGATGGGGCTGTCCAAAATGGCTAAGAGTGGGCAGCAACCAATGGGACAGAACCTCACTGGCCATCAGGGAGACCTGAGGAGTAGTTCTTGGAAACAGCCGGAGGATTTGGGTTTTAGTCTGTGACTTGTCTCCCCAAGCTTCTTGCCAGTGCTGTACATTCGATGAATGTCCATATAATTGTGGCTTCCTTGGATATGTTCTGAATCTATGATCATGTTTCACATAGACAAGACTGTCAGCTAAAGTGAGGCAGCCAAGGACAGGATGCCTTGCCTGACAGGTGGTGGGAAGGATCACAAGAAACAAGGCAGTGGTGTTTAGCACCCCACCAACTCCCACTAGCTCTGTGGGGGCCACATCTTCGCAGAACCATGTAACTGCAGGTGTAATGTTGGTGCAAGCCCTCCACGCCTGTCTCTTTGAGGCAGAACAAGATAGGCAGCTCCAGGGAAGACCTTATCTGAATTGTCTGCAGCAGGTGAAACGCAGAACTGAGGTTCTCTGGCCCTCCTCTTACGTTGTCAGGGGCAGGAAGCCCATATCTGGGAGGTAGACAAGGCTTTGGCCTTTTCCTGCTTATAACTCTGCTCTGGGATCCTCAGCATTGCTGTGAGTGAGCAGGAGTTGAACTGTGGGTGCAGCCTACCTCCCAGGAGATCATGGGGGAGTCAGGACAGCCCTAGGGAATTGTTACCTGTCAATAAATCACAGCTCCTTGATTTGGTTAAAAACTCAACCCCAATGTGTGTTGCTTATAAGCAGATAAAATGAAAGATAAAGAACTCAAAAGCAGGATTGTGTACACGCACTCGGAAGAGACCACGGAGTTCACATCACACACAGTAGACATCAAAGCAGAATACTGATTGAACAAAGACAGTAATTTTATATTGTAAAGGGTCCCATTCATAACAAAGATATATAATTGCTATCACCTTTTACACACAGAATTATACTGTCTTTAAATAGCTAAAGCTGCACCTGTGGCCTCCCTGCCCCTGGCGGTCTGATTGCTTTTGTTCTATTCTCTTTCAAACTGAAGATGTTCTCAGGGACAGTAGTATGGCAACCCTTGGCACAGATCGAGAAAGAAAAGTTCTTTGCTGCATTCTGGTCCTGGAAACAGTGGAGGATCTGGGAAGCCATTATGGGAAAGAGGAGGAGGCCAGATGGAGAGGAAACAAAGGAAATGGCAAAGAGGACAAGGGGAAGAGGCCACTTGTGTGCAAGGCACTGCAAAGAGGCCAAAATGTGTGTGTGTGTGTGTGTGTGTGTGTGTGTGTGTGTGTGTGTGTGTGTTCCAGTTTGCTTTCTGCTGCTCTAATACAATAATTGGACCCAAAGTAGCTTAGGGTAGCTGAGGGTTCATTTGGCTTATAATTCCAGGTCACAGCCTATCACCAAGGGAAGTCAAGGTGAGAAGTCAAGCAAGAGCTGCCTCACAGCAATAATGTCAGCAATTTCAACGAAATGGACAGAAACAAAACGAAGTGGGAGACTTGATGTCCACCCGTCTCTGACAGGTCAATCAAGCAGACTGTAAACAAAGCCAGAGAGGGAAGGAACAAAGGAGTGAGGAATGATTTCATATAGAAGCAAGTATCCTCGGGAAAATATACCTTTCTCCCAATATCCAGGGAAAAGAAGAGAGAAACGCACTGCATTCTGTAAATGAAAATCTCAAGCTGAGGAAAGCAGGCAGAATTCCAAGAGGATGATGTGCAGCCACAGAAAGAGAAGGGAAAAGAATGAGAGGGGAGAGATGGTTTGGGGAAGAGGGGAAGACAGGAACAGAAGGAAAGAAAATAGTCTGAGATGCTTAGTGGGTAAAGAGCTTGCATATAAACATGGGGGCCAGAGTTCCAATCCCCAGAGCCCATGTAAAGCTGGACACAGAAACTTGCATCATAACCCTACTGTTCCTATTGCAAGATGGGAGGTCAGAAACCATGAGTGAATGCTGCTTATTGGCTCAACCACAGGATTATTCACTCCCAGCTTTTTAATGCAGCCCAGAGGCGCATGCCTCAGGACTAGTGCTGTCCACAGTGGCACCTTCATCAATTAACAGTCAAGACAATCCCTCACCGACATGCCATAGACCAGTCTGACCTGGGAAATTCCTCAACGGAGCGTCTCCTCAATTAACCCTAGGTTGTATCAAGTCATCAGTTAAAGCTGACTAAGATGATGCTTAAAAATGTTTTGAGGAGCAATAAATCTACCTCTAGATTCCCTTTCACACCACATGCCAACCTGATTTGTGCATTGTCTCCTCTGTTAATTCTGGGTTAGGTTCTATTTTCCCTTTAAAGCATCTCCCACAGGAGTCATCTTCTTAAGTGGGGAGGATTTGGAGGCCAGTGGTAAACTTCTGTCTCTGGGAACTCTCAGTACCCTCATGCTCTGGTCTGATCTTTAAGATACCAGTCAGTGTATCCTAGGCAATCCCCAAGAGCCCTGACAAAGCAAACAGGATGGAAGTCCTTACACAGGAGAACAGTGGGCTCTGTGGTGGAAGACCCAATCCTGGGCATGGACATGAGTTCAAAGTGAAACACCTTTCTCTCTGGCCACATGGGCACTTGAGAGGGGGGTAGTCAGACTGTGGGGAGGTACTTGGCACGAAATGGTGGAAACCTTTGCCCATTTGTTGTATGACTCATTATGTATAAGACACAGGTGTCAAAAAACCTTGGTATTTTCCTCTGGGATCAGATCAGGTCTCAGAAGACACTATTGTGTAGCAATTTTCCTCCAGACTTATTAAGATGCAAGGAGTTCTAAAAGGAGGCTCTTTAAGACTAGAACATAAACTCACAAGTTTCAGGATGTCCCTGAAACTGACCAGATGCACTAGGAACCTCCCTCTCAAGGTTATATTAGCTGCAAGGAGACTCAGAACAAGAGAACTGCCCGAAAGATACATTCTTTGGACTAATTGAGCTGCCTTTCCATCATGCAGAGAGATTCAGGGTTCCATCTTTTATGGGTCATCACTCATGCTGGGGTCTGCTTTTGGTGATGCAGCTGGCTCTGAATCATTCATACTTTTGCAAGTAACTTCTCACCCTACTCCTATAAGTAAGACCAATAAACTCATTGACTCACCAAGTTGGATTTTGGAGGTATCCATCCTTTGTTCTGTTGTTTCCTTTTTGGGGTGAGTATTTGCATGTTCATATTTCACACAGCACTCAGGTCTGTAGTGAGATGCCTAGTTGCCCTCCCCACACAAAGTCTAACATGATTACACCACAAGCACTGTTTGCCAAATGAAACATGTTTCCTTTTAAGCAGTAACAATTATTAGTGACAATTAATGGCTGTGTTCTTCTGTTCATTTCTCAGGAAAGTGAGTGGTTTCTGTTCTTTGCAACTGCTAACAATGTTGTGAGTGAAATGATCTCACCAATCTCCAAACGAAAACCTCTCCAAGTGTTGTTTGTATGGCAAAGGCTGGTAGTTTAGGGAGCATGCTCTCCCAAAGAAGCTTCTCTGTGGCTGTCACTCTGAGGTGAGCTCTGTAAGCTGGAATAGGATGTTTTGTTTACAGTGAACCTTTACAGAACCCTGAAAGGAGGAATAACTCAACATGAACACAGCTAGAGGAGCAAACCCAGCCAGCTTGTGGTGCCAACAGACTTCTGTGCCAGCCTGCGAAGTTGACTCCTGTTTAGGCGTCATCTGGAGATTAGACAAGAGCTCTGTCTCCATGCAGCCATTAGAGGGAGGCTCAGTCCCTCGCTCTCCACCCCGCCCATCAACAACACTGTAGCTTGTTTACCTGTCTAGTTTCTGTGTTAATGTACATAGTAAGTATTCTTTTTAGTGGAGGAACTGATGCTGAGTCTGAATATTTTGAGTAGCAGTGGCTATTTCGATGGGGTTAAATTAAAATCTAGAACCCCAGCTTCATTTCCTCATTACTAAGTATCCACCAACCCCCAGAACTCTGTCTTTTCCTTTCTGCAGCCAGGTATGGAACTCAATATCAGCGTGAAGGAGCTGATGGACCTCACATTGGGGTAGATTTCACACTAGTCTTCTGAAATAGAATCAGAGGCTTTCTGTGTTTTCATGAATTAGCAAACAAGATCAGATGTTAATCACCGGCATTTCCTGATCCCCAAATCAGCATCTTTCTCTGAATTCTTAGCCAGGAAAGTTTACCATGAACCTGTGATGAATCTGTGCTCAAGTGCAAGTTTAAATAACTATCAGAGGCAAACCTACCCTGCTATATTAGTTAAGATTCTCTAGAGGAGCAGGGCCAGGAGAAAACACACACACACACACACACACACACACACACACACACACACACACACCATAAATGTGGATTTGTTGGATTGGTCCAACAGCAGCCATCTATATGCTGGAGAGGCTGAGAACCCAACAGTTCATAAAGCTGGACGCCCCAGAAGTCCCTGTCTGATGTTCAAAAGCAGAAGCTTCCTAGAGAGTCACCTGTGTTGAGTCCATGTTGGAAAGCAGGTGTCTGATAGTGACAATGACAGACATTCTTGTTTAGGCTTTTCTCAGACTCATCATATCTGAGCTGCCACAGAAGGTACCACCCACTTTTAGGATGAGGCTTTCCTCTTCAGTTAAACATCTCTGGGAACATCCTCAGAGACGCATACAGAGGTTTGTCTCCTAGGTGATTCCAAATCCTGTCAAGTTGACAAACTGTCACACCTGCCTTGAAAATCCATCCAAGGAGAAATAATAGACACTTAAACAATCAAAATGACTGTCAAATACTCAGTCCTAAATGGGGCATCTACCCCACCTTCCAAAGCTGAAGCAATATTGTGGAAGAGGGAGTGGAAAGAATCTAAGAACCAGAGGATGAGGAGTGAGTGCTGTGGAATACCACCCACTGTATATGGTGTGACTGGTGTACTCACATCAGCTGTGGTTAGCTGCACAAGATTAGGCCGGCCAATGTCCCAACATAGATAAGGAAAGGCAGTTAATGACTGCTGGGGGAGTGGTATAGCTTTTAGTGGTATAACTATTGGTAAATTGCTTGTGCTCTGGTTTAAAAAAAAAAGAAAAAAAAAGCCACCAATGCTCATTCAACTCTGTGGGTCAGACTTGCACATGCACACACACACACATGCATATGCACAAAAACACTGGAGAAGAAGAGTAAGTTCAGTGAAAGCTAGAGGAGATTAGAAAGGTTAAGGGAGAGTGTGAACATGATGGTAACACATTTTATATATATATATATGTATGTATGTATGTATGTATGTATGAAACTAAATTAATGCAAATGAAGAAAACAAAAAATATGCATGAGACAAAGAGTCAACAGAATCAACCATCAGAACATGGATTCATCCAAGGAAAATGGAATAGTTTCAGAAAGTCTTAGAGCTAAATTAAGCAAGAACAGGCTCAAATTAAACAATAACAGGTAGATATGAAAAGGAAATCTTAGCTGGGCCGTGGTGGTGAACGCCTTTAATCCCAGCACTCAGGAGGCAGAGGCAGGCAAATCTCTGTGAGTTCAAGGCCAGTCTGGTGTTCAGAGTCAGTTCCAAGACAGGCTCCAAAGCTACACAGAGAAACCCTGTCTCCAAATACAAAAAAAAAAAAAAAAAAAAGGAAAAGAAAATCTCATAAATTAATACAACAATCCTAAAGAATCAAGTCTACAGATGGAAGGCCGGTAGACAGGCAGGAAGACAGAATCAGTGAACTGAGATACACAATAGAACACATGTTCATCAGGGCATGAACACAGACACACAGGAAAGCAAGTGATAGGTAGGGGAGCTCATGCAGGGAGGAATTCTCAATGAAGTCCTAGAAGAATTCTAAAAGAAATAAGGAAGGATAATGAAGCAAGATTTGAAGAAAAAGTGCTGGAAACTTTCCAGAACTGAAAGATTTTAGTTTTTTTATTAAAAGTGCACCCAGAAAACAAAGAAGTTTACATAAAAGTAAATCTAAAGACTGCAAAACAGCAATAGCAAGAAATGGTCAGAGTATAGACAAAGCTCACTATTCACCAGACATATGGCAGATGTAGAATAAAGAATCCAGCAACCTAAGACCTGCCAAAGAGAAAGTCGAGATTACAAAATAGTGTACAGTAAGTACGCAAAAACCCAGTAATCAACAAGGATGTCAAAAGATCATGAAGCCTTCCAGATACAAAGCAAAACATCTCTCAGCCCAAATCTTTGTTCTCAGAGAGGAAGCATGGTTGCAACAGCCCAACAACTCCTCTTTTTCTAGAAAGGGCAACCAAGATCTAGGAAATCCAGATTCTTGTGACATCTTTACTCAGTCACAATGCCTCCCTGGCCCAGTGAAATCTTGCCTGTGAGTCACTGGTACAGGTGAGGAGGACTGAGGCAGTGAGTTCTATGATGTACTAACCTGGTTGTGATATGACCCATGTAGGGAGAGGTTACATGTTCTGAATGTAGTTAGAAGACAGTTTCCGGCAGTCTCCACACCCTGCCCCGACACACATCTGGTGGAGACCCCAGCCACATCCTGAGAATCAGAGACCAGCCCTAAGCTTCCATCCTGCCCTGGAACTCCCATCTGGACCAGAGCTAGACCTGAACATCATAGAATGGAAGAAGAAGAAGAAGAAAAACAACCTTATAAGTAACATCATGAAGAGGCTAGAGCCTTATATAGAAGAAATCAAAAATAAAGTGGAGGAACAGACAAACAAAAAATGGGAAGAACGCTATAAAAAACTAGAGGAAAGGACAATTAAAGCAGAAGGAAACAATAAGTTCTTGAAAGAAAATCATGAAAAAGCAAGAGAGACAATCCAAGACCTGAAGAGGGAAATAGAAAAAATGAAGAAGACACCAGCAGAAGGAATGTTGGAAATAGAAAATCTGAGAAAACAAACAGGAACTTCAGATACAAGTATAACCAACAGAATGCAAGAGATGGAAGAGAGGATCTCTGGTGTTGAAGATACGGTAGAAGAAATACATTCATCGTCAAAGAAAACACTAAAACCAACAAAGTCATGACCCAAAATGTCCAAGAAATTTGGGGCACCATGAAAAGACCAAACCTACAAATAATAGGGATAGAGGAAGGAGAAGAATACCAACTCAAAGGCACAGAAAATATATTTAACAAGATCATAGAAGAAAATTTTCCCAACTTAAAGAAGGAAAGGCCTATGAAGATACAAGAAGCTTATAGAATACCAAACAGACTAGACCCCCAAAAAAAGTTCCCTCGGCACATAATAATTAAACAACTAAACGTACAGAATAAAGAAAGAATATTAAGGGCAGCAAAGGAAAAAGGCCAAGTGACTTATAAAGGCAAACCCATCAGAATAACACCCGATTTCTCGATGGAGACTCTGAAAGCCAGAAGGACCTGGACAGATATAATGCAGACACTAAGAGACCATGGATGCCAGCCTAGACTAATATACCCAGCAAAACTTTCAATCATCATAGATGGAGTGAACAAGACCTTCCAAGACAAAACCAGATTTAAACAGTACTTATCCACAAACCCAGCCCTACAGAAAGCACTAGAAGGAAAATCCCAACTGAAGGAAGGCAGATACACCCATGAAAACACAGGCAATAGATAACACCACAGCAGTAAACCCCAAAGAAGAGAAGTACACACACACTACCACCAAAAAATAAAAATAACAACAGGAATGAACAATCACTGGTCATTAATATCCCTTAATATCAATGGACTTAATTCACCTATAAAAAGACACAGACTAACAGAATGGATACAAAAACAGGACCCATCTATCTGCTGCATACAAGAAACACACCTCAAATTCAAAGGCAGACACCTCCTAAGAATAAAGGCTGGGAAAAGACTTTCCAATCAAATGGTCTTAAGAAGCAAGCTGGTGTAGCCATTCTAATATCCAGCAAAATAGACTTCAAACTAAAATCAATTAAAAGAGATGATGAAGGACATTACATACTCATTGCAGGAAAGATCCACCAAGATGAAGTTTCAATTCTGAACATTTATGCCCCAAACACAAGGGCACCCACATATGTAAAAGAAACATTACTAAACCTTAAATCACATACAAAACCCCACACATTAATAGTGGGAGATTTCAACACCCCACTTTCACCTCTGGATAGATTGGCCAAATTGAAACTTAACAGAGACATAATGGACTTAACTGATGTTATGGCTCAAATGGACTTAATCGATATCTACAGAACCTTCCACCCAAACAAAAAAGAATATACCTTCTTCTCAGCACCCCATGGAACCTTCTCTAAAATCGACCACATACTTGGCCACAGAGCAAATCTCAACAGATACAAAACAATTGGAATAACCTTCTGTGTTCTATCAGACCACCATGGTTTAAAGTTAGATTTCAACAACAACAACAACAACAACAACAAAAACTACAGAAATCCTACAATCTCATGGAAACTGAATAATGCTCAACTGAATCACCAATGGGTTAAGGAAGAAATAAAGAAAGAAATTAAAGACTTCCTAGAGATCAATGAAAATGAATACACCACATACCCAAATGTATGGGATACTATGAAAGCAGTGCTAAGAGGGAAATTCATAGCACTGAATGATCACATAAAGAAGCTGGAGAAATCTCATGCTAGTGACTTACCAGCACACCTGAAAACCCTTGAACAGGAAGAAGCAAAGTCTCCCAGGAGGAACAGACGCCAGGAAATTATCAAATTGAGAGCTGAAATCAATAAAATAGAAATAAAGAGAACAATACAAAGGATTAATGAAACAAAGAGTTGGTTCTTTGAGAAGATCAACAAGATAGACAAGCCCTTATCCAAACTACCCAAAAGACAGAGAGAGAGCATGCAAATTAACAAAATCAGAAATAAAAAGGGGGACATAACAACAGACAATGAGGAAATCCAGACAATCATCAGGTCATACTTCAAAAACCTCTACTCCACAAAACTGGAAAATCTAAAAGAAATGGATAATTTTCTGGATAGGTACCACATACCTAAGTTAAATCAAGACCAGATAAACCATTTAAATAGTCCAATAATGCCTAAGGAAATAGAATCAGTCATTAAAAGTCTCCCACCCAAAACAAGCCCTGGACCTGATGGTTTCACTGCAGAATTCTACCAGATCTTCAAAGAAGACTTAATACCAATACTCTTTAAATTGTTCCACACAAAAATGAAGCAGAAGGTATATTACAAAACTCCTTCTATGAGGCTATAATTACCCTGATTCCTAAACCAAACAAAGATGCAACAAAGAAAGAGAACTATAGACCCATCTCCCTCATGAACATTGATGCAAAAATACTCAATAAAATTCTGGCAAATAGACTCCAAGAACACACCAAAACAATTATCCACCATGATCAAGTAGGCTTCATCCCAGGGATGCAAGGGTGGTTCAACATACGAAAGTCCATCAATGTAATACACCATATAAACAAAATCAAAGAAAAAAAACCACATGATCATCTCACTAGATGCAGAAAAGGCATTTGACAAAACCCAACACCCCTTCATGATAAAGGTCTTGGAACGATCAGGAATACAGGGAACATACCTAAACATAATAAAGGCAATCTACAGCAAGCCAACAGCCAACATCAAATTAAATGGAGAGAAACTCAAAGCAATACCACTAAATCAGGAACAGGGCAAGGCTGTCCCCTCTCCCCCTACTTATTCAATATAGTACTTGAAGTTCTAGCCAGAGCTATAAGACAACATAAAGAGATTAAGGGGATACAAATTGGAAAGGAAGAAGTCAAGCTCTCCCTATTTGCAGATGACATGTTAGTATACATGAGTGACCCCAAAAATTCAACCAAGGAACTGATACAGCTAATAAAAAACCTTCAGCAACATAGCAGGATACAAGATCAACTCAAAAAAATCAGTAGCCCTTCTATATACAGTAGACAAACAGGCTGAGAAGGAAATCAGAGATACATCACCCTTTATAATAGCCACAAATGATATAAAATACCTTGGGGTTACACTAACTAAGCATGTGAAGGACCTATATGACAAGAACTTTAAGTCCCTGAAAAAAGAAATTGAAGAAGATGTCAGAAAATGGAACGATCTCCCATGCTCATGGATAGGCAGGATTAACATAGTAAAAATGGCGATCTTACCAAAAGCAATCTACAGATTCAATGCAATTCCCATCAAATTACCAACACAATTCTTCACAGATCTGGAAAGAATAATACTCAACTTCATATGGAAAAACAAAAAACCCAGGATAGCCAAAAGAATCCTGTACAATAAAACAACCTCTGGAGGCATCACAATTCCCGACCTCAAGCTCTACTATAGAGCTACTGTAATAAAAACAGCTTGATACTGGCATAAAAACCGACATGTGGACCAATGGAATCGAATTGAAGACCCTGACATTAACCTGCACACCTATGAACATATAATTTTTGACAAAGAAGCCAAAAATGTACAATGGAAAAAAGAAAACATCTTCAACAAATGGTGCTGGCATAATTGGATGTCAATGTGTAGAAGGCTGCAAATAGATCCATATCTGTCACCTGTGCACAAAACATAAATCCAAGTAGATCAAAGACCTCAACATAAATCCAGCTACTCTGAACCTGATAGTAGAGAAAGTAGGAAGTAGTCTTGAATGTATTGGCACCGGGGATCACTTTCTAAATATAACACCAGTAGCACAGACACTGAGAGAAACAATCAATCAATGGGACCTGTTGAAATTGAGAAGCTTTTGTAGAGCAAGGGACACTGTCAACAAGACAAAGCGACAGCCTACAGAATGGGAAAAGATCTTCACCAACCCAGATATCCAGAATATATAAAGAACTCAAGAAATTAGACATCAAAATGCCCAACTGTCCAATTAAGAAATGGGCTATAGAACTAAACAGAGAATTCTCAACAGAGGAAGTTCAAATGGCTGAAAGACATTTAAGGAATTGCTCAGCATCCCTAGTTATCCAGGAAATGCAAATCAAAATGACTCTGAGATACCACCTTACACCTTTCAGAATGGCTAAGATCAAAAGCACAGAAGACAGCTTATGCTGGAGAGGATGTGGAGCAAGGGGAACTCTCCTCCACTGCTGGTGGGAATGCAAGCTTGTACAGCCACTTTGGAGATCAATATGGCACTTCCTTAGAAAATTGGGAATCCATCTCCCCCAAGACGCAGCTATAGCACTCTTGGGCATATATCCACCACAAGGACATTTGCTCAGCTATGTTCGTATCAGCTTTGTTTGTAATAGCCAGAACCTGGAAACAATCTAGATGCCCTCAACATTTATCCTGAAGAGTGGATAAAGAAAATATGGTACATATACACAATGGAGTACTACTCATCAGAGAAAAACAATGACATCATGAGGTTTGCAGGCAAATGGATAGATCTAGAAAAAATCATCCTGAGTGAGGTAACCCAGACTCAGAAGGACAAACACGGTATGTACTCACTCATAGGAGGATACTAGATGTAAAACAAAGATGACTAGACTGCTACACAACTCCAGGGAGGCTACCTAGAAAACGGGACCCTAGGAAAGACACAGGGATCATCCAATGACAGAGAAATGGATGAGATCTACATGAACAACCTGGACGACAGTGGGAGTAATAAAGGGCAAGATTTGAGGGAAAGAAAGCTTAGGGGAGCAGGAGATCCCAGCTGGATCAAGAACAGAAAGGGTGAACAAGGAATAACAGACCAATATAAATGAAGACCACATGAGAACAGGAATAGTCAGAGTGCTCAACAGGTCCCCAGAAATCCACAATGATATATCCTCTGTAGTCTGCTGGCAATGGTCGAGAGAAAGCCTGATCTGACTGGGTGATCAGATGACTAAACACCCTAACAGTCGTCTTGGAACTCTCATCCAATAACTGATGGAATTGGATGCAGAGATTCTCAGTCAGGCCCCAGGTGGAGCTCCAGGAGTCCAACTGTTGAGAAAGAGAGGGGTCTGCAAGAGCGTGAATTGTTGAATCCAAGATTGCAAAAAGCACAGGGACAAATAGCCAAACGAATGGAAGCACATGAATTATGAACCAAAGGCTGTGGAGCCCCCAGCTGGATCAGGCCCTCTGGATAAGTGAGACAATTAAATAGCTTGATCTGTTTGGGAGGCACCCAGGCTGTGGGACCAGGATCTGTTTAACTGAAGAGGAAAGCCTCATCCTCAAAGTGGGTGGTACCTTCTGTGGCAGCCCAGATATGATGAGTCTGAGAAAAGCCTAAACAAGACTGTCTGTCGTTGTCACTATCAGACACCTGCTTTCCAACATGGACTCAACACAGGTGACTCTCTAGGAAGCTTCTGCTTTTGAACATCAGACAGGGACTGCTGGGTCATCCGGCTTTATGAACTGTTGGGTTCTCAGCCTCTCTGGCATGCAGATAGCCACTGTTGGACCAATCTGACAAATCCACATTTATGGTGTGTGTGTGTGTCTGTGTGTGTGTGTGTGTGTGTGTGTGTGTGTGTGTGTGTGTGTGTTCTCCTGGTCCTGGTCCTCTAGAGAATCTTGGATATTTAAATTTGTACTTGAGCACAAAACCAGCACAGGTTCATGGAAACTAGACTGGAAATTCAACACTTGGACTCATAATGAATGTCTACATTACTTTCATCATCACATTTACAGTAAAAAGAAATTTCTTTGAACACAGTTGAGAGCACCATAAATCTTTGGATATAAACATAAATATGTAGAAGGCAGTTTGATAATACTGCCATTCTGAAAAACAGCATAGGTTCCTGCCTAGGACCTAGGACCTTCTGTGCACTGGACTTTTGACCAGGTTTTCAGCACCAGTCATGAAGTCCCACCTTCTGAAGTGGGTCTCAAATTGAACCAGAAAGTGGTTGATAGCTTCCAGAACAGTGGTACATCTTGTCTGATGGTTTAGTTATGTGGCATATACAGTCCACCACTGAATACATCTGCTGATCCATTTTCTTATCCATCAGCCTGCTAAGCACCTTCTAGTACTATGACAGTTAGCCGGTGGGGAAGAAGCTTCCGGATAATTTCCAGCTTGCTTTCTCTCTGTTCTGCAGCCAAAGCTTAAGGTGTTGTTAGCAACAGGGTCTTACCATTGGGCTCTGGTGGGCAACCACAAACAGTGGCAACAGGCTATGTTGTTTTGGGGGAATCTCAGATCATCATCAGGGGAGGCCTCAGCCTGAAAGCTCTCTGTGACCTGCCTGTGGCCACATTAATCCTGTGTTTCACTCAGCATTCAGAGGAGACACCCAAATGCCCAAATGCTGGCAATCTGAACAGCTGTGTTCCGAGCGGTGTCAACCCTCAGAGGCTGGGTGGTGGAGCCTTTGGTGCGGTCTGTTTCAGCTGAAGCTGTCCCTGGAGGCAGTTGCTGGAGGAGTGCTGCCTGCTTCTATGCACTGGGCTTACAAACAAAAACACTGGCAAGGGAAGGTCATAGTCGGTGTCTAGAGCCTACACGGGGGCATTTGGTGGCCCACCCAACTTCACATCCTCCCAGATCAGCATCAGCCTCTACGGTCAGGCTTCACTGGTGGCCATGATGGTAGAGACACAGTTCTGGAGGAGGTGTGACCTCAGAGAGGGCAAAGAAAACCTTATACCATCAGGATGCCTCTCCATTCATGCATGACCACATCCATGTTCTGTTTTTTTCAGGGTCTCTTGCTCACTGTGCAGGATTTATTCAGATTGCCACACATGGCTCTCAGGATCTGGTGTATGTGACCTCAGGGCCATCGGTGTTCCAGGGTTCCCCTGGATCTGCCAGAGCTAGGCTTTCTCCTCAGTGTGGCCATCTGGAATTATGATGCTCGGATACAGGTTTTGTACAGCTTGCAGCTGTTTCTTGTTTCTCGGCGTCACCTGACCAAGTTCGGCATCCACAGGCTGTGGCTGACATCTCTCTTCTCTAGTAGATGCCTCCACACTGTCCATGCATTCATCCAACAAGGCAAAGCTCTGCCTTGGTACTCCCACCAGGAGAACCACAGCAGGGCTCCAACCCAGGACTACTCCCACCTACATAGACCTCCATTGCATTTCCAATCCTGAGTTTCCTCTCCACTTCAGTGAATGCCCATCACTTGGACCTCCAGGCCCATCTGGGACCCTTTTTCCAAAGACAGTAAGTTTTTCTCCTGGGGATCCCCAAAAGACAGTGACAGAATGCTGAGCAGCCAAGTTTGTTACAATGTGGCATTTCCATCCAGACATACCATGACCATCTCAACCATCTTGGAAGCGGAAATAACCAGGATCAAGTAAATGAGCAGCCAGATACAGGCTATAGTGACAGCTAGGTCTTCTGGAATGGCAACGGAGCTGCTGGCATTCCATAGAGTTTGACAGTCAAAGGACCCTCATCTTGCATCTCTGCCATGACTCTCTCCTGGCCCCCACTCCAGCTGCAAGAGGTCTTGGGAGCTGCTAGAGTGTATGGGAGGTGGAACGTTCACCAAAAGTAGGACACCATGACGCAGTTTCCATGAGACGCGCCATCCATGATGGTGGGTCATTGTGGTGATACAGTTGCCCTGTGAGTATGAGCCCCTCACCCATGTTCTGTAAAGAAGTCCTACTGGTTCACTGAGGTGGACTTTGGTGGGCTCTCCACTGTGTTGGTGCCTTATCTGGGGTCAATAGACATTTGCGCACATCTCCCTAGGAAAAGTTAATACAGCCAGTGTCCACAGAGAATTTCCCATGTCCTGAGACAGGACAAGAGTATTTGCTTAAACACCCAAGTACCTGTTTGTGGGCCTGGTTTCAGCAGCAAGGTAGCAGACATGAACATCTCCTATCATGTTTCCAAAAAGACTGAATTTGAAGAGTTAATTCAAATTACAGACGATTCTGCTTAAAAGTCCCTGGAATGCCTGGTGACAGGTAACAAAGGACACATTCAGTCCCTGGGGGCCTCTGCTCACCTCCTATCAATGTTTTGACTGCCACTTCCAAGTTACATTGGTAGGACCAGAGTTTTCCTGTCAGTATGACAAAATACTGGTTTGTCACCCAAGCTTTGGTCCTTTATTCCCTGAACGTAAATGCTATGAGTTGGGTTGCTACTGGAGGCAACCATCACCAGGAAGGAGTTCTCCCACACCCTTGCAGGCCTCCCCAGCTTCTTACTTGTTTAATTGTATTAATAAAATTTATAGCAGCACAGTTTTGGGGCATCTTGCGGCAGGCACTGCCAATCAAAGACTTCCCTACATCTTGAGGAGGCGCTAGCTAGACTTTCAGTTTCTTTGTGAGAGACCAAGGAAACGCTGTGTTGCACCCCCCAGAAGATTAAATCTTTAATTTTGCGTGATTTCCAGCCATCTCTACAGAACAAAGTGGGCTTTACCTGTTGAATATGGGCTTATGCAACTTGAAGGACCCTTGAGACGTTAAGAGGCGGCCGAGAACGCTCTCTGAGATTTAAGCGGAGGGGAATTCTGAAGGGATTACGGCTGCATTTTCCATAAAATGAGAAATAAAAACAGACTTAAGCATCGCATGATCATAAATGCATTCCTGCGGTGATGGAGGGCCATTCCCACTGCTGCTCTGGGGCCCGGGCAGGAAGCTCTCACACTTGTGCGGATTTGTGTGAGTCCAGTCATAATGAAGTGAGGGCCTGAGGCTTTGGACAGGCCGGCTACTTAAAAAAAAGAAAAAAGAAAAAGATACTCTTCCTCTCTCTCTGGCCCAAAGGTGAGAAACGCAGGCTTCATTTCGACATCATTAAGATATCTTTTGTATGGCGGTCTAACCTGCTTTGACCAAGGCCGGATAATTCTCTACAGAATGAGGAAGAACAAAGCGATTCCTGGGAAGATTTTCCTCCACTGATTAATTATGTGTTGGAAAAAAAAAAAAAGCCCACACTGATGTCTTCCAAAGACTCAAAGAAAATGGGGACCCCAATTAAAATCCCATCCTTACTAATCAGCTTAAGAAATGCAACTAAAACAAAAGTCCTATTAAAAGGGAAGCCGCACTCTGGGGCAGGCGTCAGTCACTCAGCAAAGCCCACATCACCCCGCATTTCTGTGTCCTCAGTGCAGGCCTGCAAGTGAATGACTCAAACAGTGAAAGAAAGTGGGAGGAAATGCTGCAGTGGGTAATTCTTAGTTTGAAGCTTCTTAAAAACCAAAGATCTCTGAATTTGGGGTGTTTGTTGGATATAAATTCTTGACGAGAGGGATCCTTCCTCATGGCCACTCTCCACATTTTTTTAGTCTTTTTACTTTTTATTGTTATTAGATGCAGTATAAAAGCAGTAAGTTTGTTGTGTGTACCAGTTGTACAAAATGACAGGTTTCCTTAGGACATTTTCTGCGGGCACTTAAATATACAACTTCCCCCATAGCCTATCCTGCTTTCTCTCCTCCTGTGCACCTTCCCTCTGCGTCCTTTCCACCTTCACATGGAAGCTTCTAGAATGTGCCTTCTGCAGATGAGAGAAAACATGCCATATTTGTGACTCTGGCTTGTTATCCAACATGGCAATCTTCAATTCTATCAATATTTTCTGCAAAGGACAGGATTTTATTTTTCTAATGGTTGCTCAATACTTTATGATATATATTTAGCACATTGTCTATCTATTCATCTGTTGGTATGCACACATAGGCTGTCTTATCCAACCTGATAATAAATTACTAAAAGAAAATAAAGTTTGTGGCTAACAGGGTATAGCCACATGGACTTGGAGTTCCAGCACTGGGAAGTGTGTTGCTGGCTACTAAGATAACAAAAACAATAACAACAACAACAACACCCAAACAGTGATCTACCAGTTCAATGAGAGGGGATAAAGTGGTGAGCCATGACAGAGGAAGACGCTCATGACCTCCTTTGGCCTCTACACATGTGTGCAAACACACATACATACATTTGCTTTTTTACAAAGCCTAGTCTATAAATCATTTTATGGCAATATAATTTTCTTGCTTAATTTTGCTGACCCTCAGCTCTTTTATTCTAAGTAAGAGGCCCATGCTTTCCATCAGGGCAAATGCAGCCACTTTTGTGACCTCTTGGGTTTTGTGGTTGTATGGATGGACTCGCTCATGATCTTGGTCTAGCCAGTAGACTCGTCCGAGTGTCTTAGCGGCAGCACCCTCCCACCCATTTTCCTTTCCACATTTTCATCCCTGTCTTCCCTCATACTTCCTGGCCAGCTTCCCAGACTACTCAAAGATTTCTGGGCCGTGGTCAGCCCTGTCAGCCCAGTGGGGGCTCAGAAGTCCAGCATGAAGCTCTACTATTATAACCTCCACATTGTCAATCCCAGGCTTCTGAGACTCGGGGGTGGGGGTGGGGGTTGACCTAGCAACAGTATAGCAGGCCTAGTTGGAGGTGCTGGGTCTGCTGAAGCCATGCAAGCCTTGACACATAGGAATGGCCCTGTTTTTCAGGACTATGTTGACAGACTCCTCTTCAGGATGGAGAGATACCACAGGAATAAGCAAAAGTCTTTACACCCAACTGAATGCATGTTTGGGGGTTCCTCATATCACATATAACTTAAGCCCTTGCTGAAAGCAGCTCCCAGGGAGAACAGGGCTCATGGGATCTGCAGAGTAGCTGCAGGACCAATGCTTGTGTAGATGAGAACAGTAGGATATGCCCATGGTGAATGAGAAAGTCCTTCTCCAGAAAGACTACTCAATCCTGATGCTGATCCTGTGGGGATGAGCACCCAAGACAGGGCTACTGTGCCACAGACAGAGGAAAGGGATAGTGTCACTTATCATGCCCCACAGGGTCCTGTTCACCGTCCTTATCCTCTATTCTGGGCTCTTGGGGTTGGAAGGATCATGAGGGTCAGCTAAACATAAGCCCTATACCATGTCCTGGTTCATTCCCAATCCCTCTATCTTCTATGTGACCTCCTCTTCTGAGCCATCCTCATCTGTGACTTTGAAATTCTGCTCTTCTCATTTTGCTGACTTCCTTTGAGGGATCCCAGATCCTTACAGCCTCAGCTATGAGGTTGGGTACATCTCCTACATGAAATCCTGATGATGTTACCTACTTTGCTCTAGGACAAGGAAAATACCCTCAGTCCCTGCAGTTCAGTTACATCTGGGATATGGCCCACACCCTCCAAGACTAGTCTCCCCAGAGACTACCCAGTTTTTCAAGAACCCTGCACAGTGACACTTCACATCAAAGTCAGCCTAGATATTATTGGATCAGTGAAAGGCAAGGCAAGATTGTGATGTCTCCTTCTCAATTAACACCTGTGGGCATCTCTCCAGTCCCCACGGGTGTCTCTATTTTTAGAATAATATACTTGGTTTTCTTAATATCTATTTAATTGTATGACTGGGCAATTCCTTAATATTCTTAAAACTGACCCAAACTAAGGGAATGACTCTATAAAGATGGACACTCAGGAATACTCATTTGTTTTAAGACTACATTGATGTCACTCTGGTTTCAGTGGATCCAATTATCTTTTGTAGCCAACTGAGGATCAGAGCTCTAAGCAGGCTGATGGTAGCAGGTAGTGCACAAGGGGGTCCTTGAAGTCATATTATGCTGGAGGCCCATGTCTGGGTTGGTGATTCAGAAATACGGGTCTGGACATTACTACTCAGCTCTCACTCCATTGCTGTGTGCAATTAGCTGCTGTCTGCTCTTGAGTTCCTAGCCTCTGCACAGGGCACGTAGAAGGTCTTAAGAACAGGTAGCACTCTCAAATTAAAATAAATAAATCAGTTTGCAGCACTGATTTGACCAGTGAGAATTTCAAAGACCCCCAAGGCAATTGGAGTCATGCCTTTGCACAGGCTGCAGATTGACCATCCTCAGTGATGTAGACTTTGCCTTAGTTTATAGCTGTGCAGAGGTGTGGGCCTTTTTATATATCAGAGAGCAAGAGCCACCCAATGTCAACAGAATAGGATCTTTGTCACTCCCACTATCTAAAGTTCAGCCTGTTATCTTTCCCAGTGAAGTGCAAGCCACGGAAAAGAAGAAACCATTTAGAGTCACTTCCAAATCTTGTCACTTAGCAAATCTGAAACACCACTGGCAGTTCTTCCCAGCCTCATGCCAGCATAGGGCACTGTCCACTGTGTGGGTGTGGACAGCAAGCTCAAGCAGAGGGTTAAGAGGTCTTTAAACCTTAACAACACTGAAGATTACACGCAACTGGACATTAAGCATGATGATGGGGATGATGGGGGTTCTTCCATCCCACAGGAAGACTCCGCTGTGGAGACCAAAGCTTGTGTAGTCTAAGCTGAGAATTCTGCATAAAGCTGCAGGCCTCAGATTTCAGAGTTGCTTTTGTAGGGACACAGAAGCAGATGCCACACCGATGACTAACAGCTTGGCCATCAGGAGCGCATCTGATCAGAACTGTTTCCCCGGGCTGAAATGATGCCTAAACTGCTGAGGCAGCACATTTATCCAAAGACAGTGCCACCAACCCTTGTTCTTGGCCCTGCTCCTCTCTTCTCTACCTGTGAAAGATAAATGTTCCATGGTTCAGTGTGGTTTTCTGGGTCCCGAGTAAGTCATTCACTATGCTTGGGAGCTGTTGCTGGAGGTGGTGGCTTACAGGAGTTTCTGTTACAGAAACGAGGTAGAACCTGAAATAGTCATTTTTTGTAGACGAAGATTCTTAGGTGTAAAAGCTCCCACACTGCTCAGTCTAAGGCATTTGCAAAGGACACCAGAGAAAATAACAAGAGAGCATCCAGGTGTTTTATCCAAAATGCAATGTCCTTGAGTGCAGTTAGTGCCTGGGCTTGAACAGGTGGCTCAGGGTCTCCTTCAGAAGAGCACACTTAGGACTCTTCAGGTTCCAGCAACAGACCTGCCAAAGAGAATTCCAGAGCAGGAGCCTAAAGGTCACAGTACTCCCATAGCATCAAGCCTGTCTTGGTTACTGTTCTGCTGCGGTGATAAGACACCATGAACAAAGCAATTTCTAGTGGAAAGAGTTGATAGTTTCAGAGAGCAGATCTGTGACCATCATGGCAGGGATCATGACAACAAGAGACATGCAGAGCCAGGGCTCCTGGCTATATACCTGTTTCTTCCTTGGCTATGTATCTCTTTCTTATGAGTCTAGTTTGATTGTTAAAACAGGATCTTAAAACAGCTTTCCCCACCAAGGGACACTGGATTATAGACCCTACTCACAAAAGTCTACCCTGGATGCCCCTTCCCTGAGACACTGGGGCTTGGGTTTAGCTGGTGGAGACTTGTTTCAGATGTCCTCACCACAGAGCACTGGGACATGGGTTCAGCTCACAAGGGTCTGCCCCAGATATCTGACCCTGGAATACTGAGTTGTGGGTTCAGCTCCCACGGTTCTTCTACAGATGTCCTTAAACTGGAGCTCTAGGCCATGGGCTCTGCCAACAGGGTCTGTTTTAGCTGTCCAACAGATGATTAGAACAAAGGTTCCCCTAACATTGGTCTGTTCCAGAGGCTCTGACCCTGGCCATGGGCTCTGCTGACAGCTGTATCCACCTTGCAGCACCAGCTCCCAGGTCTACTCTCTGGGTCAGCACCTTCTGTCTTATACTGTGTCCAGCCAGTGTGCAGGTAGCTGGAGCCACTCCTGCACCCACTGTGGATAGCATTGGAAGAGACAAGACAATGGCCTGGGATAGAGACTCTGTAGTAAAGAGCCCAGGGAAGTTAGCAGGAAGCACTGGGCATGGACCTTCAGTTGACTCACGTTTTGCTTGGAGGACTAGAAGTGGTTTTTCTGGTCTGAGGATCACTGACTTTCATCTTTTACAAGCCTCAAGGAATGCTAATCTTAGCTAGATATTCCCGTGGCTTCCACTAGCAAGGCTTACCCTAGAGTGTATGAAATTCTTGAAGAATAAATAAAAGCATTATCTTTAAAATATATATTTTTTTAGTTTAGTGAGCCACTCTAGCTTTGAGGATGTGTCCTAGCATCTGCAGATGAAGACTCAAACACATGGTCCCTAAAAGATGCTTTATACAGAGTTGAGATACAACTGCCCCTTCAGTCTATGCTTAGTAAACTCAGTGATGTCTGATCATTTCTCTTACTATTTAAATTTAGAGAGAAATCCTGGTGTTGACTGCAGCTGCCAGATATACCCTAGAACTGAGGGAAAGTTTCAGAGTCCTCATCTGGCTTGGCCAGTGCCGTCCTTTGCCTCTGCTCTGCCTGTACTTGCTGGCTCCCTCAGTGTCTCAGACTTTGCACATGCGGCCTTCTGCTTTTGTCTTCTCTGGGCACATGTGGCTCCTGCCTGACCTGTACTCCTCATAGCACACACAGTCAGAGCTCAAATGAAGACCATAGGACATGGTTTCCAGAAGTGTGCTGTGTCATGGCTAGCCCGGATTTCAGATGGACAGAGGAGGGCTGAGGTGTCGTCTCCACCACCACCCTGTGTCTTACTGGCTCTTTTAGTGGTGATTGCTGCTTAATGACTGGGCACAGTGCATTTGTTTGTTCCTCTCCAAAGAAGGAGATGTGCTGTCACATCTGTCCTTGCCCCAAGTCCTAAGAAGAGCAGTCATTGTTGTGAACTAGAGAAGTGGAGCCAAGATGATTGAGGATCTTTTGGAAAGCAAATGTCTTCCTGCTTCACAAAGCACTCTGCAGGTGGGCAGACTGGTCTGGGCAATCTGTGTTTATTGGGAGTGAATGATATCTCAGATGATTACATTTTTTAAAAATAGATTAAAGACATTTTTGTCATTTTTAATGTCTTACTACTAGTACTTTATAAAAAAATATCTGAGATGATGTTGACAGACATTTTACAGTAAGAACACTTCCAGGGATATTTAATGGCTCACTTATTACTATGTAGGAATTCTCCGGGGCTGCCTGGATTTTTAATTCATGGTGCCATCTTTGAGCATTTTGCACCCACAAGGCAGTGTGAGAAGCAAGGGTGAGATACAGGATAATAACATGCATTTTGCCAGTTGATCAGAAAGGTTTTTAAACCAGTTCAGGAATAAGGACAGCTCGGGTGGAGCGGAGCGCAGTCTGCAGAATCCTGCTTCTGTGACACTCCAAGAGATGCAAGCTGAAAGTAGCCTCCACAGAATCCAGGGCTTCCTTCCACACTTCTGCTAACATACAGGCTGCGGTTAGATAGAATATTCAGTAAGAAATGTTATTACCACACAGAAAAAAGGCCTCACACTTTAGGGAGAAAAATGATACCTAACTTTGTAAATAATCTTTGAATGCTTTGAAGAACAACCCTGGACTCTTAGTTCCTGGCTGAAGTGCTCGGGGGATTGAGAGGGTGAGGAATTGAGAAGGTGGGAGATTGAGAGGGTGAGGGTGTCTCAGGGTCTTCCCACTTCTTCTTAAGGTGGATGCGAGTCAGTGGATGGAGGCAAATGTCTGCACGGGATAATGAGGCACACTTAGTGACATGAGATGGAAGAATGCAGACCTGCAGTTCTTTTCTCAGACCCTTCCATAAGCATGATTCCAAAGCTGTTCTTTCACAGTTGCTAGACAGGCAGTTGCATTTGAAATCTGGATATTTGGGGACACACATCACAAAGGTATTCCCTGTTGAGCCGAATTTCAAGTTTGCCTGGGCACTTTTTTATTTGTAAAGTCTGCACACTTCCAACAGATTCCTGGTGACTGGTCTCTGGACACTAGCAGACAGCAATGGAGCCACATGCGCTTAATGCTGGCAACCATGATGGTGAAAACCGAAAGGAAGAGGCCACTCTCTTGTGAAAGGAGGAGGCTACCGGCATGCCCATGATGCTCTTGGGGAAACGTGTCACTCAGTTAAAGCACAGGTCTGGGAGTTCCACACAGCAGACTTACCATCACCAAAGTCTCATTCTGCCTTGTGAAAGTGGAGCCCACAGGGAGAGGGTGCCAGGTTGGCCTGAGTCCTATTTGGTGAGCCTGCACTTTGTGTTCCTTGGTCCTACAGAAGCCCAGCACAGAAAGGGGTGAACCAAGAACATGCGCAAGACCGTGTTAGCCAGAGTACAGTTTGAGGCTGTGTGACAGGGTGGGGGCTGTGTGTGCTCACATGAGGTGTAGTGCGTGCTGGGGGATTGCTCACCCACCATCTTGACGTCTAGACAGACAAAGTCCTCTTTTGGACAGACAGCAAAACTGACTAAAAGAATACAGTGCTAGATAAAATAAGTCAGCATGACACAGGACCTGAGGAGATTCCCCCTGAGACAGAGATCCAGAGGGAGCAAGGATTTCCAGAATGTTTCTTGTGAATAGCTGGGTTCTGTCATACTGGGCTGGTTCTTAGGGGAAGAAGAAACATTCTCTGTCTCCATCTCCATCTCTGTCTGTATCTCTCTCTGTCTCTCTCTCCTGCTGTGTGTGTATGTGTGCCTGAGTGTGTGTGTGCCTGTGTGTGTACGTGTGTGTGTGTGTGTGTGTGTGTGTGTGTGTGTGTGTGTGTGTGTGATGTGAGTCCTTTCATCATAGTCACTCAGGAGGGTCAGAAGAAGCCATGTCCAGGGTGTCACAGAGAAGCAGCTTAGCTGAGGATCAGTTGGGAGTGTATCTGTCACAGCCAGCCTCCATGGGGAAATCAAACACATGGGCAGTCTAGAGCTAAGTGGGAAAGTGCAGCTGAGGGTATAGATGGTAGGGGCGAGAAGAGAGCAGAGCCACAGCTGCCTTTCTGGACATGGAGAAAAGGTCCCAAGACTTCCAGTGGCAACCCCTCCAAAGGGAAGTATTTATAAAAAATAAATAGGTAAAAGTAATCTGCAAATGGCACACAGGAACACGGGCATATACCCACTTTCCTGAAGTACAAGCATATACTCACTTTCCTGGAATGCAGGCATATACCCACTTTCCTGGAGTACAGATACATACCCACTTTCCTGGTGTACAGGTATATACCCACTTTCCTGGAATACAGTCATATACCCACTTTCTTAGAACATAGGCATGTACTCACTTTCTTAGAGTATAGGCATATACCTACTTTCCTAGACTATAGACATATACTCATTTTCCTACACTATGGGCATATACCCACTTCCTACACTACAGGCATCTACCCACTTTCTTAGAGTACAGGCATACCCACTTTCCTGGAGTACAGGCATACACCCACATTCCTGGAGTACAGACATACACCCACATTCCTGGAGTACAGGCATACACCCACATTCCTGGAGTACAGACATACACCCACGTTCCTGGAGTACAGACGTATACCCACGTTCCTGGAGTATAGACGTACGCCCACTTTCCTGGAGTACAGGCATTCACCACGTTCCTGGAGTACAGACATACACCCACGTTCCTGGAGTACAGACATACACCCACGTTCCTGGAGTACAGACGTACACCCACTTTCCTGGAGTACAGACATACACCCACGTTCCTGGAGTACAGACGTACACCCACTTTCCTGGAGTACAGACATACACCCACGTTCCTGGAGTACAGGCATACACTCACTTTCCCAGAGTAAGATGTCCACAATAGCCGGAGACTTCTCCAGCGAAGCACTCAGACATATGCTTTCCACCCAATCACATGCCATGCACTTGGCAGGTTGACTGACAGGGAGAGGTCCAGGAGCCAAGTCCCAGGGAAGCGTAGGAAGGCAGATGGCAGGATCTAGCTGTAGTCATGTCCTCATGAGTTCAGCCACCCAGATGAGGGTCAGCAAATGCTTTCGGAAATGTATGCAGTGTTGGTCTGAATACTCAGCAGCACCGTGGTGGTGCCAGCAGCTGGGGCTCCTTCCTGAGCAAACACACAGCTGTGGGCCAAGAAAACCGCATTTACGGCTGCGAAATGTGAAGTTCATGTAGATTTCATGTGTTAGAAAACATCATCCTTTCTTGATTTTCCCAGCCATTTCAAGTCATCAAATTATGTTTAGTACATATGACATAAGAAGTCAAACAGCATAAGTGACTTACATTTTTATCACCATAAGAACACTAAGAAAGGTTCTAAGGTGGGGCTGGCTCTGACCTTGTGCATTTTTGGCAATGTCAGCAATGATGGAAGACCAAGTATGGAGCAGGAGGGAACACAAGGCATGTGGGACACAGGCCAGGTGTGAACACAGAGCAGGTCTATATACAGTGCAGGTGTGGACACAATACAGATGTGTATACCATGAAAGTATGTATACAGTGCAGTTGTGGACACTGTGCAGGTATGTATGCAGTGCAGCTGTGGGTACAGTGCAGGAGGGCATGCAGTGAGCACTGAGCAGGTATGCATGAAGTGCAGGTGTGTATACAGCACAGATGTGCCTACAGTGAGTACAAGTGTGGGCACAGTACAGGTATGTATGCAGTGAAGGTATGTAAGTAGTGTAGGTGTGCACGCAGTGTGGGTATGCATGCAGTGCAGGTGTATATGGAGTGCGGGGGTGTACACAGTTAAAGAAAGGACCCAGTACAGATATGAGCATGGCGCAGCTGTAGACCTTGTCTAAGTGTTGGCCTGAGTGTAGAAGTGGAGCCACTTCAGGAGTTGGCCAATACAGGTATAGACCTAGTTCAGTTGTCCAGTGCAGGTATGGGTCCCATGCAGGAGGGGATCCAGTGTGTGTGTGTGTGTGTGTGTGTGTGTGTGTGGACCCAGTGTTAGTTTGAACTTAGTGCATGGGTAGGACCTGTGTGGGTAAAGTCAAGAGCAGGTGTGCATACAGTGCTCTCATAGGTACAGTGCAGGTGCGAACCCAGTGTGGGCACAGTACCCAGTTGGATATTGCATACATTTGTGGAGTGTCATGTCTGCTGACATTTGATCCAGCTAGCTCATGCTCCCTGGCTGATCACCAGAGAAAGTTCTGTGGCACTTGAGTGTAGCACAGACAGAGCTCATCCCTGCTCTTCCTTCACATCGGCTCTCAGACTGACATGGTGCAGGTAGCATTGGCGTTTGCTCTCCAGCCTTGGCCAGGACTGGTTCTACTCATATTTAGGCTATGAACACTGTCTCTGATCTGGGTTTCTTGAGTCCTGCTGGACATTGCCTTGGTTATGGTTCAGATTGACTGACGTGGACAGGAAGCCATGCAGGATGCTTATAGAGAGAGCTGGTGGTCTGATTGACCTAACCAGGGTGAAACTGATCACTTTGAAACAGAAAATAGAACTACCTAGTCTGGCCTTGTACTGGGAAGCCATTTGCTCTGAAGCTCCTGGATGTCCTGGGTAACTGGAGTTAGAAACTGGCCCTTCCCCATGTGGGAACCTCTCACCCCATGCCCTCTCACTGTGCCCTGCTACTCCAGCTTCTGCTTCATGGCTCCTTTCCTGGCAGTCTCCCTCCACCTGGTTTGTGATCTCCTCCCTTGCTCGCCTGTGCCTCAGGGTTCCTATCTACCAGGGAGGCCTGATGAATTCCTCTTGGTTACTTATTGGCTGATTATGGCCTAAGGCTGTAACCCCTGAACACTTCCATTTTTGTTAAAGGATTCACCCAGAGGCCAAGGAAGCATCGGGTGGGGTCCAGAAGGAGACCTTGTTCTGCTATATCTTGTTAACGAGATATTTCAAAATCACAGAGTGGAGCTCCAGGGAGAGGGACAAGAGGTAAAGAGGAGCCTTGAGGACTTGCTGGTTGGTTTTTGTCAATGTGACAGAAACCTAGGCAAAACTGGGAAGAGAAGGAACTCAACTGAGAAAATATCTCCACAAGACCAGTCCATGGGCAAATTTGCCAGGGATTTTCTTGATTAGTGATCAGTGTGGGAGGGCTCAGCCCACTGTGGGTAGTGCCACTCCTGGGCAAGTGGTCCTGGGTGGTACAAGAAAGCAGGCTGAGTAAGGCAGGGGAGCAAGCCAGTGAGGAGCACCCCCCCCCACCCCCCCCACCCCCACTCCCCCACCCCCCACCCCCCCACCCCCACACACCATGGCCTCTGCTTCAGTTCCTGCCTCTGAGTTCTGGCATTGTATCCCTGCTCTCACTTCCCTCGGTGATGAACTAACGTGGAAACGTAAGCCGAAATAAACCCTGAGGAGCTCTTGGTTAAGATGTCTTATTATATCAGTCATAAAAACCCCGACTAAGACGACGGGAATGTGCCATCCCTTAGTCGGGAGACAGGACATGGGGTCAACATTGACCTCTTCCCCTGGAGCACATCTGGATGTCAGCTGAGGCCTGGAAGCTACAGGCAAACACCTGCTGAGAGCCAGGAAGTTTCAGGGGGGCGGGGAGAGAACATGAAAAGGCTTTTACTGGAGCACTTGGCTACTGCTACAAAGCAGCCTGGAAAAGGCCAAGATTAAAGCGAGATATTGGGAAACTAAAAAATGAGGCGCTCAGGCAGGTGAAAAGCCCTCGGTACAGTGGGGAGGCAGCCCCTGGACAGCCTGCTTGGGCTAAGTGTCAAATGTGGCTGGGGCCGGGGCAATGGGACCTCTTGGGGCTGGGGGTTACACACCTGGATTCTCAGGTGACACAACTTGCTGAGCCTCTGAGAACAGGCAAGACCTAAGGGGGACTAGGTTCGTGGTGGGCAGGACCCACAGTACCCAGCAGGAGCTGGCAGGCAGGCAGGGAGAGAGATGCTCAGAATTTGACAGAAAGTGGTGTGCAGATGAGGGAGGAAAGCCTGCCTTTGTAAAATGCATGGGCAGGGGTGGTGGTGCTGAGGGCAGTGTGGGCCTGAGGGGGGAGGTGTAGAGGAGTGGCCATCAGTGGGGAGGAGTCTCCCTGGTCCAGCTCCAGGTCCAGTAATCAAGCAAGGCCCTTAGGCAAGCCTGCTCCATGTCCAGTCTGTTAGTGTCAATGTATCAGAAGGGCTTGGAGGGGAGCCAGAAGGTACTCCCCAGGGAGTCCCTGCAGCCCCGGGCCTCCTATCTCAAAGGGCTCTCAAAACTGCCACTGCACACTAGGTTGCTCTTCTTAGGCATTCATTTGGGACAAGAACAAGAAGTGACTTTGGCGTTGCTGGGCCTTGCAGAGAATCCCAGATGCATTCCCTGGTGACACAGGTGTGCCCTTTCAGTGATGGCCCTGGCTACATAAAGTTACTTGTCTGTTGAGGTATCTAACCATGGCTCACTTTGCTTCCCGTAACTGTCCCAGGCAATAGGGATGAGGAGAGCTGAGGAGGAGAAATGTCAGAGGACAGTAGACTGACCCAGGGCCAGATTTTAGCTCAGCTCCTAATCTGGGGCCCACACTCTCTTCACCTGCTCACATGTGTGTGGTTTCAGGGGGCTGGCACTGGGTCTAGGATGGACCAGAAGTGATAGGAGCCTCTGTCGCCTGGTGTGTTCACCCATCCGCCTGTTGAGTTTTTGCTGAGGGCTGGCTCAGCACACTGATTATTCAGTCTTCTTTTCCGAGGCATGACTGAGCTAGGGGCATGTGAGTGAGAACTGGGGAGAGGTGTGTGTGGGTGGATCCAGTATAGAAGTGGAGCCAGTGTGGGGGTGGACATAGGGCAGTGTGGACACAGTGTGTAGCTGGACATGGTCCCCTGGGGGGATACCATGCAGTGGTGGATACTTGAGTCTGCCTTTCTGTTCTCCATAGGATAGATGTGAGGAGACGGTCCTCCTTCCTCTATTTGTCCTTTGGATGCAGGTGGAGCTGAGCGATGCGGATGTCTATGCTCTTTCCTGGAGAACTTATCAGAAAGCACATTTCAGCGGAATTAGCCACAGACAGAACCTGTCTTCTCCTCCATGCTACTGCTAGTATTGGTGGTGCTGTAGGTAGTCACTGTCTCTGACAGCCCTGGAGACCTGATCCCGCATGGTAACTACTGCTCATGAGATGCCCTATCAGTACCTTTCCATCATGGCCATAGGCAACCATCTTCTAAACCAGTTTTTCCTGGACAGGAGCTTGGTAGATAACATAGACCCAACCCTGCACCTAGAGCTGGGCAGTGGGAACCCACTCAGCCTCGGAGCGGCCAGCACAGTCCTTCATGGGAAAGGACAATGCCACAACATGCAAACTTGTTCACTGCATCCCTGTCCAAAGCTGAAGGACAGGGACAAGATCTTAGGCCTCAGCTCAGGCTTCAGGCTGGCATGGCTGACATTTCTCCTCTATGTTCTGGGTTCTTTCAGAGCCTGGGTGTGAGGGAACATCACTTTCCATGCTGCTGCAGGTACAATTGTTTTTCTGGTCACAGGGTTTGCAGCCATCTCCCCAGCTGGTCTGATCCATTATGATTGGGATTATTCTGCTCACTTTGAAACCACCCGGGCACTGCTGTCTATGAAGTAGCAAACCATAAGACAGCTGGACTTGTGTGTCTTGAGTCAGCAGAGGCACAGAAGCTACCTGTTCTGCCTTTGCTGGTGCTCTGGAAGGTGGCAAGCTCTAGGAGACAGAGACAGCACCTTGGGCAAGGCATCCACTGTTAGGGGCGGGTGGGTCGGTTGTGGAACCCATCCTCTCCAAAGGTATGGACTGGGAGTTCACCATATGCAAAGGCTGCTTGAGGAGGCAGAGCAGGCTGTCCAAGTACACATATGTGTGTCAGGGGTCTCTCAAGACATGAGACCCCCTAATTGCTGGGTCAGTCTTCTCCCACGTTTCCTTGTGTCTAGCCGTCTCCTTTCTTACACGGAAGAGCCAGTGCAGAGTGATTGCTGCCAGGAGCACCCTTTTACACACTCACTGGCCTGCACTGGGCACAGAGTGGACAGGAACATCTCAGTGCCAAGAGTATGGGAGACACCTGCAGGAGAGGCAGTCAGCACCAGGGTGGGGCTGTGCCCCACAAGGTGGAGATTAGATCCACAGCTCCGTGAGCTGGAAGAGGGGGTCTATCTTTATCTCGGGGGCCTCTGTGCTGTCTAAATCAAGTGCGCATGCCCGTAGAAACTGCTAACTTGCTCCTTATAGGAGAGTACCAGCCCCTCCCAGCCTCAGATCTCCCAAGCCTCAGGGGTCTCTTGCTGAAAAGGCTCAGAGAAGTGAAAGTGGCCTTAGCCACCCTAGTCCTTGGCTCCAGCGCTTAGCCACCACGCAAACATGGGCTAACTTCTAGGTCCAAAATAACGAACTCAGACCCTCCCAGAATGAACAACGGCCCTCCAAATCTATCTCTGTCTTCACTGTGGTGCTTGCTGCCCAGGTCCCAGCAGGCCAGGCCTGACTGAGTCTCTCTCCTTCACCCTACCCTTATTTTGCATGTGGCATCCCATTGTCTTTCCTTTGCTGTGTGTCAGTGCCACAAGCATACGGCTGGGTCCAAGGCAGACACTTGGGGGAAAGGATGACTGACAGACACCGTCCTCCCCAGGAACTTGAATGAATGAACTGGATGTCGTGGGTCTCATCCATGTGAAAGTTCAGGGTGTTTCTTAAGCATCAAGATGGGAAGGAGAATGGAATCAATGGGGGAGTGGCCAGATGTGTTGGCTTTGTGTTTGTAATCCTAGCACTCAGGCAGGTAAGGCAAAGGATCACAAGTTCAAGATCAGCCTAGGATACATAGTGAGTTCCAGGCCAGCTAGTACTGAGACCCTATCTCAAGCCAATTTCTCCCTTGCAAAAAAAGAAAGAAAGAAAGAAAGAAAGAAAGAAAGAAAGAAAGAAAGAAAGAAAGAAAGAAAGAAAGAAAAAAAGAAAAAAGTCCAAAACACCATAAAAACAAAACCTGATCTACAGGGCCAGACCGTGTGCAGTCGCCCTCTGCTCAGGTCCGTGCTGGTTTATTTTAAGACTTAAGGAAAGACACAACAAACTGGATTTTCAGGTCTCCTGAGGGGATTTCAAAGGCAGAAATCCCAAGTTGCCCCACAGAGATGTCGGCTTGACTTGTAAGTTGTGGTTACACGGAGCTCCCGAGCACACCCTTGAACTCACACGAGGAGAGTGGCTTCACACCTGAGCTGCAGTTCTGAAGGGCTTGGTACTTGCCTCTTCTCAAGAAAACTCGCAGCTCTGACTCATAAATATTGTCAGTGCACTCCTCCAGCGAACATTGTTCTTCCTTAAGCTCTTTGATAATGTTTTTAAAACTACACCGATCTCCTGCCCCGCCGCCGGCAACTCTGGTGTTTGATTGCTGTCTGAGGCTCGCGGCGCTTCCTAATGAGAGAGTTAAGATTTCAAAAATTCCCCAAGTTGTGAATGGAGTGTTCCACCCTCTGCCTCAGCCTCAGAAGGGACACAACCGGCCCACGGGTCTGTGGTTTGCAGTGCATGAACATGGAGGGAGAGTACATATTTGAAGAGCTAAGCGAGAACTTAGTCTGGAGAAAGAGAGTCTGTGACAGGCTCTCACTCTACAGGCCTCACACATCCATTGGAAATACCCTTCTGCGTCCACTCTCCTGTGTTCACAGCCTCAGCCAGTAACATCTGATAAGCCCAAGAGGTTGGCTGGATTCCAGAAAGAACATGTCCGCTACCCTGGCTCCTCTATCCCTGGTGTGAATCTGGGAGTTTTCCAACACTCAAATGCAACTGAGCAAGGTTTGAAAGGGACCTTGGGTCCTCCCAACCCTGGAAACCACATTTTGTTGCCCCTGGATCGAGTAGAGTCCTGCTCTGCTCTAGAGGCAGATACCAGAGAGATGGCCTGCAGGGCCTGGCCTCCTACCTTGTCCCCACTCTCCCACTCTCTAGTGAGAGAAGAGACACCACAGGGAAGAGTCCTGTGTGAAAGGATTCTAAGGAGGATAGAAGGAACAGTTTCCTGGACAACACAAACTGCAAGAGCTGTGAGCATCTCCCATGACTGTGGAGATGCTCTTTCTATCTGTAGTGAGCTAGGATTGAGGCTAGAGAACTCTACCATATGGAATGGGTATGGTGGGAAGTGACCAAGGGAGGTTTGACCCCAATGCCACCTGTGCTCAGGGAGCATCTGATGCCTTCAGGGAAGAAAAAGTAGAGCTCAGGACTTAGGACAAGAAGCTGAACCAGAGTCTGGTAAACAAGCATTCTGCTCATACTGGTCAGTTGATGACAAATGGGTAGAGAACGAGGGTGTGGAGGACCTGGGCTTTCCTGTCTTCAGTAGACGTGTTTTGAGGGAGCATTGTAAATCTTATCTAAATAATTTAGGGAGAGTGCTAGCCATGAGCTGATGCCAGTCCACAGTGAATGGGCACTTCCTATCCAATGTAAAGCTGAGCTGTCATACTGGTGGAACACATCAGATGTGAAACCGAACCTCTGGAACACCAGGTCCTCTGAGAGGGCTAGTGAAATTGGCAAGAGTTAAGACGTGGTGTGGGCTAGGAAGAGTTCTGCTTGGACTGTCTGCAGACACTTGTGCATGAGTACTGTTTCTCCAGCCTGGTTTTGCCATGTCATGTTCCAAGCATCATGCCGAGGTCTCTCAGGGAAAGAAAAAGATGACTCACCCCCACTCAAGACCCAGAAAGGTGAGACACTTCACTCAGTTATTTGCACTGTGCAGGAAGTTGCAGATGTAGCAGAACTTTGGTGTTGCTACTAGAATTGATAACTTAGATTATGATCGCAGGCTGTAGCGTCAGAACAGTACTGGTTTCCCTGGGTATATATACTTCAAAACACCGTGGCCCACACCTTAAAGACATACAGTAAGAAAGAAAATTTTGTTAAACAGTGCTGCTAGAAAAGTGAAAAGGAAAGGGTTCCCACAGTCTGGAGGGGCCAGAACTGCTTTGGACTCACTGCGAGGTCCTGCTGTGGAGGGAAATGTCACCAAGACTGATGACGGCACTAGCCTCTTTCTCCACTAACGCACAGTGGGGACTATCTCAGACAGTTATGGACCACAAGGACATTGCATAGGGAGAGAAGGCCCCTCTAACCCAGGTAACAAAGAGGCAATGTATCAGCTCTGATTCCTCTGCGCTTGGGAAGCATGGACTCTGTGAAGTCTGTTCTGGCACATTGCTGGTCCATGGAAGTGCCCAACCCTGTATTCTCTTTGACTGTGGCATAGGCTATGGATGACCTTTCTACAGAGCACAAAGAGCAAGGTCCAAATTATTTAATGACAGCCCTGGAGAGAGCAATGGCTGACCTGGAAATAATACCATTATCACCCAAGTGATTGTCATTATCACCCAAGTGATGAGTCTGGAAAGACCAGGAAGTCATCAGAGATTCTATTCCATGAGGGACTCACTCTTGCTGCACCCCCCCCCCCCCCCCCCAGAGAAAGGCACATCACTCGCACTTCAGAAGCGTGGCAGGCAGTCTGACTGCTGGCCAGCCTCCTGGTGTGCCATTATTTAGAGCCCACCTGCCTGATGGCCTCCCCAATCACACACTACTTAGACAGGGCTACTTAGAAGCCAGGTGTGATTGCCTAGGTCTTAAGCACTGGAATAGATTTTCTTTGTCACAGTTCAGGAGAAATGGAAAGAGAATTTAAAGTGAACAATGGGAAGAGAATTTAAAGTGAAAAATGAAAAGCCATCAAGGTTGGCCTGGACCTGTCAAATTGTGTCTCATTTTTGCCCCATTCTAACCACTAAATTGCAACCTCCTCTCCATTTCCCTGCTTTCCTGCTGAAGGCCTGAGCCTGTGATTAGCTCATCTGATCTCATTGTTTTCTCCCAGCAGGCCCCTGTGGCCATTGTACCAGGTCCCTCCAGGACTCAGCATTCAGTACTGTTAGCTGGGGAATTCCCAGAGAGCAATGTTCAGAGGGTCCTCAACCAAGACCACCACCCTCCTCCTCTACCTCCTCCTCCTTCTAGAAGTTCTAATGGATGGTCCCTCCTGCCAGCTCCAGAAAAGTCTGTTAAGACTGTTTTTCCCACTGAATAGGTGTAACCAGGAGCAATGGGGAGGACAGAGACCCAAAAGAGAAAAGGGCCAATGAGGAGCCACAGGAAGGGTAGCTGAGTTCCCCACGTGCAACTGGACAAGAGAGGCAAGAGGGCCAGACCCCAACTGTTGACCACAACATGTTCATAGGGGTGTGGATGGAGTCACAAGCAAGCAGTCAAGTAGACCTCAGGAGAGCCTGCTATGAGGACACTTAGCCAACCTGGCTGCAGCCTTGGTCCCAGGCAGCAGAAACCCCAAATGCCATCAGCTCATCCCAGGACAGCTGAGGCAGTGTCCAAAGCTCTATCTACAAAAAGTGGACTTCATGGAGGAGAATCAATCTACAGAGGTTTGGAAGTGAGCAAAGATGGTGTCACCTCTATAATGAATCTGGCCTCAAGTGGCTCCCAGGTGGCTTGTGGGCTATGTCTGAGGGGCATTCAGTGTGTGTGTGTGTGTGTGTGTGTGTGTGTGTGTGTGTGTGTGTGTATAAAATGCTATGGCTGATCTCAGTCTTGATTCTTAGATAGTGTGGTCCTGTTGGCTCTGGTCCTATGGCTTGGCATGCTCCATGTGTCCCAAACACATGTCCTACAGTTTCTGGAGATGAAGCAGGCCAGGACAAGGGGCCCTTGGGTAATAGCTCACTCACAGAGCAGAACTATTTGGGCTGCCTAAGGCCTCTCAGGTGTGTGTGTAGAGACCAAGGCCAACAATAGGACGCCATGACTAAAGACACAGAGATTAATGCTTGGGGGTCAGAGTGCAGGTGTGGTCAGCCAGTAGACAGCAAGGCTTCCCGACTCTGTGCGTCCTGGCCCTCTGAGAGGGTGTGGCCACCTCTGCCCTCTGCATCACTCTGTCCAGTCCCTGTTCGGTCCCTCACATGAGGCTCTCTCACCAGGAAGCACAGGCCACACTGCCACAGGATTCCCAGTGCCCAAGAGCCACTGCCATTGAAGATGTTGCTCCTCTGCTCCACGCATGTGCATGCTTGTTCATTCACTCAGGAGGTGTATGAATTCAGGCAGTACATGACATGGGTGAGGGCAGGCGACTGTGGAGATGGCACTTAAGAGGACATATACCTGTCTCAGAAACGTTTAGGAGAGAGTGAGATGAGAGACAAGCCATTGCCCTGGACACGCAGGGAGCAGGAGTAAGTCTCTCCAGCATTAGCATCCATTCTTTGGAGAAAATGTCACATATATACAGTCTCCAGGCATGCCAGGCTCCTCATAACTTACAAGAGGAGTTGGGGCTTTGGCACAGCAGACAAGAGAGAAGCTTCAGGAAGCTCCCATAGAGGCTCATGGTCAGAAAGCTCACTTGTGGCTTTGGGGCACAGTCTGGCCAAGGATGAGGCCCACTGCAAAGCTTACAGATTCACAACATGTGTGCTGCGTCTGCACTTCCACAAAGGCCTGTAAGGGAGCTGCCGCTGCAGCCCTCAGGCAACTGAGGCCTAGTGGGAGAGGTAGGTGGTACCCAAGCTCAAGAAACTGTATCCAGACAGTATGTCCAGCAGGAGAAGGAGGCGATGCTCAGTATGGGGAAGAAACAATGGGCAGAATGAGCAATAGAGACGATCAGAGCGGCAGGTGGACTCTGAGAGGCGAGGCTTCAGATATGCAAATCATTTAGCCAAGGAAACTCCAAAGCCTGTTTGAAGTCCAGCTAGTGTGTCTCCCTGACAAGGAAGTAGGTAATAAGCACAGGTTGGTTGGACCCAGCCATGTGTGGCTTCTCACAACCTCGACAGGGCTTCTGTACACATCTCTGATTTGGTGACACTGAGACAGGTCATCTCTGGCTCTCACAGGTACCAGAGGGACTTCTAAACCTCGTCCCTCTCTCTCTATTGCTTTGAATTTCCTTCCCCCAAGATACAACTGTGGACCAAAATGGAGTACCAACTCAATTCAGTGATTCCTCATGAATTTTCTCATCCTGGAATCGAGAAGCACAGAAGGCTTTTTAAATTCTTGTTTTTGAAACTTGAATTTTCTCACGAGCCAGGGAGAAAGATGAGGTAGGGTTTGGTAGAGATGGAGAGTTTTGTCCATGTCACAGTGTCTGGCACTCATCTTGCTTCCCAAGCTTGGTTTGTGGAAAGGTACAATGAGACCAAAATATGAGCAGTGTGTGGTTGACCCAACTGTGTCTTGCCAATATCAGGCACAGTGGCAGCTCGTTCCTCTGGGAATGTGCTGTCCTTTGATGTACCTTCAGATGGAAGTAGACCCTGTTTGTCCATGTGGGGGCACATGCTCCATGGCCCTGCTGTTCCTTGAAGTTCAATGTCACCTGCAAAGACTGGAAACCAACATCAAGGGTGTTGGAAAATGAAGAGACATTCCATGGAAGCTCATAAAAAGTAGCTTTAGTTACTTTTCTGTTAGTGTGATAAAAACACTATGACTCAGGCATCTTATAAAAGAAAGAGTACGTTTGGACTTATGACCCCACAGTGCTAGAGTCCATCATGATAGGGAGGCAGGCACGAAAGTACCTTGAACTGGAAGTGGAGAGAGGCCTCAAGTTCTCAAAGCCTCCCCTCTCCCACTGGCATACTTCTGTTAGCAAGCTTGCTCCCCTCCAAACTGTGCCATTAACTGGGGACTAAGTGTTCAAATGTGTGACCTGTATCGGTCACTCCCACTCAAGTCATCACAGGCACCCTCCCAGCAACCGCAATAATTGGTAGATGTTGGTGCTCTGGCTCCATGGCTGCAGATAATACCTGTGATGGGTCAGATCATGAATTCTTTATGCTCCGAGAGCCTGGAGGCTACACCAGGGCCACCCAGCCCTGCAGAGGAGGCAGCATTGTGATGGATGAGAGAAGGCAGGTGGCTGAGTTCTGAGATCTTTATTTCCTAACACAGATGGGCCGGATGTGGCCCAAGGGCTGCATTGTGCCAGACCCCTGTGTTCTCCCCTCTGGTCATTGTGAGATGTCTCCAGGATCCTAAGGCCACTTAACCAGCCTTCCCTTCACAGCCAGATGAAGCCAGTTCATCACGAGCATCACATGAATTTTGGAATGACTGAACTTGGTCTCAGTCCCCATCAGGGATTGTTTATCCGTTTGACCTCTCTCCTCTTTCCACTTAAGTGTTGCCCATTGGGAGAGTAGAGCACATTCACAGCACTGGATGCTCTAACCCACTGACCTGACCAAGGTCATCTCCACCACCTCAAGGAACTGAGCTCAGGTGCAAGCTCACCTATGTCTGTGTCAGGGGCTATTATCTGTCTAGATTCACAAGTAAACCTCCGTGACCTCAGAATGTGACTGGGACAGGAAACAGAGCCTTTAGGAAGTAATTATCATCAAATGAAGTCTTACATGTAAGTCCCTACTGCTATCTGACAGGTGTCCTTATAGGAAGAGAGCAGAACATTGACACACAGAGAGGTGACCATGTGCAATCCCAGCGAGAAGCCATTTTTAAGATAAGGTAGTGTGAAGACTCAGGAGGAGGCATCCAAAGTATCTGATAGTGGGCTTTAGGCTTCTAGAATCCAGGGTCCATCCATTCTGACACTCTAGTCCTGGTCTGCAATGCCATGCTGGGTGAGTTGATTTGGCCGAGGACATTGCAAAGAGGAGGTGAGGATAAGCTACCATGTCCCCTCCAAAGGAACAGTATCTTTGCTCCTACCCAGAGAGCAAAATCTCCACAGGGCCATGTGTATGTGCTCTGAGGATGCTGGGGACACACAGGGATGTGGACTACAGACAAACCAAACACTTAGGGCTGTGAGTGTCCTGTGAGGATGTTGGTCATAGGGGCAGGACTGGAGACAGGCCAAAGGCCTAGGGCTGCATTGAAGGAGCTAGGAGGCATGGCCAGAAGCAGGAACCCAGGCTGATCTCCTGAGTGGGATGTTTTCACCCTTGGGCTCAGGCTGGGGGGGCCTCCTCAGATAAATCCTCCCAGGGTGAGAGAGTTCCAGTGTCAGGATGCCCAGGCCAGCAAGCAGGTTCCTGGTGATGCCATAGATATAACTCTTTACTGAATAGGATCAGAAAGGATTCAAGCCTCCCAAGGGACAGGCTTAAAGCAATGAAACAGTGGTCAGGATGTCCTTGAAGACTCCAGTCTTTCTCATTTTCCACTGTATCTCCAGAGATTATTTCCAGCCTGAAGTGAATCGGGAGTGACGCAGGAGTTGGCAGCAATATTCCTTTCTCTGCAGTCTGCAGGACAGGCCCAGATTGACTACAACCTCAAATTCTACTCGTGGTTTTCAGAATAAAAACATGTGATCAGTCTTCTTTACACACACACACACACACACACACACACACACACACACACACACACACATTTTGGGATGGAGACTTGGAAATATTTCACTCTACTGTCTCTGTCCTGACTCAAAATTGAGAGAAAACCCCCTGTGAAACAAATTATTTTTCCCTTCAGAAGATTCACCTCAGGAGGGGGAGATAGAAAATGATTTGACAGGTGCCCAGAGCTGGAGGTGTGGCGCCGGCGAGGCCCATCCTTCGGTGATGCAGCAGAGACCTGAAAATGAATACAAATATTTCCCAAACACTTGGAGATGGTCTGTGCCTGCGAGTCAGGAAGACAATGGGACAGACGGTATGGAGCCCCCACGACGTGGCCCTGTGCCAGGATCGGGACAGCTGTGCTGAGTGCAAGAATCGCAGCAGCTGTATTTAAACTAGAAATTAATTCTCCTTTTATTTAACGTGCGCAGCCGCTTTAGTTATCAGAAAGGAAACATTGGCAATTAGGCTGCTGGTGTTTCAGGGATGGAGCGGGATTCGCTGTTTTTGTTTGCCACGTCTGTGATCTCTAGTTCTAAGACAGGACGGTGCCGGCTCCGCCAGGTTTCCTGAAGAGAGGGTGCTTTCTTGCAACCTTTCCCTTTGTTAACTGAAGGGAGTTTCAGACATGCCCTTGTCCTCACTCTGCTGGAGGGATGGCAACAGTTTTATTCTCTACTGCGACAGCCTGGTTTGGATTTGGATTGCTGAGGTCAGGCAAGAGAGGGGAGACAGAGGAGGGCATAGAAGGGAAGAGAGAGGTGGACAGGAAGAGACAGCGCTGGCCTGCCCAGGCACATGTGGGAAAACAGCAAGACAAGTGAGCTCTTTACCCAGACAAAACCCTTGGGAAGGTGTCTGTTACTCTGCCTGCCCATGAGGTGGCCAGAGCACTGCCCTATGGTGAGCTCACAGTGTGACTGGGCTGGGGCTGGGCATGCTGTCCTTCCTCTGGAGTCCTAATTGCATCTCCTGAACAGCTGGTCTGGAGTCCACACAAAGGGGCAGAAAGCAGGGAAGGAGGAGATTGGTGGTACCAAGATCACAAAAAAGAACGAGGAGATGGGCTGGGTGGGGAGTCTCCTGAGAGGCTGGCCTCGAACTTTGGATTCCCAAAAAGAAACCCAGAGTCATCCACCACCTCCAAGAAAACAGCATCTTCCAGACCCGTCCTGGCTGATCCACACACGAGGCCTACACAAGTTCAAACCAGACAAGATCCCAGCCAGCACTGAAAAGGGAAGTTGATACCCAATCCCACCCCTCATCAAGAAGCTATTTATAACCGATACCTGCTGGGAATGGGAAAACAGGTTTTCCCCAATGGAGTGTTGCTGGGTATATCAACTACACTCTGTGCCTAGGAGGAGACTCCATATTTTGTGTGTGGATGTGCACTTTTAATAAACTTTTTGTGGATTTTTTTTTGAGAGTGAGAAAAAAAAAAACAAAGTTGGGTAGGTAAGGAGGTGGAGAGGTGTTGGAGGAGGGGAAATAATATAATCAAAACATACTGTATGGAAAAAATAAAATAAAAAGGAAAGCCAGAGCATGGTTCCTGCCTTGCTCTCTGCCCATTGCCCCTTAAGCTGGGAGCCCATGGGATTCGAGACAGCCAGAGAACTCTCCTTGTTTAGTACAGTAGCAATAGCTTCTTTAACGGATTCCTCTTCTGTGCCACATACACAGAGCATCCCTCCTGTTTGTTACAGGTATTTAAAGACCTCCTAAGTAGGATGTCAGGTCTCTACCTGAGAAAAGAGAAACAGGCTCAGGTCTGCTGAGCATCCTTAGAACCCAGCATAAGGATCATGTGGGAGGGTGGAGCACCACTGAGGAGTCACTGGGAGCCAGAGGAGGGAGAGCATTCCCTCTGGCTGCACAGATGCCAGAGGGCAGAGACTCTGGGAGAAGCAAGGCCCTGCAATGCCACCTGGGGAAGGAGGGTGGGGTCAGTTATTCTGAGGGGGAGAAGGCAAGTGATGTCAACTAAGGTTATGATTGGCAGAAGTCAGGCCCTAGCTATGTGATGCCTTCAATGCCCTCCCTTGGTGACTACACCGGTTATGTGAGCAAGACCTGAGCAGCCATGCCACCAGAGGAGCCTACACAAAACTGAGCCATCCAGTCCTCACAGGGACAGAATGTTCTCACCAAGCAGGGGTGGGAAGAGCAGCCCTGGATTAAGGGGACAGGGGTGGCTGGCTGGAGGAAGGACTTGGTCACTCTCTCTGTTCTGCTGAACTGGAAGGTGGAGGATGGCTCACTGGCTCCTGAACGAAGCCCCTAGAGATGGAAGATCCCCATGACCTTTTCCCTAAAGATAGAGAAACTTGGCCAAAGGTGACTGACTGGCAAGATTGGTGCTAACACCAGGTACAGGTGTTTAAAACATAGAGTGCCTTGGCATGCCCAACACTGTGCTCCATGGTGGAGACTTCAGTAACAGCCTTTTGTGTCGTTTCCAGAGACATGGCTATGGTCACATTTAACATGTATTCCCAGAGACACTCTGCTCACTTCCTAGCAAAATTCACAGTATGTATCTTTCTTAAAAATAATTCTTAAATATTACTTATTTTGTATGTATGTGCAGTGTGTGTGTATGTGTGTGTGTGTGTGTGTGTGTGTGTGTGTGTGTGTGTGTGTGTTTTCACATGTAGGTGTACATGCATGTGTGTGTGTGGAGGCCAGAGGTCTTTTTTGGTTGCTTTCACTTTATTTACTGAGGCAGGGTCGAGCCCATAGATCACCAATTCAGCCTGTGTAGCTAACCATTGGGCCCCATGGCACTCCCTATCTCTGCCTCGTAAGAGCAGGGAGTGCAAGTGATCCACCTTGCCTGGCCAGCTTTTATATGGGTGTTGGGGATCCAAACTCTGGTCCTCACACTCCTGCAACAAGTTCTTTGTTCTGTTGACCATCTGCCCTACCTCAGGGTATCCATTTTAAGATTAATAGACAAAGTCTTAGGTTTTATTATGACATTTTCAAACAAAATTTGTTTCTGTTGACCTTCCTCACCCCCTCTCTTCCCTGTCCCCCCCCTTAGACCCTTCCATCCCCACAGCCTCCTTTCTACCTCCATGTCCCCTGTGTCCTACTGTCCTACCCTCTCTGAGACACCTATTTCCCACTCTTGTGTCCTTTCTAGTTTTGTGGCTATACCTGTGATCACACCTGTGTAAGGTAAACAGGAGCTGAAGAGTTCAGGTTCAAGCTCACAGAGGAGACTTGGGGTGACATAAAGGATTCCAAAGATGGTCCCAAATGGAGGAAGATAGCCCACCAGATGCCCAGAAAGAATAGAACATTCCAGAGAGCTGAAGCAGGGGTGGGAGCAGCTGCCTCTTATGGCTACTTATGAGGAGCTTTGGGGGGGATGGTGAGATGGCACCTGAGCAGGAGGTTGGGTGAATGAGACTAATTCTTCTGAAGCCTAATGGTTCTGTTCATTCCTATATCCACTCTCACCCTTTATTTATGTCATTTTTAACCCTTAGAAACAGTAGCACTTCCTACCTCCCCGTATACTCATGCCATACTTCCAGGAGCAAGTAGCACTGCTCATTATGCTCAGAGCTAGCACTAAGGCTGCTGTGTACACCGCCTGGGAACTGCTGGTAGGAAGCTAATCTTACATCTCAGAAGAGCCAGCAGAACCCTCAAGGCATTGACATGCAGAAGGACTCCCCAGAACCATATGCCAGAGGCCTGCTGGCCATGATCACCCCTTGGTCTGAGCGCCATTGCTCAAGGAGCTGGGCCTGGGCCTGTCTTGGACTCACAGACATGGCTGCTCTTCCTTCTTAGCCACACTAATCAGTGGACTTATCACTTGACTCAAAGCTATCTGTTTGTAAATAGAATCTGGTTTTCATTCAAAACGAGATGAAGTATTTTCTCAGGACCTCAAAAATTCCTAGATGTTTCCAACTTTTGTTTGAATCCTGCCCGGTGTTTAGCAAGCCAACTTAGGTGCTTTGTGGATAGAATTCTATTGGATTCCAAGAGTCCTGAGTCCAGTCAGCTGGAAGGTGCATGTCCTGAGCCAACATGGCAGGAAAGATTCATGCCTATGCTCCAACCAGGCTGGTCTGGGAGCCTGTTACACCTTCAACCCATTTCCTTTGATCTTATACCAAGTACACATTCAGCTGGGGGACGTCACAATGTAGGGTGTGTCTCTTTAGTTCTGCCTTGCTTCAAACAGAGGGATTGGAAAACAAATGTGGCTAAACTGTTGTGTGTGGGCATAAGGAGCTTGTTACCTGTAGCAAGAAAGGCCCCAGGATAGCTGAGGAGGGGCTTGACCTCCATATGGCAACTGTCATGTATGTCCAGTGTCTTACAGTGTGGTGAGGAAGGGATCTCTCAGAGAGGCAGACATGGGGCTAGGACCAAAGTCCTATTTGTCTACTGTGCCATCCCAGGCAATCTACCCATGTTCCGACCTCCTGCTAATAGGAGACTTCTCTTGAGCAAAGGCATGCATGTTCTAGTGCTTTCTACAAGTTGAAGACCACATAGCCAGAATCATTTTGAATCTTCTGAATTTTTTTCCCAGAAAGCAATCAGTCAGTTCCATATCAAAACTGAGGTAGCAAGGAAGATATAGTCTAAAAATTGAACAAGGGGTATGGGACAGGCCTTAGTGGAAGCCAGAGGACCCAACCCTACAAGGCCGAATCCACAAGGTGGTTGGCTGAAGAGCTGAAGAGAAGGTGTGGGAGTGGGAGGCACATGCTACACTTTCCATAGTCTCAATCCTGGTGATCTTGGCTCAGCAGCTGGCTCCCTGTACTAGAAGGAACCATGGATGACAACACCAATTCTGTCCCTGGAACTTTACAAAATATGCTAAGGAGGAGGTGTACTCCAGGACATAGTCCATCTAAGATCAGACCACTGAGTCAGAAACATACTCACATGCCTCGCTCATCATTTCTGTGGCTTGAACTTCCATTCACAGTGTGTTTGCCAACTTTCCAGACCTGTCATATCTCCTGGGTGCCTTTGGTACTAAAAAGACAGGCTAACCAACAGAGAAGCAGCTCATCCTCTTCTCTCTCTCTCTCTCTCTCTCTCTCTCTCTCTCTCTCTCTCTCTCACACACACACACACACACACACACACACACACACACACACACACAGATGAAATCTACTTTGGGGATTTAGATCTTATAAACTCTCAGTTCTCAAGATGCCAACAAGACCATTCAGCTGATAGTCCGTCATTGCCAGGGAGAGCTTGGCTTGGTACTCATACCCTCCACTACTGTAGTCCTAGCAGCCAAGGGTGACACCTTTCAAATATGCCACTACTGCAGTTCTCAACATAGCATGCAGGCCGCTCCACCAAAGAGCCCCCTCCCTAACACTTACCACTCACATAACCTTAGGGAGGGGCCTTGAGAGTCCACTTCCTTTCCAGTTCTTGGAACTTTCTTGTGAATTTCGTGAGCCACCCTCCTTTCCTCCAGGAGGAAACATCTCAATTAGGAGGTGACAGCCATGAAACAGATGTCAGAGTGCACGCTGAGTATGCGGACAGAAGCCGGCCAACTACTACATGTTCAGCTGCTGAGGGGGCCTGGGCTCTGCGAGGCAGTTAACAGCAGAGCTACAACTCCAGCTGCTTCGGCTCATAGCATAGCAAACAAATAGTGTTTCCTATAAATGTGTCGACATCACCTGGGAGAAGACAGGGGTGGCGGCCACTCCTTGTACTGCGTACTGTGAACTGCCAAAGTGACACAGCTCTATTCGGCCCATTATTCACATTTGTGCACAGCCAGAAGCCATGCTGTCATGCCGTTCCTGGGCTCTGGGGCCAGGCTGCCTTGTCTGAGTGCTTGCCTCTAGTCTTCTGGGTGCTGGGAGGCTCTTTCCGCTGCACTTGAGGCCCCATCCTCATGCTGAGCTCTGAAGACTTGACATGAACAGCATGGAACACCCTGTCTTTAGACACCATTTTTGCCGGGGCTGGGGAAATGTCTGATGGGTAAAGTGCCTACTCTAAGCATGAAGACTTAAGTTTGGATCCCTAGCACTTGTGTAAAAACCAGACACAGAAGGAAGCATCAGTAACTCCAGTCCTGGGGGGACAGAAACAGGCAGATCCAAGGGGCTTGCTGGCCAGACAGTCTAGCTGAAACAGCAAGGTTCAGTGGGAGACCATGGATCAAAACATAAGTCAGAGGAGTGATTGAAGATACCCAATGGTGACCTCTGGACTCCATCCATGTATGCATGAGCAGAGCGCTTGCATATATATATATATATAAAAACACATAATCATAGACACAACATGTCACACATGTATACAGTCATACACATTCACACACAAAAAAACGCAGAACACACACATATACATAAATCACACATGGAAACATACATATACACAATCACACATGTAAACACACATACATATATACTCATCACACTTGTACACATACAGATACACATATACACAACACACACATACATATATATACATATACATGCATACAATCACACATGAACACGTAAACACACCCATACACACAACACACACAATCACACATGTAAACAGACATATATGCATATACACCCACTCATACACACAATTCCATAGGCCCACATACAAACACACATACATACAACCCATAACCACACATAAACATATACATACACAAAATACACAAATGCACCATTCTTGCTTACTGTGGTGGTGCATATCTATAATCTCTGCACTCAGGAGGAGGAAGAAGACAGATCATGAGTTCAAAGCTAACTCTGCAGCTACTTCCAAACCAGTGTGAGCTGTAGAGAAAGAACTTGTCTCAAAACCAAGAAATGGGTTGAAGCTCAAGCTTGAGTGGACTTGCCCGGTATGTGCAAGGCTCTGGTTTCCTCTCCTGGAGGAGACCTTCCTCTTTCAAGGAGATGTCCTGCGTGCTGGTTAGCTTTTATTGTCAACTTGACACAACCTACACTCAGGAAGGAGGAAACCCCATCAGATTGGCCTGTGGCCTTGTCTGTGATGAACTAAGTGATGATGGATGTGGCTGGGTCCAGCATACTGTGGGTGGCGCTATCCCTAGATGGGTGGGCTTTGGAGTTATGAGAAAGCCAGCCAAGCAAGTCAGACAGCAAGCCAGTGAGCAGGTTTCTCCATGGTTTCTGCTTTCAGGTTCCTACCTTGAGTTCCTGCTCTGACTTACCTCAGTGATGGACTGTGGCCTGGAAGCCTAGGCCAAATAAATCCTTTCCTCTCCAAGTTGCCTTTGGTCATGATGTTTATTAAAGCAATAAAAAGTAAACTAGAATACCCTGATAGGCAAGCCAGGGATGCATGGTTCTTCAGATAGAAGCCAATGGACCAATGGGGCACCAGCACTGCTGCTTGGACATTGCAACCGTCCAAAGGATAGCCATTGCTTGGACCAGGGTCCTATTGTCCCAGTTCCTGGCTTTGTTGTTTTGGGTGGATGACTTGGCTCCTGGGCCTCAGTTTCTCATCTACAAAGTTGAGTTGTTACTAGTGTTTCTCTCAGAATGATCGAGAGAAGATTCCATGAAGTCACTATGACTCAGCTGTGAGAAGAGCACCTGGCATACAGTAAACACTGAGTAAACAGCACTCTGGGACTGTTCCGTGTGCTGACTGCCAACAAGAGTGGGCTGTTGGTGTTACTACAACCCGTTGCTGCTACTGATTCATAGTCACTGGTAAATGCTTTCTGGTTATGAAATTACTTTAAGTGCATGTGGTCTTTTTGTCTTTAAAATTAGTATTACTTTTATTGGCACATATAATTCATTGTATGTAATAATTGTTTCTTTCAGGTGTATCATTATCTTGCACTTGGACAATGCTCACACTCCATGTCTTCTCTGTCTCCTCGCTGACCCTTCGGCTCATTCTTTTTCCCAGTCTCCCTTCACTTTCATGTCATACGGTTTATGTATCTATAAAAAAATCTGGGATCCACAGATGAGAGAAATCATGTGGTGTTCATCTTTGTACATGATCTTTTGTTTTTAGCCGAAAGTAAAAAGTTTGATTTGAGCATTCAGATATTATCTGATAGCAAAAACTGCCTGAGTGACACCTGCAGATGCCCCTTCATTCAGCCCCGTCCCCATCATTTACCTGGCTGGCCCTGTCTCCTGCTTCAGCTACCAGGGACTATGAACTGAGGATGCAGCATTGGTGACCAAGCCCTGTGACACCTAGTGACTAGTGACAGAGTGGAACCATGAGGATGTGCAATGGCCATGATCCGAGCTCAGAGAAAAACCCAGCAAAGGAAGCTTTTGGAAGTTACCTGTGAAGAAGACCAAGAAACTCTCGGTGTCCTCCTGCCTCAAGCCCCAGAAGGCATGGAAGCCTCATCAACAGTCCATAAGAAAATCTTAACAGTGGCATCATAGGAAATCTGCACTCTAGAAGAACCAGAAAGTCTGCACTCTAGAGGAGTTTCCAAGAATCTTTACGCATAAAGCAGCAAGCAGTGGAACTATCAGGGTGAGGCAGGGGTGGAATTTTATGAACCATTCCCTGGAACCTTCCAATTCCCCAAACTCCAAGACTGTTGCACAAAATTTCAAGGACTTTTGGGGTGCATTTAAAAAACTGTGGAGGGGATTATTTAGAGTTGTTCATTAACTATAAAATGCCACCTACCACAGTGTGCTCAGCACTGTCCACAGTAGTGTGGTAGCATCAGTAGGGCTGTTATATAGCACCACAGTTAGAGGCAAGACCACACTTTGAGCAGCATAGTATTGTCTATGTGAGCAGTCAAGGTATGGTAATTGGAAAGGGCAGTGTGCTTCTGTGCCCTGGGGAAGAAGGAGATGCTTAACGGGCCTCATACAGAGATGGAGGCTCTGTCCCCTTGGTCACAGTGGGACTACAATTAGCACCTGTCATAACTGGGAACAAAGCATATTGTGTGCATGCCATCGTGTCTAGGGTATGAGGGGCACAACGTGTGTCCAGCAATATCCCAGACAAAAGGAGCATTTCCCCAGCATAATTTCTTTGCTCAGGTGAAGTGCCTGGGTATCAGATAATGACAGGGAGATTTGTGAAGCTGCCCACCGTAAATAGAGTGATATCTTGGCTTTTCAAAGATTCAGATCAGGTGGGAGGGTGCAAGTTCACTAGCGAAAGACCTGAGCTGTTGCAGATTCTTATCCCACCTCCACCAGGCTCCATGCCACTGGCCCAGGTGATTGATTATCTACTGGCAACCAGAGCCTTACCTCTGACCATCATACTCTTCCCATACAGCAACCGACACGTAGGTCTTTTGGCATCAAAGCTTTGCAGAATGCCCAGAGATACATGCTCACCAAATTATAAATCAGGTTTATGATACAGCATGCTCATCATAGTGTAGACCAGGTTCATGATACTGCATGCTCATCACATTGTGAATCAGGTTCACAGCCTATGGGAAGGACTTGTGCTCACCGCTGGCCTTCTTTGGGTCTTTAAATCAGGGACTGCAGGCAGGGGAGACAATCTCACTGGGGTAGGCATCCCTTCCAGCCCAGACGGATTATTGTTCTTTTCTCCTGTGAAGGGGTCAGCATAACCAGATGGCCAGTGAATGGCTGGTTAACACCCTCAAGAGACAGTCCTGGTGGAACACAGCACCAGCTTCTGCTGCTATCATGGTGCCAGCACTAGACACCAGATCAGCTTTGGGAAGAGGGACCCATGCCTGGCACACACGTGGTTTTTGCCTGACCAGCTCGGCCTCTATTGTCATGTTCGATTGAGTCAACCCTCTGGTGACTGCTGCACAGGCAGCTAATGTGGCCTTTTGGAATTAGAGGTCTGCTTCCTGGAAGGGTGTGTTCTGTCAGTGTGAAATTATCTTAAAGACATGTACACTTTGTGCTGGCTCCCCTGTGGGTGCTACCCAAGGCTTCCATGTCCTTAAACTCTACTTCTTCCTCCCTTGTTTAGGTTTCCTTCACTGCCTGACCACCAAGCTGCCTGTTCTCCTGGTTATACAGTGCCACGAGTCTCTGGGCATCCTGTGTGCATGTTTCTCTAGTCTGTGTCCAGTCACCCTGGTTCTTTGCTGTTCTTTTCTCCTTGATTCACCAGCATAAGTGACAGAAGAACCCTTGGGGAGTGTCATGCATCGTGCCTACCTCATCAGCAGCGAGCCTTCTCCCTGGGTCCACCTTCTCCCTCAGCCAGAGGCTGCGGGTCTGCAACTAGCTCAGGTCTAGAAACAGAAGGGATGTAATTATGTTTGGACTGGAGCAACTACTCTTAGCAACCCTCGGGGTGTGTGTGTGTGTGTGTGTGTGTGTGTGTGTGTGTGTGTGTGTACATGAGGGTGAGGGCTCACATATGTGTAGAAGTCAAGTGTACTGCCCTGCCACTTTATTTCCTTGAGACAGGATCTCTCACTGAACCTGGAACCAGTTTGGCAACCAGCAAGCTCCAACAACCCTCCTGACTCAGCCTCCCCATTCCAAAGGTTACAGACACACCTGCAGCTATATCCACGTTTTCACACTCGTACCAGGATCCAAGGTCAGGCCCTTATGCTTACACAGCAGATGTTCTTACCACCTGAGCCACCTAGGGACTTATTAATTCTGCTTATTTATTTGGAAAAGACTGATTATTAGTATTGTTGAATGTCTCTACTGTTTTTTTTCTGCTTTGTGGATTGATGTTCTTTGTTATTCTTCCTTTCTGTTTTGCTGGCTTTATTTTATTCTTTGTTAGTCTCCTTAAAGCCATGGTTTTGACCTTCCTCACTCTCTAACATTGGCATTGAAAACTGTGAATAGTCCTCTCTGCACAGCTTTAGCTGCACCATGACACTGCTCATTCACTAAGGTGGTAGTAGATGTGTGTGTGTGTGTGTGTGTGTGTGTGTGTGTGTGTGTGTGTGTGTGCCTGCTGTGTGGGTGTATAGGTGCTACAGTGCACATGTGGATGTCACAGAACAGTCTCTGGTATCAGTCCTCACCTTCCACTTTGTTTAAGACAGAGTCTCTCTTGTTCACCATTGTGTGTGCCTGGCTAGCTAGCCCACGGGCTTCTGGGGATTCTGGGATTCCCCTGTCTCTACCTCCTACCTCAGCACAAGAACACTGGGATTATGGACACAGGATACCATTCCCAGTTTCATGTGGGTTCTTAGAAACCCAGAACTCAAGATCCTCGTGCTTACAAGGCCCATGCTTTACCCACTGAGCCATCTCTCCAGCCAAAAGTGGGATTTTGATACTGTGATGTGTCTGGACACACTGCCACATATCCCGGGCTGCATCATGAGGGAAGGTGGGAGAGTAAGGTTCCGAGTCCTCATCTTGCAATGGGATACAGCTGATTGCTCACCTGTGTGACTGGGGGTTTGAAGTCACTTGCTGATGCGGAGGTACCATAGGTAGCTGGCTTTTACACATCTGTTGTCATATACAAAAATCCTTTGAGTTGTCGCAGTGGACAGGCTGGTGAGCAGAAAGGAATTGTGCTGGGTCCTGATTTCAGATGATCTGGGGAAGCAAGGGTGCTTTTAGTTTATGCTCTGAAGGGGTTGGGGCACTTTGAGGGTCCCCTGTAGCTCTCCCTACTACAAAAGTTTTGCTTCCATCAGCAAGAGCCTAGTGTATAGATTACAGCAACTACCAACTGTGTCCCTTAAATTATAAACTTGAAGACAGGGGAAATAACCATCAAGATGGGTAAATCCATGGCCTTGGTGGTCCTCAGGGATCTTGATCTGTTGTATTATACTGGATCCTGGTGTGTGGGGCTCCAACACAGTGCCTTGGTAGTGCTGTTGTCCCTGGGTGTCACTGTTGAAGTAGACCTCCAATGTCGGATTGTCCCTTGCCCAGATACCTAAGTCAATTGATTCAGGTCCCACTTGAGAGGCATGATGAAAACATCCAGTCTTTTCTCTTGTAACCCCACAGGGTTAGTGATTGTGAGCAGAGAGTGAACTTGTATTTGGGTAGCTGATTATTCCGTTCTTGATGGCTTTCGGCTGTGTAAGTTAAGTGACGCCTTTGATGGCTTCCCACTTACTTTGTTCTGGGAGCACTGTGTTCCATCAGATACTCCAGAGCTCTCTGGGGGCTGGGTTACCATGGCTGCTACTCTGTCCTTTACACCCTCTGTGGTAACTAGGTCCACTTGGCTTCTGGGCTTCAGCCCTCACAGCTCTCCAATTCCTGCACAGGACTGTCACCGCCATTGCTGTTGGCAGTATCGTTAGCTCTTGGGGAAGGGACTCAATAGCAAAGAAAGAAGTGGAATTAAGCAAAGGTGGGTGGGAGGTGTTAAAGAATAGATATGCATTTACAATGAAGGCATCTTCTCCGACCCCAGGGCAGGCTGCAGGCATCAAGGCAATGTCTGACTTGGGCACCCCTCTCCTCAGTGACCAGAAGCCCCTGGGGAGAGCTCTCTACCTTGGGCAAGCAGCTCCTTCTACTGGAATGAATCTGGAAACAAGAAGCTCTTGGGGTACAATGCTCCTACAGACCAGAGATTAGGCAGTTGTCTTGCTGGGGATTGAGGGGATCTGGGAGGATCCCCTCAGCATTCACCCTGCCATGGCTCAGTACCCTTCTGGGAGGCTAGAGTTCAAGTGCAGAGATGGCCAGATGTACTTACTGCCTTAGCTATATTGTCTATATTAGAATGAAGTTGTCTCAGTTAAAACTTAATCTACGCAAGTGATCTTTTCTATGTACCCACCTGGCAAACTCGGGACCTTTTGGGGGTAACCGAGATCACCCACCCTAAACCCTTCCACAATGCCTGGCCCCTAGCAACAGCACTTCTCTCCTGTCCTGAGCATTAGTGATGATTTCTGGTCACCACACTCTCCTGTGCCTTCCTCAAAGGCGTGGGCATGGCTCTTGGCTCAGCACTTGATACATATGCCCTAGGTCATGAGTTGTGTTCCCAGCACTCAAAATGAAAAGTGAAACTGTGCCCTGGAGGCTGCTCCCCTAGAAACATCAGCCTCATTCTCCCCAGCTCTGAGCTGGTCACAAAAGCTTCCCCTCTGAAATGGTACTGTCTGAGTCTGTCCAAGGGCTGAGTTCTTCACCAGTCAGAAGCAAAGATGGACAGGGATGGAGAGTCAGATCTCCTCCAAAAAATATTAGCCTTGACAATTCTGAACTCAGAACTTGGAGGGCACTCCTGTATGCCCTTATGCCTACCTCTGGGGCAACCTCTTATGATCAGGTACCTGTGTGTCTAGTTCCTAGGAGGCCTGGAGGACCCAGACAGAAGCCATTGTGAGCAGTCAGGAGGTGGTGAGGAACAAGGCCACTTGGCCATCTGGAGTCTAGAAAGTCTGGTTCACTGATGGGGACATGCCAGATAGACAATTCCATAATCTAAAAATCATTTTACATGTCAATCTATGTGGGCCCATTGGCACTGCCAACTTTGACCTTTGGGGGAAGGTGAGTCCCTCCCCCACCTCCTCACTTCCAAATCACAAGTCTTTAGGGCAGATGCTATAGATCAATTCATTTCCATTGGTTTTGCCACCAGGATTGTAGCAAGAAAACCCTGCTAGGGATTTTCTGGTGGATGCTGACAGCTGTCTGGAGAGTTGAGGGGAGTAATTAGGTCATTTAGTAAATAAGCTGCAGCATGAACTAAGGTTGACAAGGCAGGCAAACTGTCTGCCTGGGCACGAGGGAGCAGAGTGGTAAAGATTCTTGTCATCTGAACAAAAGCGAAGTGTTTCGCTGTCGCTGATCCTTAAATTAAGATATACCAGAGCTAACTGTCCTTACGCGCAGTAGGCAGAGAGCTCTGCTTGTCAGAATCAGTTGAATGTCCACGTGAATTTGAAGTTAATCCACCCTGCAAAGGCCTGCAAGAACCAGACCACAACAAGTCTACATAATAAACTCTTTGTGTTGGGCAATATGAAATAAATTGTTTTAAAGCAATCATGTTTAAGTTAGCAAAGGAAAGAGACGGCTTCCTACTGAGAGTTATTTCTGAACAAAATTAAATATTATAAAACCATATTATTAAATTCTGTCAAAAAGGTATTAATCTTGTTACTCTGGCATGGAAGCCATGGTTCTCCATAATTAGGGATCACTGTAAACTTGACCTCTTCTGTCGTCTCGAGGCCAATGTGTAACAGAGGCCGGAAGGAGTGGGCCAGTGAAGTCAGAGTGGACTGTATGAGCATGTGGGCTGGATTAGACTCTAAAATCCAGCCAGGCATCAGGCTTGGGACGTTTCTGCTTAAACACATTGGAAGTCATAATAAAGGCAAAGCATGCTTTGTGTACACAAGCACATAGAAAACCCACAGGCTATGTGCACAGTGTATACTCACATCATTCAAACGTGCAACACACACACACACACACACACACACACACACACACACACACTACACACACTCCTCAAATACACATGGCATACACATGCACTGAGCACACCCATTGTACATATAACTATCACACATACTTACACCTTATGTTCCTATGCACTGTTCTGTGTATACACTATATGAGTACTTCATATACACTGCATACCCACTGCTGCATGTCCTCACATATGAACTACTCTATGCATATATCACATATGTGTAGTGGGTAGCCATTCCAGCTTTGATCTGGAGGTCCCAACCCCCATTGAGGCTTAGGTAACTGTCACGCCTACAAGGCAGGGCAAAGGCAGGACCTTGAAGACCCAGGACCCAGATGCGCCGGCTCTCTTGGTTGCTGGACCCTGGACACTGGAGGTAGACCAAGTAGAGTTCTCCACAGAACACCACTGGACAGCACTACACCTTTCCCAGACCCTGTAACCTATCCCTTCAATTGTAAGTTACCCCACAAAATAAACCTCCTTTTTAACTACGTGGAGTGGCCTTAATAATCTCACCAATACATATGTATTGCATATATACACTATTTCACACCACACACACACACACACACACACACACACACACACACACTGCTACAAACCACACACATCCTCTGTTATACACATTTACACCACATGCCCATGGCAAATATATACTGCACATACATTGTATGAGCACCTGCATTGCTACACATACATACATCACACTTCCATGGCAAACACGTATTGCATACACACTGTATACACATGTGCACTGTTATACATATGCACAACATACACACACACACACACACACACACACACACACACACACACACACACACCAGGTGGACACATGTGCTGCCACAAACTCCATATGTTCTTTGCTCTTTCTCTGTCTTCATCTGAAACCTGCTCACAGTATGTAACAGGAGCTTGTCCCCTCCCCAGGGCCACAGAAATCATGAATGTCCCCTGCTGTATAAAATGGTTTCCTACACTCGAAGCTGGTGAGTTGTCTAGGATCTTCCAGCAGCAGAATTCAGGTCAACATCACTAGGATTCACCACCTTTAGAGACAGGTAATCTTCCCACATAGGACCATGTGTCACTCATGGTACAGCACTGTTAATCTTCAGCATAGGTCTTTGAGGGGCACAGCATCACTGCACCATCCTTCAGAGAAAGAAACTGAGTCATAAGTGGTAAGGTCCAGCTACTGCTCAGTCTAGCATCAATACCACATTCATTGCCAGCCAACCAAGCGGCCCTGGCCTAGCCAGCAGTCCAGACACTGATGAGGATCCTGGCCTTTGGGGCTTAAGCTCAGGCAGCAGAAACTCCTTCCCATCCAGGTCCACCAAGGCCCTCATCTCCAGACTCTCCTGCCCTCTCCAGCCCCAGCCCTGTCCACCCCACAGCCTTCTCCAGCCCCAGCCCTGTCCACCCCACAGCCTTCTCCAGCCCCAGCCCTGTCCACCCCACAGCCTTCTCCAGCCCAGCCCTGTCCACCCCACAGCCTTCTCCAGCCCCAGCCCTGTCCACCCCACAGCCCCCTCCTGGAACTCCTTTGCTGTTGGTTTTCCTCTTTCTCTCAGAATCTCCTTCCTTTCTCTCCAAATGGTCCCATGGGCAACACCATCACCAAAGCCAAAATGAAGCCACCACCTCTGCTCCCAGCCCCAGATCATCACATCCTAACACTTCCCCTAACCTCTCTGCCCCTTCCTGTTGGAGAGGAACATGAAGGACACTAGGCCACAGAGACAATGAGAAGGTTTACAGTGCTGTAAGAAATGTGATCCTTAAAAATCCTGCCCTATGAGCACTGCAACTATTTGGCACAAACTAAGAGGCTCTGGGAAGTCTGTGATTGGGGGATAGGATTGGCTCTTTGGTCCTTGCAGAGCATTGTCTTGCTTCTCACACTGCTCATGGTCATTACATCCTCTGGCTCATGGCCTGACTTATGCACTAGTCTGTGCTGTGAGATTTTTAGCAATGCTGTCAATGTGTATGCTGACTACTAAACAGGCTAGCTCCTCTAGCAATTCTTCTGCTACTCAGAGGTTGTTCCATGCACCATCTTTTATAAAATGGTGATCTTGGTGGGATTCAGAACATGGAGCGTCCATACCTTCAGAAGTGGGATATAGTTTAGGATAGAGGACACATAAATTAACACAAGACTGCAAACCCTAAGTGCTTTGCCAGCTATATGAGTTAAATAAAATCTTGAATTTGACCCAATGTGTCCTTAAGGGATGATCTGTCTCATTTGTGCTTCTGAGACTCCAACGTTCCAATCTCTAGGCACAGAGATGTGTGGACACCACACTGGGCTTGGAGAGACCTGTGTGAGGAGTCTTGCACTTAGGAACCACTCTATCTTCAGTCCCAGGAGGCTCTGTAATGTAGTGGCTGTGGCCTCCACAACACTGGCCCCAAGCACATTCATTGGTGAATCCTTGGTGAGGCTTAGGGAAGCTCTGTCCTATACCTCAGCCATGCCTGCAATCTCTAACTCCACCCCTGGCTGACTCAAAAGAAGTCCTCTTCTTTAGAGACTCCACGTGTCCAGTGCCTGCCACAGTATCCATCCATGGGATAAGTGCTTCAACTATGACTGCTGGTCAAATGCTGATGTGGGAAATGGTGGCATCAGAGGGCATCAAGGGAATCTGCTGCTACACACCATGTGTTCATTTAGAAAGGGAAGTAGTTTGTTTTTTCCTGGCACAAACCATTGCTTAAGCATGTGTTTAGTTTCTGTCATCGTCAGCATGCTTATGGTGTTCACCTCTTAGTCTCCCCTTGTTGTTAGTGTTTTTTCTCTTTTGGGGGGCCCGCCACCCAACTTCCAAATAAATCACACATGGAGGCTTATTCTTATTTATAAATGCCTGGATAGCTCAGTCGGTAGAGCATGAGACTCTTAATCCCAGGGAGGTGGGTTTGAGGCCCATGTTGGGTACCAAAATGTTGTTGGTTGTTTTTGCTCTTTTGGGGGGCCCACCACCCAGCTCCCAAATAAATCACACACAGATGCCTATTCTTAATTATGATTGCCTGGCCTTAGCTTGGCTTATTTCTAGCCAGCTTTTCTTAACTTTAAATTATCCCATCTTCCCTTTGCCTCTGGGCTCTCCCCATTCTCTTACTTCTATAAATCTTACTCTTACTCCGTGGCTGGCTGTGTAGCTGGGTGGCTGGTCCCTGGTCCCTGGAGTCCTCCTTCTTCTCAGGCTGCTTCTCTTTCTCCTCCTAGATTTCTCCTTCTATGTATTCTCTTTGCCTGCCAGCCCCACCTATCCTCTCTCCTGCCTTGCTATTGGCTGTTCAGTCCTTTATTAGACCAACAGGTGTTTTAGACAGGCAAAGTAACACAGCTTCACAGAGTTAAACAAATGCAGCATAAACAAAAGTAACACACACTAAAATAATATTCTACAACACCCCCTGGGTACTTTTCTGGGTTCCTTGTGCTTAACAGAGCCAGCATATGCATAGTGTGATCTGTGAGAATAAAGCTGGGTTTATCTTGTGATGACCTAGTAAACACAGGTATCAGTCAGGCTTCCATGACTACAGGGTCAGGAAGATGCACTGGCAGTGTTCTCAGCTCATCTCTACTGCTGGGGTAGCAATGCCTAGCTCTGTCCTTGTCCCACACTTGCTGGGAAGCATCTACTCCAAACTTGTTCCCCAAAAGACCTGACCTTAGATCTAGTAGAAGTAGGGTTAGGATCTTACTGAACAGAAGTTCTCCTGGGGAATACATGTGCAGATATTGCACTTACCAGGCTATCAGAGTGTAGGCTACCTGTCCCCTGAATGTTGGAGAACATCAGAGGAGAGGTATTGGTTCTGATTTGCAGCCAGTTGAGAGAATTCAGTGATGGAGAGAAACTATGGAAGGAAATTAGGGAAAAAAAATGTAGGAAATTAGGAAAGAGTGCAGACAAGCACAGAAAAAAATAGGGTGCTAAAAGAGGAAAGGAGGGAAAGGGAAGGAAGAGTGGCAGTTACCCCAGAGCCCACAGTGAAGTGGGACAGGTACTCCACACCCTCCCACCCCTCAGCTGCCCTATGAGTCACCTCAGTCCCTAGTAGCTGGAGTGTTATCTGAAGGTGGTCCCCATTGTCAAATCATCTGAGGGAAATAATTCCTGCTCCACGCCATGCCACATTTCTTCTGGAAGGTGGCTGTTCACACCTGGTGGCTGCTCACACCTGGTGGTAGCTGCTCATACCTGGTGGCTGCTCACACCTGGTGGTAGCTGCTCACACCTGGTGGCTGCTTACACTTGGTGGCTGCTCACACCTGGTGTTAGCTGCTCACACCTGGTGGTAGCTGCTCACACCTGGTAGCTGCTCACACCTGGTGGCTGCTTACATTTTTTTTTAAAAATTACCGGATCCCTTCCTGCAGTCATATGTAGAAGGGATCCAGCTCCAGCTCCCTGGGACCAGGGAGGACAAGCACCTTCTCCTTCTATCTCCCATCATTTCTATTCTTTAGCTTATTCCCAAGCTCTGAGACATGTCCTGGTGTGCCACCTGCGGACAACGTGTTCTAGGCTCTGTTTTCCAGTGGGTGCGCCCAAGAACCCGGAGACAATGGAAATTCTGAGACACCTGGGCTTTGTGGGTCAATCCTTGGAAGTGTGACCTGAGCATTGCACTTGACCCTGACTTCAGAACCACACAACCCCAATCTGAGAACCCTGAAAGCTCCAGTTGAGAGCCCTGCATCAGAAGAGGCCAACTTCAGAAGGTACTTCAAAGGTCCCAGCCTCTAAGAATGCCACCTGCTGAAGATGTCAGGTAGTTCTTGAGATCCAGAGCCCTAGGCACCTCAGCTATGTGCATGATGGAGGTCCCTAGGTACTCACCTGCTTCCCTGATGTGGTAAAAGCAAATTCACATGACAAAGTGGGCCATATGCAAGTGTGACTTCCCTCTCTGGGCTGCTGAGCTTTTGATGGACAGCGCTGTCCTTGTCCTCTCTGCTACCTCTTGGGGAATGCAGAGAACTGATGTCTTTTCAGGGGATGTTTTCATCTTTTTTGGTAGCTTGTGGACAGCATAGTGAAGCCTGTAATGAGTGTCAAGTGACTTATAAAACAGTGATGTCATAGAGCTGGCAAACTGTCCTGAGCCATGATGATGTGATTTCCCTTCAGTCACCTTGTATGAGCCTGGGCAGTCAGGTTGATGGTCTCCTACCCTAGCCTCTCACACAGCTCTTGTACAAGTCCCTAGACTTGCCCGAAACAATCCTCTATGGGCTGCTGACCCCTCTTCCCCACTTTAGCCTTCCTTGGTTGGAGCAGAGGATTATGGGAAGTTTGACGTGCACAGTTTTCCTTTTGCTGATGCCATTCACTAGGACTTGGTTGTAGGGAATCATGTCCTCCTCAGTCCTTGCTACATTAGCATTGTGAGCAGGTCCTGTCATTCCAGCTAGGTGTTCCATGTGTGTCACTTCAATATCCTCAGCCCTTCTCTCCAGCTTTGGGTGAAACGCCCCACCCGGTCTACTTGCAAACACATTTTGATATAACTAACGGACTGCGGAATTTTAGTGGTCTCCTGGCTTAGGTTCCTGTGAAAAGAGAGTCCAAAGATTCCTCAAAGGCTGCTTAGTCTCCCCAATAGGCTTAGAGAGGGGTGCAGGACAGTGGGGGTGTGGATGCTGGGTCTGGGGGCAATGCTTAGCCCTGTAGTTGCCAAGTCACCAGACAAGTCTCCTGAGCCATCCATCCACTCCCCATTCTGAGGCTGGCAAATGGTTCTGTGGTGACATTTATTTGTTCAGGCATATTTTGATATGTGGTGAGCAGAGGAGTTATAAATAGAAAATGGTGGTTTTTCTTTTAACCAACCCAAAATGGTTAAGGGGAGAATTTCCTCAAACTTTCCAGAAAAAAAATCAAAACCAAGACAGCAAATCCCTGGGGATGAAGACTGCTCAGGGAAGCTTTTGTCTTGTGGGAAGCAGATCCAGAATTGTGTGTGGAATGGACAATAAAGGACAAAGGACCCAAAGTCAACCTACCCACAAGAAGAGTCCTGCAGGCGGCAGGATCCAGTCACCATTACTAGAGCAAAAGAATGTGTCTACTCCAAACATCCAGATCACTTAGGAAGGTGGCTTTAATTAACTGTATGTGGCCAGCGGATGTTGAGGAGCCCAGGAATCCACCGAGACTGAATGGCGGCACCATGTCGCTTTGTCCTTGAGCTCTGCAGATCCTGAAATACAGTGCTAAATCCTCCCCATGGGGTTGCCTCTAGAAGGTGTTTGTTATGCATTTGAGGCAGAAGAGCAAAAACCAACAAGGGCATATTAATTCGCAGTGGGCACGCAGAGCCTCCAGAGGCAGGAGATGAAAGGCTGCGTCTTCTCCTCACCTTTCATCCCAAAGTTAACACCTTCAGGAAGCTGGCTTAAAGAGGCGCTGATATCTGAGAAAGAAACCAGAGGCCTGTTATTATATGACTTGTTTTTACATGGACCTTGCCTGGATCAAATCACGCCCTTTTGAACATAACATGCCTTGCCACTGGAGCCAGGAATGGTGAATCTCAGGCTGTGGCTTCCTACAGCGCATCTCAAAGCCCACAGTGGCCTGTGTGGTGGTAACCATATGCAGCCTGCTTGTGAGTACCCATTGAAGGGCTCTCATGAACCAGTCCCAGCCACAGAAACACTCACAGCACTCACATGACCTTGGTATGGGGCAGTCCACACTTTACTCTATTTATTTATCTGCTCAGAGGCCCAGCCTCACTCATCCCCATCCTCTGGGACCATAAGTATGCATATAACTCCCAAGGAAGTGATGCCTGGTTGCTGAACACAACCTGAGCTCCCAGTGGGGACAGTTTATCTAGCATACATCAGGGGCCTGGTACTGTTCTGACTTGTTTACACACAGATCCAATTTCTCATGCTCAAATTCCAGTAAATTCAGCTGCAGCTTTTGCAGCTTTCAATGAAGATGTGTGGGGCTTTATGAAATGAAAGAGAATAGAGAAGAGCATCATCATCACCACCACCACCACCATCATCATCATCATCATGTTGGGCAGAAGCCAACATGGTATAGTCACTTTCATGCCTGGAAAAAAGACAGCCTAGCTAGGGCCAGTCAATCTGTCCCCCAGGCCAGGTGTCAGGAGCACCTCCATGGCCTCTGACAGGGAAGATCTAAAGGTCCCTTCCCACCTTTGTACCTGAGATCTCACAGATGAATTTATTCCAGCCCTTAGCCCATCCCCAAACACAGAAGGCCAGTCTCTTATTATCCGACCGTGAACTTGAGAACAAACTGCATTGGCTTGCCAATCATTGCAGCCAAGGTACCAACAACAGGGACTTGTGTGGTCCCTGGGGAGGTCTGAGAAGCACTTACGGGCCCGTCTCCACAGAGAGGTGGTGACTGTCCGCACCATGCTGGTCCACATGGGACTGCCAAGCCATCAGCCTGTCATCAGCTCGCTCCCATGAAGGACACATCAAGAGTCCAGTTACTACAAGGAAGGACTTTGAGCTGGTCACTGTCCTCTGCTGAGGACAGTAATGAGACTGGAGCCAGAGTGGGGGTTCCCAAGAGATGGAAACCCAGAGCTGGATTTGATGGTAAATATTCCTGCAGCAGGGCTAACAAAAACCTCTTAATTTTAAGTTTTTCCTTTTCATTTTTTCTTTTATTTTTTAAAAAGAACACCACAGCTAGGCTTGTGGACTGTTCACATCCTCTCACAGAAGGGGGAGGAAGGGAGGGTCACTGAACACTCACTTGAGGTTCTAACCACTCCTCCCAGACATCCACATGCAACCATGCCGTAACTGTACATGGTCTCAGTGCTCTTGGGGACGGGCTAAGAGTATGTAGGCTGGGAGAGATTAACTATGCAGCCGTGTGGAAGCCATCATTCATGGCAACTCCAAGTACCCCATACTCGTCCTGTCAACCCTTTGTCCATGCTCTGTAAGTAAGTCTAGTGAACACCTTGGTTCCCCAAGGTGAGCTTTAGCGAAACCAGGCTTTGGTTTGCTGTTGGCACCTTAAGAAGAGGGAGTAGACCTTGTTTCTATGTCCTCAGGAAAGAAATTCTTACCACTGGACACAGTTCTGTGCACAGCAGATGCCCTGTGACGTCAGGCTATCCCACTTCCCCTGGCCACTGACCATCCAAGGGCTCTGCATAACTTGGCTCCTCTGTCCTTTATCAGGACCTGGTGGGGACAGCACATCTATCCAGGATGGGACACAGCTTGTCCTCAGAAAAGATTTAAAGACAGGAGAGGTGGTGCCCTGTGCACCTCTTCACACCCTCCAGATAAAGGGTATTTCTTTAATGAATGGTTTTCTCTACCTGTCTCACTGTTCCCATGTACTTACCACGTTATATGCTGGTGTGAAGGAAAATGACCGTTTCTATTTACCTCATGGTCTGAATCTGTCCCATTGTCTGTCTCTCTATTCAAAATCCTAGGCCTTTAATAGTCTGGTGGGTTGACAATCTGTGTATCTTGGTAATTTTATCAAATAACTGTTTATGGGGATTACGGCTGTCTATAATTGTGTCTTTGTTTTCCCCTGTGAAACTCTGGGGGCTCTGGCTATTTTGCTAACTTCTCAGGAAGGGGGACACACGGCACCGCTTACCCTCCACACATGAAAGGAAAACATCACCACTAGTCTTCCCACCGCCCTGTGAGATGCCGCTCAATGTCTCCCCATTGATCCCTGGGATTTAAAGTCCTGCTTGGCTTCTGAGACCTGCGGGGTTGCCTGTGGGAAGGTACACATCTGAAGTGTAGTTTTGGAGGTCAGGCTGGGACAATCATTCCTTTGAGACCCTGAGCCTGGACACACAGGCAAGACAGTGCTGGGCAGGGGAGGTTGTCAGGAGGCCAGCTGTGCTCTGGGGTCTCAGGCCAGGTGCTTTTAGCACTAGGTTGCATTTCTGGCAAAAGTACCTTCTGCTGAGTCCTGCCTTGCTTGTGGTCATTTGCTTGACTTCTCTTGGCTGGGTGATTAAAAGAAGTAAGTACTGTCTCCCATGTTCCTATCCACATAAAACAGTTAGGCAGGTTCCTGTGGCACATTGGGCAAGTTTCCAGAGGCCAGCAGGATTCAGTTACTCTCATGCCTGGAAAAGGTATAGCCTAAGACCATCTGGTCTGCCTGGTTAGTCTGTCACCCAGGCTGGACATCATGAGTACTCCCTTGGTCTCTGAAAATTCCTCACCACCTCTGTACCTAGGATCTCACAGAGGAGTTCATTCCAACACTCATCCCATCCTGCAAGCTCCTAGATTCAGACCCATGTATCTCTCTGTGAAGCGCAAGACTGTTGTCTACAGAAATAAATAAACATGGCTGTTTTTCAAACACCTCATTTGTAGAAACAACAATGGAAAGGCAGCAAGCCTATAAAATGGCAAGTACTTAAGTCAGGGCTGTCCAAGACTATGTTGGGCTGGGTCACCAACCTAGGGCTTGTGTGAAGTCCCACCACTACCACCCAAGCACCATGGTAACAACACTACACTATCTCAGGCACCAGAGCTCATTCACCATCTATGTACCAGGTAACTGACCACCACTGCACCTGTACCCCACCCATATCTGGCCTAAACAAAGAGCACAACTCTTTTCCAATAGCCAAGCACACAAACACACCTTGGCACATGCATGACTGAATGGCAAGGTCCATGTGTAAACGCTGAATAAGCTCTAATCCGCCTAATGTGACTTGATCTTGGAAGTCCTTTTCAGCAGAGCAGCCCAGGTTTTCTGCAAGTCGCCTCAATCCATGTGGAATTCAGCCCTGAGTGGGTCTCCCAGTAGATCGAGCCATGTATGTTAGCTGCCTGGTCTGTCGGTTCCCATTACCTTCTCTCCTGCCAGGAGTCCCCACCCCCCAACCCCCGCATTTCTTAACAGTACTCACATCTGAGCATCGCTCTCTGGTTCTCTGCAGGTCCCTGAAGAGCCTCCTTGGTGTACAGTGGGAAATCCCTGCTTTCCAATCCTTCTAGAACGTATTTCAAATTGCCCTCAAGCTTCTGAATACTACACAGACGGAAACTAATAGAGAGTCACATAAATCCTTGGGGGGTAAAGAAGTCAGCAGCAAATGATTTCCTGAGGTGTCAATGAAGAGTTCGGGAGACTTAACAGAATTCAAAACAATCTCCAGGCCAGCCCAGTCTTCCAGGTCACTAAACAGTTAAGGTGCAGTTAGACACATGTGGCTGCAAAGAGAGACTGCCGTAGGAAGCAGGAGGCTTAGGGGTGACAAATACCATGTTCTTCCTCATTTGTGCATCCTAGATCTTGTACAGATACCTAAACTCGGTCATATATGTGTGTTGCAGAAGCAAAAACAGAACTGAATGGAGGAGAAAGGGAACCGAAAGGAATGTGGAAGTATGAGAAAGGGGACTCCTTAGGGATGAACACTATCAAGCACGTGACATACTTGTATGAAAATTTCTTTATGAAACATGTTGCTAAGAACATGGATATATGTCAGTAAATACTTGCAAAAGAAATACATGTTGAATCATCATGAATCCCCATTTCTTATGAGCTGTGAGAAATACAGGATTAACCGTCATCTAAGCTACTGAACCACACAATTCCATCAGCCAGAGAGAAGAGGCAGCATCGGATGATGTTTGATTCATCCACCCACTCATCCAAGATGGTTGGTCTCAAGCGTCCTTTTCCACCTAGAACGAGTTCCCTTGACTTAAGTGCTCCTTTCCCACATGTCCTGTAGAGTCTTGCTCTTTGGTCCCCTCTGCTTTCATTTCCTGAACACAAGGTTTGAATTAAGGCAGACACCACCACAGAGACAGCCATCACCTCAGTACTAGAGGCCTGTAGCCCCTAGAGTAACTACCATGTTGTCTTCCAGATGAGTGTGTTGATGTGTGTGTGTGCGTGCGTGCGTGCGTGCGTGCGTGCGTGCGTGCGTGTGTGTGTGTGTGTGTGTGTGTGTGTGTTGTCTCACAACACCAGAGCAAAGAGGAATGGTCCCTAGGGAGGTGTCTCTCACCTGCCACCCTCCAAACTCAGCCTGTGTGTTTGCTCATCACTCATACACATGTGAGTCTAGGTTTAGTTCAATGTCACACAAATAGAGCAAGCACTGATGCCGTCTGACCAAGGAAAGCCTATGTAGATCACACGAAGATACAGTAGGTGGCTGCCCCGTGGGCTGGTTTTATCCTAACTTCTAAATTCGCTTCCTGCAGGAAGTAGTGTTTGCAGTAGTGTTTGTAAACTGTCTTGTTTTATTCTGGCTTTTCTGTGCTTAGAGAAGTGGACAGAGGAAACATTGCATGTGGGGGTAGACATAGTGACTGACCACTGTTTTGAAACAGCCAACTTGACATCAAAATCGTTCCTACATGGAGGTGACCATAAAAGGAAAGAGATTTCCCAGAGCAAGCTGTCACTCCAATGGGAACATCACTGGTCTCTTGATGAGTTCTAGGCCAGCCTTTGAGTCTCCAAGGAGCCAAGGAGCAGGCTGAATATTCCCTGGCATTTCTTGTGTTTCTCTGAAAAATCACTGGCAAGGTGAGAACCTCTGCTCTCTATGTGCTCCACACCAACTGGAGATTGCTGCCTCTGATAGTCCTTATTGTCATCAGGATGGAGGACAGCCTGATTCCAAAGACAGTCAACATAGAGATTCTGCTTAGAGTCTCACCTGGGGCCTTAATGGAAATGGTACCCTGACTCCTGCCCCAGAATGTCTTGGACATGAACATCATTTATGTCCATAGATGCTCAGAATTCTCCAGTCAGTAATTGGGGACTCTCCTTCAGGAATGACTTCACAAAGGGCAAGAAGATCAAATGAGCATTAAGAAGGCTGGGAAACAATGGGATCACTCCATCCATGGTATTTTGTAATTCTAGGGTATCTTGTCCCAGAACCTTCCCTCTAGCCTATTTTTGGTAACATAAGCCACAGTGGTAGGAGATGAGGTAGCAATTGTAGGATTAACTTTTTTGGAAAATGTCCCTTTTCCTCCTCTTCCTACAATAGGAAGCCTCTAGTTTCTGGAGGGTTCAGTGTCCCAGAGAGGAGTCTTTTCTCAGGATGTATGTTTTGTACATAGAGAATCAGGCTCTGCCACTGGAACGTGGATGCGATCAGAGGTTAACGGGGGGGTGAGTTCATTGATAAGAAAAGATAAATGGTAATCCCACTTGGAAATAGAAGTGGGGTGTGGAATGGAATATGGGGTTCCCTGGAAGTCTCCTTTGTCCTAACATGTCCAAGGAATGGAGAAACACCATTGTCTTCCAGTAATCAGACACCACCAGAGTCAAGGCTGGCATGCAGAAATGGCCAAGCAGAGGAGAGGAGGAGAATGCATGTGCCAGGCAATCCCACTGTAGCTGGGAGGCTGGCTGGGGGCTTTATCTCCTTTGTTCACACAGTGAGAATGGTGTTTCCTCTTTCTGCTTTCTATTAAAAACATATTGTATGCCAGTGCTGGCAAAATCTGTTATAGACCCCAGAGGTCACCACAGATTATAGCAGGATTGTGCTGGAGTTTGGCAGAATGCCATCAACCAAAGAGACCAGACCCAGAGCTGAGACCCCACCCATCAGCTGTGGTAAGGCAGTTGTAATGTGAATTTGGACATTTCTCCCAGAAGTTAGAATATTAGACTATTTGCCTTATGAGAGGCAGAGCTGTGCTGTGTTGGAGACACCAACATGAAGCATGTGCTATGTGTCTGGGGCCAAGGATGAACTGTATATGTGGCTGTACATCAGTTTCCCTAGACATTCTTCCAGGCAGACCTCTTCCTTGGGCAGAAAGATAGCTGACTCGGTTGGCCACGTCATCTCAAATTTCTGACCAGTGGTGCACCAAGTGAGCTGTGATGGAGACAGAGCAGTGTGACTCTCTCCTGTCAACCTGTAAGTTGATTAAACAGGAACAGAAGACAGTTTGTTCCCAATTGTGCCACTGAGACATGAGTTCCATTAGCTGCTCCTAAAGTGGCCTCAATTTCTGAAGCCTCTTACAGACTGCTTATTTTTATTTTCTCTACTTTTTAACCAGTCAAAGCCTTTTTCTGTGACTCTCAGAATCCAAATTAGTCTAATATCCAGGATATGTCATCCATGGAGAAGTGATGGCCATCATATTCATCAAAGGAACTAGCCTTTAATTCCCAGCTTCACCACTGCAGACAGCGCACAAGTTACTTTAATTCCTGGTTGTCTCAGAAAACCCCAGTAAGTCATTCTGATAAGGAAGGCACCTGTGGGGAAGCATTTTAACCCCCAAACATTCCCAAGACCTGTTGTCAACTTCTGGTGAGGCTCTTTGAGGGGATTTACCACTAAAAGAGCCTCAGCAAGGTCAACATGATTTTCCTGGACCCAAGAATCAGGAAGAGGAAGACTCCACACTTTCAACTTTGCCTCTTGGCCAACCAAAGCAATGACTTCCATGTTCTGGGAGTCAACCCTCTTGCTTTCCATGGGAGGCAGAGAATTCCACAGGAAAGAAGAAGCTACATGAAAAGTAGGTGAGTTTGTGGGTCACCCCTGGAGCCCATGTGCTAGGCTTCCCTCTTGTTGTCTGAGTGATGAGCATTTTCCTGACTTTGTATGCAGACATCAAGTCTTCTTTGGGCTGACTTAGGATTCCAGATTTGAGGTTTTGGTCCATGCTTCTCCCTCTGTCTTTTGAATCAGGACATTGATTCCAGAAGGGGAATGAGGTAGATGTGCCTTTTAGACTATTTGGGACTCTGACACCCAACAACTTTGGTCAGAGTCATCTAGTTTTTCTTTTGTGTGTCGTTCTGAGTTAGGGTCTCACATAGTACAGATGGGCTTCCCTAACACTTGCTCTACAGCCACGCATGAGCTTGAAATTCTGATCTTCCTGCCTCTACCTTCAAGAGTGGTAAATTTACAGGTGCGCACCACTAACACCCAGTTTAAGTTGTGTAAAGAAAGAATTGAACCAGGACTTCATGCTAGCTAACCAAGTATTCTACGAACTGAGTGGCATGCCCAGGTTCTCAGAGGACTCTTATGGTATTGATGCATGTGTCTATACACCTGATCCTGATCCTTGGCCTTGACCAGGTAATGACCCCACCATATCCCTCTGGTCTAAATAACCACTGTTAGTCTTGTTTCCTTCTGTCTCCACCTAGGACCTGATGTCATGCTGTTCAGGGCACTTTCTCTACAGAATGGATTTTGGAAGCTCAAGACTCCACAAATAATGTTGAATAATAGAAGATGGGTGAAAAGATGATAGGCTGTGTCAGATACATTGACATTTCATATTCTTTTGAATGTCTTAAAAACTCACCCCTATCACAGGCCAGTTGATGCATACAATAGAAGATAACTGGAGAAAAGTATAATTTGTCATATTAAAGCTTTGGCTTGGAGAATGATAAAATGAAGGGTGGAGAGCATTAATGCCTGGTGTGCAGTGGGTGCTGGGTGAATACTGATGAATTTGCAAATGTACAAAAACCAAATGCAGGCAGAAAAAATGGAGAGTATGTCTGAACCCGAGAATCAGAAATTCTGAGGGAGAATCAGTGTTCTTGAGATTCAGCTGACTTAAGGACACATTGTGCACTGGCCTGACTGGGGTGTGGTGTTTTCTGGAGGAGTCACAATAGAGAGATAGGAAGCCAGGGGAAGGCAGTCTAGTGCACAACCTTGGTGACAAGGCTTCCATCTGATGGAGATGGGTATTGATTTTTCCTTCCTCTTCTCGGCCTGTAATGTCCTAAATCACTTCCTTTGTGCAATTGCCCAAACACATAGCCTGACTCCCACAGTGAGGGACCTGAAGGTTAGGGCTCCAAGGGGTGGGGCCGCCCTCCACATTAGGAGCTGCAGAGGATCCAGCCAAGACGAGCAGATGGTGCAGAGACAGAACCCCCATCCTGGGCAGCTTTTTCCATAATGGAATCCACATTAAAAATGATATTATCTTCACTTTTAAAGGCCCTAATGGACGATATTTATGTCCATGAAATATGTTCCTGACTGAGGCACACACAGTGTAGGAGGAACGCGCCATCAGAAGAGCGCTGCTTCAGAGACATGAACACAGGTGTGGGTATATTTCCTTTCCAATCCGCCAATCAGCAAAATATGTTTTAATACAGGACAAACAGTAGAGTTTGTCTGTTCTCCCCACAGAGCATGGCGATTCGCTGGCTTTAATGGGACCTGACAGCCGTGTGATATTCTCTGCCATTCTCGTTGTGAGCAAAGTGCTCTAAAAATGCATCCATAATTTATTTATGGGACCTGTCAGTTAACTCGTGAATAACCAGGATGTTTCCAAGGGCATTAAGACCCGATTCTTTCCCTCTCTTTGGGAAACACTGCAAACGGCATCCCAGGAAAGTGATGGCTTCCTGGGCCCTTTGTGCTGAGGGAAGGGTGAGGATGGAGATCAATTGCCCCTCTTCGTTAGGATGCCCAAGTGCTCTGTTAAGTCTGATATTTATCTGAATCTCAGGAGCCTTGGTCTTGTCATCGATGACTTAGTGTTTGTGAGAAAGTGGCGTTTTGAATGGAAGGATGAGTTAAGAACATTTAACAGTGGGAAACCTCTAGTATCCAAAAGGCAAGCGAGACTCAGACTCAAAACTGTGCACATTTGGCTCAGTTGAATTTCTAGTGACTTGGGCTTCATCACCAAAGGTGGGTGAACTTTGCTGATGGTCGTGTTTTACCCAATATGATTAAAAACAAAAACAAAAACAACAGGGCATGCTGGGAGACAGTGGCTCACACCTTTAATCCCAGCACTCGGGAGGCAGAGCCAGGCAGATCGAGGCCAGCCTGGTCTACAGAGAGAGATCCAGGACAGGCACCAAAACTACACAGAGAAACCTTGTCTCAAAGAGCAAAAGAAAAAGAAAGGAAGGAAGGAAGGAAGGAAGGAAGGAAGGAAGGAAGGAAGGAAGGAAGGAAGGAAGGAAGACAGACAGAAGAAAGAAAGAAAGAAAGAAAGAAAGAAAGAAAGAAAGAAAGAAAGAAAGAAAGAAAGAAAGAAGAGAAACCAGGATAGACTCACAGAGTTCCATTGCAGGTGCCATCCTTTGCTTTATCTTAGCCAAGTTCTACCTACACTCATCAGACAGAGGACAAGAAACCACATGTTCCCCCATCAACACTGTCAATAGCTGAGCCAGACCAGGAGAGGTGGAAGGTTGCTGTCTGCCTCCCCCCAGGGTCTCTATGTGGATCTGGGAGCATCCTCTGTCTGAGTGGCTTGCCTGCATGACTGGCCAAGGCTCCAGGCTCCCTGGTGTGAGCTTGGCATGCATGTGAAATTTTCACAGTGAGACAGAGCTGTATGTTTGTTTAGACTTCAGACCTGTTGCTTTAGACATGTGCTGTGTGTACGAAGTGGTGGCAGTGTGTCTGTACGTCTCTTTATGCTCCAGGTGCCTCCACCCCAGTGAGCAGCTAAGATAGCAGTGCAGTGGTCCATCCACATCTGTGGTTCCACTTTCTGCACTATCAGTCACAAGCAATCAGCTGGCTTCTGTGGACCCCTTGCTGATGCATCCTCAGAATCAGTAATAGCCTAATGCTAAGTCACAACATCCAGTCACTGACCTCACTTCTCATCACAGTCACACTCCATCCCCCACTGTTCAGTACATGGAGCTATTTGGGGGAAAGAGACACCGTGCTTGTTACAGTGTTCTGCAGTGGGTAGTCACCACTGCCCACTCCTGTCTGTGCCTAATGTATGGATGCCGTTGTTGTAAACATGTGTAGTACATGTGCTGTTGGGTTCTGTTTGTGTTTTCAGGCATGTGCTGGAGTTCTCGGGATGCATCCCCCAGGAATGTGGGGATAACTACAATTGCTGACATGGCATACAAAGGTAGCCGGTCTAAAACATACAACACACACGTACTTTGTTTGCATATGACACACATATTACTAATCCACTGCCAGGGTGGGGAACATTCCTAAAGATGAGCTGGAAGTGACCTTTCACTGAATAATTGAAAATAAAGCAGAGAGATTAATAACTCATTAGTTTCTCACTTATATTTTGAATTTAATACAAATCTATACCATACCCTAACTTCTCCTAGGTTCAATCTGAACTTATACACCAGTTCTAAGTATATTTAAATTATTTGGTTAAAAGCCATCCATGACTTAGAAGCCTGCTCTGTTCTTATTTGCGGCTATGACGTTACCAGCAATCTGAACTCCACACTGCCAGGACATCCCCACAATCATGAATTGTAACCTCAAAATCTGTGCAGAAATAAACCCTTCTCCCTGTAAGTTGCTTTTGTGAGATATTTCTAATCACAGCACCAGAAAACACATTAGGAGAGAAATTGGCACCAGAAGTGGAATTGTTGCTGTGACAAACCTGACCGTATAGCTTTTCAGCCTTGGGCCTATGTTGCGGGAAGAACATGGAGGTGTCTGTACAATGGACTAGCAAGCCCAGTGAATTCTTGAAGCAGAGCTTCATGAGCTGTTGTAGCAGGAGCTGGGAAGACAGCAGTGCTGAGGAAAAGACAAGCAGGGAAGGTGTGGCTTATGATGTCTCAGGCAGGAAGGAGGACTCTGTGGGGAACCGGGCTAGGTGACATTCAGGTGATCCTTTGGCCAAGAATGTGGCCTCATTCTGACCAGGTCCTAAGAACCCGAGAGAGGTTGAATCAAGAGGTGGTGGACTGGTTTGCAGGGAAACTTTAGGATGGGAGACATTCAACCTAGTGTTGAGAAAGCAAGTGTAGTTGTTCAAGGGGTCAGCATCACTGAGGAGAAACCACGTTGAAGAGAAACCACAAAGGGACAGTAGGAAGAATGGAGAGGGAGACCCCACCTTTGGAGGCTTCACTTTGTGAGGATCTAAATGGATTTAAAGGACAAAAGCCTAAGCTGGACTAGTTTCCTGCTTCTGGGGTTGGGGCAGGAACTGCATAGCAAAGTGTTTCTCCCGGTTAGCAGCACAACTGTGGTTCACAGGGACCAGACTACCTCTTGAGCTAGCAGTGGCATTTGGCCATGCCATAAGCACTATCCAAGCTGTCCTGGTTCTGAAGGTACACAGATTCAAGATTGAAGGGGTCATGGGAGAGCAGCTGGAGCCCAGCACTGTGTAGCAGAGCTGATGATGTCTATCCAAGAAGGCCTTTGCAAGAAGCTATGAAAGTGAAGCCTCATCCGATGGGGACCTGGGCTGTTGGAGATGCTAGAAGTGTGGGATGCCTGCCAAGGAGAGCCAAGGATGTGGAGTGGAGTGAGGCTGGTCTAATAGCTAATAGAGAAGCTGTTTTGCTGCAGGTGGCAGAGCTGGAGGAATGAGCCTGCGCATGCCTCTTGGAGCCCAGCTGATTACCTCATCGGTGCCAGGCACTAGACATGGAGCTGCAGGAATTGTTTCTCTGACGATTCTGATTTTGCTAAAGTGTAACTGTTCATTTGAAAAGACCCGTCTTTTCTTTGAAGTCAGGATATATTCTGTGCCACTGTATGTTGAATGTATACACCCTGTTCTTGTTTTTGTTTTTATGGGGAGGTCACAGTTAAGAGACTTAGAACTTTTAAAGTTTGACCAGGTGTCTTCTTCTTCCTCCTCCTCCTCCTCCTCCTCCTCCTCCTCCTCCTCCTTCTCCTTTTTGGTTTTTCGAGACAGGGTTTCTCTGTGTAGCCTTGTGCCTTTCCTGGAACTCACTTGGTAGACCAGGCTGGCCTTGAACTCACAGAGATCCGCCTGCCTCTGCCTCCGGAGTGCTGGCACTAAAGGTGTGCACCACCACCACCCGGCCACCAGGTGTATTCTTACATTATGAGTTAAGTGTGAGATTTGGGGGACGAAATGTCTATGTAAATTGATAAGAGGTGGAGCGGTGATGGTTAGCCATACTGACTTAACACAATGTGGGATAATCTGGGAAGGGAATCTCCATGAGGAATTGTCTAGAGTAAGCTGGCCTGTAGGGATGGCTGTGGGGAATTGTTTTTAATTACATTGGCTGATGTGGGAAGAGTCAGGCTAAAAGTGAGTGGCACCATTCCTTGGTCATGGGCCCTGGACTATATACAAAAGGGAAAGTGAGATGTGTATAAGCATGCATTCACCTTCCCTTTGCTCCTACCTGTGAATGTGATGTGACCTGCTGTCTCCAGTTTCAACCATCATGGCTTCTCCCACAAGAACGGACTGTGACCTGGAACTATAGGCCCAAATAAACCCTTCCTCATCTAAAAGGGAAAGAAAACATTATCTGTGGCTTAGCAGTGACTAGCCATCCTGAAATAGTTACCTTTAGCCATCGTCAGAATTGGCTTGTTCTGTGGTACATTATGGGTGGTAACTGGACCTCTCCACAATAACAAAGCGATGTCAACCTCTCTAGGGCTGTGAAAGTCCACTTTCGCCCCTATGTAATCTTTATACAACCCTGTAAGGCTGCAGCCCTGACCCTCCTGCCGCACAGGAAAATGGAAGTTGATGTGGGTAGCTATGGGAGTGGGAAACAGGTCCTGAAGTTTGCAAGTGGTAGGAGGATGAAGGCAGAAGAGCTGGGGAGGTGCCTCTGAAGTTGCTCTCTGCATCACTGCCATGGTCTCTGATTCCCCTAGTGTGGAGCTGTAACTGGCAGTCAGCAGGGAGAAGTCACAGGCAAGTGGTGCAGAAATGCCCTCATGGGCAAGTAGGTAAAATGCCACCACAAACAGAGCAACCTTGGCACTGGTGAGGTAAAGACAGGTGGATTCCCGGTGTTCACTGGCTAGGCACCCTATATGACTTGGCAACTTCCAAATCAGTGAGAAACTCTGTCCTGATAAATAAGGTAGACAGCTCTGAAGAACACTCAAGGTTGACCCCTGGCCTTCACATGTATACACACACACACACACACACACACACACACACACACACACACACACACATACACACACACACACCTTCTATCAGGTCTGTGAAAGGGCATGGTGAGTTTAGTCCATCATTGCTATCATTGATGGTGGTGCCTGTTCATTCCTTTTCATAATAAGTATTTGGTCGACAACATCAGAGTCAGTTTTAGTAACTAAACTCAGCCTGAAACTTCCTTTGACTATCATAATGCAAAGGCTTGGATCCAGGGAGTGCCTCCCCTGGTTGGCCAGTGCCCCCAAAATTGAAAGCCTTCTAGGATACCCGAGAGAGTGTGAACTACATCCTAGTTCAGCATGTAGAACTATGACACTTTCCAGGAGGTAACATTGGCCGTGGAGGGAAGACCCTCACATCAGATCAGCAAACAAGAATGCATGGCCTTTCTGCCGCAGTCAAGGCCTCTTTCCAAGCAGAGGGAGACCAACAGTGACCATGCTTCTCAGACAAATGCTGTTAGTGCTCTCTGGGTTGCTGAGCCAGGCACAGCCTGGGTGAGTGGAAGAAGGCTTGCAGAGAGACAGCCACACCCTGAGAGCCCCTGGCGTCACATCCTCTTCAAAGCAGGCGTTCTTAGGCCCTGTACTTCAGCATTCCCTATTTATTTCATCTCTAGGCTATGGCATAAGAAGTCTTCACGCAGTAAGAAACCTTCTGCATTAAAACTCCCCTTGGCCTCTCTTACACAGTTAACTGTGCCATCCAGAAACGGCTGCCAATAAATACAGTGTCACTTAGCATTTTGTGCTAAGCCCCACAGAGGAATCAGAGATTAAGAAACATTCTCACATTAAATCTAAAATAGATGTATGAGAGGGTTTTTCTAGGTGATCCCACAGCTACCTGGAGGTCATGTCTATGACTCTCCAGGGTCCTCCTGAGCACCTCCTACAAGTGGTCCAGGCTATGTCCCTAAGGCTCTCATAGCTCCTTGAAGACAGGATGTCAGAAAGAGAAGCCATGGCTTTGGGTACAAGACCCCTGCCAGTTTCTTAGGTAGAAATAGATGCAAGATCTCTCATTTATTGTCATCCAACGTTGCAGTATGCCGTTGGTCAGTCCACTGTTCTCACTCCCAAACCCAACTTCAGACCTAAGACGCTCTAAGCACCAAACATTTTTCTTGCTCATTTGGTGTGCGAATCCTGTCCTGAGCTGACACGAGGCTATTTTTAGTCTTTATTTATTCCTCTTAGTGTGAATATTCATGTCTCCTTGCAGAAGGGCTCCAGAGCTGGATGCTAAGGGCTGCTCTACACTGCCTGGGTCTGTTGCATAAACCATGTGCCCTGCATCCCCGCCCAAGTCCCTCCCAATCCACTAAGCCTCTTAAGAGAAGAATGGAGCCCTAGTTGGGTGCTGCTTGTACCTCCCTCATGGACAGAATGGAGCTCCCCTAGGGTTCCATCTGTCCAAGCCTAAGGAATGTCTGTCCTGTGAGGGACTGGCTGCTTTGATGACCCTATGCTTGCATCTGAGGTCTTTCCCATGTGAGATTTCATATGGAAAGAGAACTTACTGAGAATTGGAATGGTCCTAGTGAACTGTGCTTATAAAATTTACTCTCTACTCTTCAGTGTGGTTGTTTTTTACTCTTTTGGGGCGGCCCACCACCCAGCTCCCAGATAAATAACACATGGAGGCTTATTATTACTTATGAATGCCCAGGTTTAGCTTGGCTTGTTTCTAGCCAGCTTTCCTTAACTAAAGATTATCCCGTCTATCTTTTGCTTCTGGGCTTTTCCTTTTCTATTCCTGTATACTTTTCTTTGTTTCTTACTCAGTGGCTTGCTGTATAGCTGGGTGGCCGGCCCCTGGGTCCTCCTCCTTCTCTGGCTACTTCTCTCCTCCCAGATTTCTCCTGCTATTTATCCTCTCTGCCTGCCAGCCCCACTTATTTCTCTCTCCTGCCTCACTATTGGTTGTTCAGCTCTTTATTAGACCACCAGGTGTTTTAGACAGGCACAGTAACACAGCTTCACAGAGTTAAACAAATGCAACATAAACAAAAGTAACACACCTTAAAATAATATTCCTCAACAATTCATCCCATGAGGCCAGGGGAGATCTTTAATCAAAGTAGATTATATATGTGTTTCCATAGATGTATACACACATATATGAAATTGTGAAAAAATAAACAAAGTGCTTTCTATACAAGCATGAGGACTTTAGTTTTGATATCCAGAATCCATGCAAAGACAGACCTAGTGGCCAGGTCTGTAATCTCAGGGCTCCTGAGGGGTCAGAGACAAGAGCATCCCCAGAAGTTCCCAGGAATAACTAGGCAAGTGTACACAGCAGCAGACAACAACAGCTACTCGGTGAGGGTTTGATGCTGCACACGTCCGGGAACACAGAGCCAATGCATCAGGAATCATTCCAAAAGGATCTTGAAAATATGGGACAAATCCAGGAGGCTTTCAGGTCAACAGAAGGGATGAAGGAGAGAGATACATCCTAAACACTCAGGCACACACGCTTGACCTATGAGGACGAGAGTTTGAGCTGGCACCACTGCAGGGGTGAGACTCTGAAACATGGAGCTATGTGATCACGGGAGAATGGGGGGAATGTGGAGTCTTTCAGGAGCCCTGAGAATGTCTCTTGCTACCCTTGAAGGTTCTGTGTCAGCTTGCTAGAAGATGACCCTGTTTCGATGGAATTCAAGTATTGAATTCAAGTGTGAGGTGGAGGATGCTGCCTTGACTACTATGGAACCTCTGTCAGGAATAGCATGACACAAACAATCGATAACTCATTAGCTCATTATTTTTACACACTTTGGGCAACTTCTCCCCTTATCCTTTCCTCTGTCCTGCCTCACCAAACCTCCTTTTCCTCCCACTTTTCCCAAAGTCCCCGCCTTCTTTCATGGTGTATGTGTGTATGTGTGTATGTGTCTGAGACCACTGCATTTGATTGGGGTTACCTGCATGAGTATGGGTCATTTGCTTGAGTGGGGGCCAATGGACCAGTAGCTTCATCACTGAGTGAACTGGCAAAAAAACAAAAAAAAAACAAACAAACAAAAAATGGGGTGCTGAAGACATGGCTCAGTGGGAACAGCACTTGCAAGCATGACACCTTGAGAATGGATGTTCAGAACCCCTGTAAGGTCAGGCCTGCTGGTGGCCATACCACATTATTCCTATGGGGAGATGGACACTGGAAACAGAAAATCCCCAAAAGCAGAGGCCTGCTAGCCTAGTGTGTGCACTGGCAAACAGGAGAGCCCGTCTCAAACAAAGTGAAAGGAGAGGACCAACATCAAGGTTATCCTCTGGCTTCCACACATACACTATGCCCCCCCCCAACACCATATACACACAAAAATACAAATTGGAACGTAGTAACCATTACAGAAAGTTTCATTAATAAAAAGAGAACATGCATATTTCTATTGTTAGTTTCATATATCTTCTACACAATTTCTGATCGACAGTTTCTGTCAAATGCTGGTTTCTCTTCTAACTGCACTCACTCTGTTCGCTTATTCAAAGTGGATTTAACCCAGGGTCACCTGCCCATGGATGGTTGGATCCTTCAGCGTGGTTTCTAGTACTGGTGACTCCACACAGCCCTCTCCTGCTATGTATCTGTAGCTAAGCTGCCACAGGCTAAGCTGGGAAGTCAGGAAGCAAGTGTGCTGGGATAATGCAGACAGCTATTTGATGTGGTAAAGATGATGAGGGGTCTAGATACTAATTGACACTGGGAGAAAGGTGTAGAAAGTAACCACATACCTCTAGGAGAAGGATCAAGCCCCTCTCCCTGATGGGTGGGCGCCAGCTGCTCCTGGCTTTCTGAGCAAACTGCCCCATGGTACTTTCCTCTTATCTCTCTTCTTCCCGCTGGAGTCTCCTGTAAGAAGCTTGATCCTTCAGCCAAGCACAGAAAAACCCTGCAAGCATGGGAAGGTACTGTTCACATGCTCTATGGGTCTCTTTTTTGGGGCACCCATTCACCATTACAGCCAATGTCATCACGTGCCTTTCTCAAGCTAGGATAAGAGACAAGGCAAACTTTGAGATCTGTCCTCAACTGATAGGGTTATACAAGGTGGACAGAAGAGAGGAAGCTATGATCAAAAAAATTCTTGGGCAATATGTCTTCTTGATAACTCATATTGAAGTCAATGGGCTGTTAAAATCCCTTGGAAGATAATTTTTATAAATTCTTTTCCTCTTGTTTTCTTTCTTATGGAACCACTGTTCTTGGACCTAGCTGCAGAGTTCTGCACAGGTTGGCTCTGGGGTGTCCCACTGCACTGCACCTCCCCTTTGTTTACAATAGGAAATTAAAAATGGAAAAACCAAAGAACTGTGAACAGTCTCAAGAGCTCATACAACAACAGCTCCCTCAATATGTCTAAGCTTCTCTCTCCTGCTCTCAAGCACGGCCACAGAATGTCTTGGTTTGTTCTAGAAACATGGCATGATGTGTTCAACCATGCCCTTGCTGTTGGATGGACAGACCACCTCTGCCTCTTTTACAGACAGCAAACACTTAGCTCCATAAGGCACTTTGTGAATCTCTGATTATTCCCTCGATATGAACTGTTTAAAGTAGACTTTGTGCATAAAGACATAGCAGCCTTTAAAGCTCTTAAAGTCTTGTTGAGACTGAATTAAATATGGGATATGCTAATTTTGCATCATTTACATATTTGATAAATATTCTCCAACTTCAGGTACATGCTAGAAAGGCAGCATCTAGCAGCAAATCAATAGTGCCTGATTTTATAATTTTACCAGACTTTTAAAATCCTCAACTTTCAGTAGCGATGTACTGAGCAACACTGAGTTAGACTGACTGTGTTTCACCCAACTCAGTCCCTCTGGAAACACAGAGTAGTCAGAGCCACCTGTTTCTTGGTGACTCTGGAGGTTTGCTAAGTTCATGTGGTGGACGACGAGGGGACTGGTTTTCAAACTGAGGTCGGTCTGTCGACTTCCTCCTTGCACATCCTCGTGAGTACATACACTTGTGTCTCTAAGTCTGTGCCAGGCATCTGGCAGGTCCACAAGTTGCAGGCCGCAGCATCCCTCTGGGCTTCCTTCATGAGCATCGTCAGCTGCTGTCCCAGTGCTTTTCAGGGTGGGTGCCCAGGCTGTCTGAGATTCTTTTGTGGCCTTTAACTTGGAGATGAATTGATATACAGGGAGTGGGGATTAAAGACATATGAAGGGACAGTGCTCCCAGAAGGCCTCTGTCTCCAGAGTGTGCAAGCTTCTGCAGTGGACAGTCAAGAGCCCTGGCTGCAGAGAAGACAACTGTATATTAGGCGGACAAGGGGCTCTGAGAGGTTGGTTACAACGGCACAGGCCCAGTGGAAGTCTCCAGAAGAGATTTGATGTGACCTCATTTGCATTAGAGTTCTATCCCCACTTGCAGTTCACAAATGGCTTCCAGCTGCTCCTGGTACCTGCTCTCTTGTTCTCAGAGTTTCTTTCCTGGCTGCCTCTGGTCTCCTGCTTATTTTCTCCTGTAGACCTTCTCTCTTTCCTCAATCCTGTTTCCTACTCCTCTCCAATGCTGGTCCTACAGCTCAGCTGCCTCCTGCCTAGGCCAACTGTATGGGATCTTCAGCCTGCACAGGTCCCAGGCAGGACCTGACATCCTACCCTAACAGTATTAACATCAGTTGTTACTTCTCAGGGAGCCACACATCTAGACTGTCATGTGCTGGGGCCATTAGCTGCAGAGGATGAGGTAAAAGTGAGACACTTCAATCCTGTGCTGTCTCCATAAATCACTATTAACAGTGTGAATCTGTCAAAACAGGCAGGTGATGTGTGCACCGAAACCAGCTCCCGAGATCAGAGCTTTGACATTTCAACCCCAGTCATTTCAGCTGCAGGAGAAATGAGGCCAAGATAACCCAGAATCTAGACTCTGACTCTCTCTCTCTCTCTCTCTCTCTCTCTCTCTCTCTCTCTCTCTCTCTCTCTCCCTCTCCCTCTCCCTCTCCTCCCTTCCACCCCCCGGTATGTAGTGATGCACACAGACATGTGACAATGCATACGCCCACTGTGAGCAGCACACATATCCACAGCATATGACACACATGTGTGATATGCTAAGGAACTGTGCTTCCTCAGAGTTCAAATGGGAAGAAGACACTTCTGTGAGAGACCGGGCTCCAAGCTTGCTCAGAGTGGATGGCTCCTGCCCATCCATACACTGACACATTCATCTTTTGTATTTTCCAGAGTCACATAGCTGTTGAAGCAGTAAGCTGTTCACACATCAGTGTTTTAAAATTAAAAGGCATGCTTGTGTCAGAGGAGGGTGAGTTGTAAGGAATTCTGGCATGGAAGACAGTTCTCAGGGCTCCTCAGATCACCCAATCCATCCAGCAGATTTTGATACCCAGCTGGGGCATTCCCTAAACACCTTGAGATGTTGGATGGGTCCCGCTGAGCTCATCTCATGGGAGGAAACACCTGGATTGATCATTTTCCTCCCTCTTTAATGTTGGTATTGACTTTGGCCTAAAAAATGACAGGCTTGAAGACTGTCATTAGTCTCCATGGTAAACAGATTACATGTTGATATAATAAATGTTTTACCTTTAATTTTTGTTTTAGTATGTTTTCATAAATGGGTATCAAACTATGTTGAACCTATTTATTAAGCTTTCCTCTGAAAGATGCCTTGGTTGCAAAAGGAAACCCTCCTTCCTAATCAGAGGCCCAGGCTCAGACCCTCCTTAGCTACAGTGGGGTTCAGGCTCTGAGTGGGGCCCCCATGCTTGTCAGGCAGCAAGGTACTTCATGGATGGCTGGTCCTGCTTCCATGCCTCCTGTTGTGAGTTCCATAAACATCACCTCTCTCCTGCCTGTAAAACACTACTCAATTTGACAAAGTCAGCTGTTATGGGCAGAGCTGGATCTCAATCCTGCTCTGCACTCCCACCCTGCAGGCCTAACTCCAGGATGCTGAAGTAACCACATTTGGAAGGAGGGGTCTTGATGGAGGCTAGTAAGGTGAGGGGAGTCTGAATCTGACACGACCACTGTCCACTCATAAGCAGATGGAATCAGGGCACACAGAGAATATTGCCCATTTAAGAGCAGGGGGAGAACACACAAGCCAAGGAGAGAGGCCTGGGAGGAGCCAGCCCTCCGACACCTTGGCTTTGGGCTTCCTTTTAAGACAAGCTATCTTTGCTGCTAAGCACTGCCCAGTCTGCGGTCCTGGGTCACAGATCCCTCACCAACTCCTACACCCAGTTAATGACCCTTTTAAAATACTCACCCAGAGAAGAGCCAGCCACAAGCCCAACAATATGTCCAAATAACACCCTTGCCCATGGTGTGGAGTTCCCTGATTACTAGACTCCCCTAGGGGCAGAGACTTATCATCTCTAGCTTGCACACAGCTGATGCTCAGACTGTGGAGACAGCCAGGAACAGGCTCTGCCTCACTTCCGCTTCAAGAGCAGCCTCAGCTCCCCAGCCTACATCGCATGGTGAATGTGCCCCAGGAGCATCTGGATGGCTCCAGAGTCAGTCTTTGGCACAGACCCCCATCTTGATCTGCAACAGAGCAAGTGTGAGCAGAAGGAAAAAGGGCCACGCAACCTGCCGCGTGGACCTCTCTCTGCTTGTCTGAGGGTAATGTACTCAGAAGCAGGGTCCTGAAGTGACAGGGTAGCAGGATCCATCCAGCTCCTGATGGTTCAGAGTGCTGAGACCACAGTGGACAAGCAAAGCTTCATGACGTAGACTCTGTTGAAAACACCAGAGGCACAACTGGCCAGTTAAACTATTGGAAAGGGGCAACTGGGTCAGCTGTGATGTGGCTCTTGAAGCCAGAATGAAAGGCTGAGCAGGAATATAACCTAAGGCACATGAAAAACTCAAAGTTACAGTCTGCAGATCGTGGCCGGGCTGTCCAGTCAGCAACCACAGACGTTCAAGGAGCAATTCATGGGAAGTGTCCGGAGCCCTTGCACCTCGCCTACAAGGGGTGGCTGGAGTGCCGTGTGTTCACTAGCCACTCAAGCGAGGCCTTCGAACTTTCTTGGCTTCCAAGCACCAAGCTTAAGGCTCAGTTCACATCAACAGCTAGAGATTTAAAAAAAAAAAAAAAAAAACAGATGTGGTGGGACATACCTGTTAACACAGCACTTAAGATGCTGAGGCAGGAGGATTGTTGCTTGGCCTGGGCTTTCTTCTATTGCTGCCTTCATTTTTGGCAATGGCAGTGACCTGCTCACTGGCCTTGCTCTAGCAGTCTAATGTAGAGTCATGCTAACTCCCTGCAGCACACTGGAGGGACTGTGAGGCTCCATACTGCAGCAGCAGGCCAGTCCTGTCGGGGGATTTTGAGGCAGGTCAGAGCAGAGAGTGCCAGCATCTGTCCATTTGATTCCCCTTAGTCTGCTCCTCCTCCTCTCCACCCCTCTCTCCCTCATTCCCTTTTCCTTGGGTATTTCCACTGGTGGAACCGGCTGTCGATTTCTCCTCTATTTTTTCTCTTGGTCTCTCTCACACACACTCATATGTTTATGTACATATCATCTCTTACACACACACACACACACACACACACACTCATTCCTTCTCACTCCCTTCCACACTCTCTCCTTTGTACACTTTCTCACTCCACTCCCTATACTTCCTCACACACTCCCTTGTACACTCACAGACACACACTCTCATAGACTCCCACACTACCCTCTATTCTCTCTCTCACAAACACTCACACATTCTCTCGTACAATCATACATGCTCCCTTCTACTCAGAGACTCACAACTCAGACACACATGCATTCCCTTGTACACTCTTTCACAGACACATTCACTCTCCCATAGACTCATGCACACATAGACACTTCCTTTTGCACTCTCACAGACAAGCTTTCTGATAGGCTCACACACTCACACTCCTTTACACACTAACTACCTCATACATCCCCTCTCTCAAGCACCACATCTCACACATACTCACACACACCTACACCCTCCCTGTACACTCAGACGCATGTTCTCATTAGACTCACACAGGCACATTCCCTCACACACTATCTCAGACACTCAAACACACACACAAACTCACACACACATTCTCTCATAGACTCACACACTCAGACCTCTTCACACACTCTTTCTCATACACAGCCTGTACACATCCCCCCCCCCCACACTCTTCCCCTCACACACTTCCTTTCAATGCATATACGCTCACACACTCACTCTCATTCTCTCAGACTTCCCTGCTAGGTAAGGAAGAGGCTGGAGTTCTCCCTGTCAATGTTCCCAAGGGTTAAAGCGAAGTTACCATCTATAAAAAAAATTTTTATGACATTGTATGGTTGTGAGGACACAAGACTGTCTGACCCAGACCTCCCCCCTTCACCACGGCTGTGCATGGTGAGGGCCTGTGTCCACCTCCACTCCCGGACATGTTTTTGAGCACCAGCTGAACAGTGACAATGTCCCTCTGGAAGCTGCTCCAGTGTCTTCCCCAGAGAGAGCAGGAGCTGAGGCAGATGCCACGAAGGCAAGAGGCAGCTGGAAGAGCTGGGCGCTTCAGAGCCAGGAAGTTCCCAGCCCGGGCAGAGGAGCAAGCAGCCTGCAGCCTGCAGGAGCACTTGGCGACTGCTGGCCAATGATTTCAGGGGCAAATGAGTGGGTGTGTGAAGTCATTAATTATCTCCACCTCATCACCCATTTTAAGAGTTTCTGTGGCTGCATAATTAAAGATATGGGGCTTTATAGGGATTATGGGGGTGCATACAATGCAGCCAGGTGCTAAGGCCCCCAGTGTTTATCTAAAAGTTATAGAGGCTATGATTGTGAACGAGTGTTCCCAGCTTGCCTGAAGCTCCTGGGCTTGTTTCCTTGTCTTAGTGCTTCTGGGCAGCAGAGGCTGGTAGGGCAGGGGAGCTGGCCACCTTTGCTGGGTGAGGAAAGAGCTGCTGAAGAGCCATAGACCTGAAAGTGATGCCATCTTCCCTGGGGACAAAATGTACCAGAACTCAGGGTGATAGCAGCTTTCTCATATGGTCCTCTGTGGGCCTCCTTTGTGGATCTCTGTTCTGAGTAGCCACAACACCTAGTGACTTGCTTTAAGAAATAAAGCACAGCAAAGCTGGTGGGCTCTCACTTTGCGGACTTGGTCACACAACCAGGCTGATGGTTCATTGGTGACATTCCCTTTCTATTGACTGGGTGGCAGTGTACCCTGAAGAGTGAGCTGCAGTGTTGGAAACGTTCTCAGGGACGAGGGTCCAGGGTAGCTTGAGCTGGCAGCCAGTGAGGAATGCAGTCTACTGATGGCCACAGGACAGCACTGGGAACCAGATCCTTCACCAGCTGAGCCTGGAGATGATATTGGCAGCCAACACTTGATGAAAGGCTTGTAAGACCCCAAACCAAAACCAGCCAAGCAATTCCTGATTATTGATCTCCAGAAACATGCTATGGGCATTTTCTATTACAGATTATTAACCCAGTCAAGAGACACTTGGGACTGTGATGAGCCTGTTTTTTAAACACAACTACCAGGCTCCCGAGCTGTGTGTTTCATTAGGAAGAAATGTGCTGGTTTTCATGCATTAGAGAAGATGGCATTCATGAGGAAACCACATATCTCTGTTCTGTGTACACTGTAGGTCACCCAGCTTGCCTGCTGTTGTGATGCTTGGATTTCACAGGACCCGAGCCAGTCGACTCCAGGCATCCTGCTGTCTCATGTGGAACCTGCAGATGCTCCCTACTTCATGTGCAGTAACAGGATGAGAGAAAGGGATAAAAATCTCAGCTCAGATGTCCCATCTCATGGCTCAAAGGCCGGGGTATTCCTCTGGAGTGCCAGGAAAGTATATGACAAAGTCATCTGGAAGTCTGAGGATGCAGCTCTGGGAATACAGCTCAGGTGTCAGAGTACTGGCCTTGCATTCATGAGGTCCTGGGTGCAATGCCCAGCACCACATGAAAGTGGACCTTGGGTGAACCCTATAATCTCAGTATTCTGGAGGTAGAGGCTGCAGACAAGGAATTTAGGCTTATCATGGACTACATATCAAGTTAAGGCCAGCCTGGCATCCATGAGACCCTTCTCAAACAAACAAACAAACAAATAAAATCAAAAGTCAGATGAGCATCCTAAAGAAGCACAGATGTGTGGAGAGGATGGAGAAATGGCCCAGGTGCCAAAGGAAACCCATTGGTGGCACAAAGCCTCGGGCAGTCATGTCTGCAACACTGGGGACTCTCTTATCCAATTGTGAGGGTCCAACCCAATGGCCGTGTCACACTTGCTGGAGGAGAAGATGCCACCCGCTCACTCCTCCATCCTAATATGATGGCTACACATGGGCTTGTCTGAGAAGTTACTTAAAAAGAACACAAATGAGCATGGTCATAAGGTTTGTGCAAGTCCATTATCAGATGTTGGCACTGAAGGGACTCCAAGTGCCAATCAGCCCTGAAGAACTGTCTCAAGAGAGCCAGCCTTTGAGGCCTGCTGATAACAAAAATACAGGCTGTATGACCTAAATCATGGAGGCAAACCCCTCACAGGAAGCACACACACAATCTCACACCATGCCCCACTTTTAACGTGTGGGACTTCTCCCCTCTCATTTTTATCTGTTTTAAAAACCATAATCAATATCTTTCCTTTCTTCAACTTCCCTGCAAAGCCACAGAAAAGATACAGCAGTAGGAGAAGGGCAGCAAATGCTGGGGGAAACTGGGGGATGTCGTGCGGCAGCTGTGTCTTCCTTTCATGTTGGCTTCCATTGGCAAAGCCTGTTAGGCAGAGGTCTGCATGTCTGTGAGCTGGAATGGGGTGTTCTACAGACCCCCAGTCTGTCTTCAGGACTTCAGCACAGATGCAGAGCCCTCCTCACCAAACTCAGAAGTCATTTGGGTATCACCATGTTCTGCTCACATGTGGCACTAGATAGGCCCAAGGAGAACCAGGAGACAAGACCTAGCTCTAGGAATGAATTTAGGCTGAATGTTGGCAATAAAAGATGAGTATGGGACCCAAGGTGGGATCCTACATTGTGGATCCAGGAGAGTTTACAAAGTGGTCCACAGGGCTTGTTGGGGAGATGGCTCAGTGAGGTGCTTGCCTTGAAAGTATGGGGACCTGAGTTTGATGTCCAGAACCCACATATAAAAAGTTGGGTGTGATGGGGTGCACTTACAATCCCAGCACTGGGAAGGCAGAGACAGGTAAATCTCTGGAGCCTAGCCTGCTAAGCAAGTTCCAGGCCAATGGGAGAGTCTGTTTCAAAAACCAAGGTAGGTTGTGCCTAGGAAGTAACAGTGAAGGTTGTTCTTTTACTTTACACACACACACACACACACACACACACACACACACACACACACACACACACAGCTCTACAGCAGCAGAAGAACCAGGATAGGAATATTTTAGCAGAATAGGTGGTACAGTGATGGAGGTCAGTGGACATGCCTGTCAGAGAAGAGAAATAAGATGAGCCAACTTGGTTTTGAGATTGGATAAGCTAGGCAGGCTTGACACTTGCTCTCATGGTCTCTTAAGTGTAGAATGTGGGGCCCAAAGTTCAAGGCAAGGCGGAAGCATGGATTTGGTGGTACCTCCCTGCAAAGCCCTCACTGGAGGTCTTCAGGTGAAGTGCTTAGGAAACAACATGGTCTAGCGATCCAGTTGAGATCCTGCTTAGTTGGACTCCAGCCCCCGAAGAAGCAAAGCACACCCACCTCAGAGGATCCTAACTTCATACCAGACCTTGGGAAAAGTCTCCACAAACAAAATTCCAATAAACATGAACTCACCCCAAGAGACTGTGTCAGGAGCAAAAGAATGGACACACACAATGATGTCTGCAGAGGCTTAAGCTACTTTTTTTTTTTTTTTGAGCTGAGTATTGAACCCAGGGCCTTGTGCTTGCTAGGCAAGCACTCTACCACTGAGCTAAATCCCCAAGCCCTTTGTCTATGTGAAGGATGGATGGCGGTTTGCTGAGATAGGGAGGAACTCCAGGTGTGATGAGCCTGATACAAATTTCACTCCATCTGGGAAAGCAAGCCAGTGATATAATTGTAAAAGCCAGCAGTGGGCCAGGCCTAGAATTGACATTCTATTTGTAAATGGAGCTGGGAATATAGCAAAGTTTGTAGAATGCTTACCTAGAACGCACGGAGCCTTGTGTTTGGTTCCCAATACTAGATGAACTAGGCATAACACTGCACACCTTCAATCCCAGATTTCAGGTATTGGAGGCAAGTCAGTCAGAAGTTCAAGGTCATCCTTGGCTACATAGTTTGAGGCCAGTCTGGGCTACATGAGAATTTGGAAGGCAGAGACAAGACCCAGCAAGGCAAGCAACACTCAGTATCAAGGCTTTTAAAGTATTTTCCTGGTATAGATTGGGCCAACAGCTAAGAGTACCTGATGGGCTTTCAGAGGACCTGGGTTCAATTCCCAGCACCCATATGGCAACTCAGAACTATCTGCAACTCCAGTTCCAGGGCATGCAATGCCCTTTTCTGACCTCTGAGTACACTAAGTTCACATGTGCTAGGCAGACATACACACAGGCAAAATACCCATGCACATAAAATAAAATAATAATAAATATTTTTAAAAATCATAGAAGACTTTGTGGAGCCTATTTTTTTATCCCACCTGTTTCTCCAGTGTCTCTCTACAATGCTGAATATTTTTCTTTGGCTGGATCCATGTGTACACACACACACACACACACACACACACACACACACACACACTACAATGCATCCATATAGCCACACACACTCACTGTGTTTTAACTGAATTGTGACACATCCTTTCCATCTCCCGTGGATTTAAATTATGTAACTGCCCGTAGCTGCTCTTATTCTTGATCTTGTCTCTGACTACAGCCTATGTTACAAAAGCAGATGAGGCTGACAGTGTCCAATATATCTTAGAACTCTGGGGCTCCAAGATACTCAGGTGCAGACAGGTGCCACCTGGCTTAGGAGAACAGGGAAGTTTGGGAAGGCGAAGCTGCTGTCTTGGGCACCAGTATGCAAATGGTCGCTTCCCTGTTGCTGGGCTGCCGGACAGAGTGGGAGGGGTAGGCTGTCATCTGACAGTGGGACTGTTCTTGCTGAGTCTGAAGAATCCCTTCAAGAGCCAGTAATGAGTGAAGCCACAGCCTGATTACAAACTGCATCAGAATGCCAACTATCGGCCGGCACGTGGGACGCAGCACGTCCCAATCACAGAGCTTGGGAAGAATAGACAGGCAACAGGAGAGGGCTCTGTGTGTAGGGCTCAGGCCTTTCAAATGGACACATCCCACGCCTGGCAACAGGGACACCAGGAGGAGGCCTCATCCACAAAGTAGGTCTGCATGAGGCCTGGCGATATATGCCCAGAGAGGTAGACTCAGTAGGGGGATGGGTCTGAGAAGCTGCAGTTACCAGAACCAATGTGTTGTTAAGAATCCAGAAGAACCCCTATTACTACTCAGACATCCAAGCCATTCATCCCATAATATACACAGGAACCTGGGAATAGGGAGGACCTTCAGAAGAATGTTCTAGGATGGAAGTGCGCAGAAAGAAAAAGATGGGGTATCACAGCAAGTGAAAGTGCTGGAGAGGGACCTGGGATGGGGATGCCACTGTCCTCTGTGATGTTTCTAATGACTAGAAGCGAATGAAAACAATAGACCAGCAGTATCTCCACAGAACACAGATGCTAACACCCGTGCTGACTCAGTAGCACAGCCACAGCCGGAAGCCACAGGAACACTGGTGGTGGTAAGGATGCTGAGGCTAACAGTGCAAGGACCACACTGTAGTGTCCACAGTGCCACTTACACAGTCCTGGCTGGGTCTCGGGACAGGTTCTATGCACCTTCACTATGAAAGTGTTCCATCCCATAACAGCCCTGTGGGGACACATCTGTCATCTGTCATACAACCTGCCCTAGCCACACACCTGCTAGGAGTCTCCCTGTGTGACCTTGATCTCAGTGGCAGAGCCCTTGCTATCTTGGTGACAGAAACCAGACTATATACAAAGCTGCATCACTTTTCCCAGGCCACTCAGCCCAGGGTGCAGTGACAGCAGGATCACCCACCATGATCGCCACTGAACTGGTGTGGGTGATGGTTTCGTAGCCTCATTCTTTCGGGCTATGGGCCAGTCTCTCTTAACTTTCTCCCTCTGATGCTGACCTCGTGGGAGACAGGGTTAGACCTTCCCTAACACTTTCTCGTTTGTAGAATCCCAGTGTCCCATGCAGGAGGGACAGGCTGTCAGAGCTCTGGCAGATATGACTCCAGCACTGTCCAGTCCTCAATGCTGACAGTGAACTCACCGGGCTAGGCAGCCTGATTGTGTTTTGTATGTCTAGAAAACAGAAAACGTTGACAAAAGAAAAGGAAACCAGAAGGTACGGTCTTGATAGTGGGCTCCAGCAGACTGTTCAAAGGCCTCACCGTATCCTAGTCTTTGGCACTCATTTTCTCTTGACAAGTTTAGTGATAACATCCCAGATGAATGTGTCCTTCAGGGATGGCCATTTCCCCTGAGTCTGCTGGAGGCCAGTCTCTGGGCAGTGGATGGACACCAACCATTCGGGTAAGAAGGAGGCCTTGTTTCTTTTGAGTTTCGTCACAGCCAGTCAGATGAGAGAAGAGCAGAGTCCACAGTTGTGCTTCCTACCTCCCATCTCCCAACACCAAAAGGGATATCGCTAAGTCTGTGATGCAATGTGTATTTCCTTAGCGGGAACATGTATGAGACTGGATCACAGGGGACTTCGATGTTAGCCCCTGTCTCTGAGGAACTCTGAAGGGCAGAACCCTGGATAGGCGAGCCTCCAGCGGGGGAGAAAGACGGGCCTGCGGACCAGCGTCCTCACCTGCTAAGGAAAGAAGAAGGGCTGTTGCGGCTGCAATGGGCAGAAGCAATGGAGCAGCCCAGTGGAGAAGCTGTGCCTGCTTCAAACTGGCTAGGTGGAAAAACTAAACCCAGGCTCTCATTACTTTAGAAATAACAAGAAAATAATTGGAGACAGTGTTTCTATTTTTACACCGAGTCCCAAGCATCCCAGCCTGCTGTTTGAGGAGAGAAATAAAAGAGAGAGAAGCAGCTGTGTAGGCCCAGAGCGCCAGCCCAAAGCACAACGTGCTGGGGTCAGTGCTGCCTCCGATGCCGCGGGGACCACGGCCTGGGACGACGACAGTGGCAGGTACTGTGACTTGATCCTTCTGAGGATGTGGGTCCTGGGTATCCGTCTGGGGATGGTGGTAGACTTCCTGGCTGACGGTATGTGCCTAGAGCCCCAGGGACTGCCTGAGCTGCCATGTCACTGATGTTCACACTGCACCGAGTTCGATGTGAATTACCAGTGCTGCCGAGACTTGGAGCCAGACTCCCAGCAGATGGAAGAGAGACCAGGTGGCCTCCAGAGGCAAACAATTTTAGCATTGCCTCTCAAAGGCCCCAAGCTTCCGTCAGTGTCCCTGACTGTGGCAGACAGCAACCTTGATTCCCCGCCTGTCCTCAATTGTCCCCAGACACCTGGATGTCCCAGATGAGGAAGAAAGGGGATGGCAGAGGCAACTGGGGACACATCCATTTCACAATGCAGTGTTGTGCTCCTGGCCAGTTTCCAAGTCCTGGCCATTGGAGGAGGATACCCCTTAAAGCCAAGGAGCCGTCATGGGCCTCTTTATAGGGAGGCTGTGGAGTTCAAGCTGCCCGTGTAGCGACCACACAGGCAGATGTGAGGATGCTGGGAAGGAAAGAGTTAGCCTGATTCCTTCCCCACCCCTCTCATTGCACACTGGCAGACCTTCTGGAGACCAAACTCACAGAGAGCTTTCTTGGCATGTTGGCATCTTCCCCTCAGCATTTCTGGCGAGAGCAGAAAATGGAACAATATCTAATCATTCTGTTGAGAACTGAACTAGAACTGACAGACACATGTCACTTCCTCACTGTAATACCAAAGCTTTCCAAAGCGGAAGTGTGTGTGTGTGTGTGTGTGTGTGTGTGTGTGTGTGTTCAGTATGTGCACACAGGTAATGTGTATGTATGGGGAATAGTATATGAGGCTGTTCAAGGTATGTGTGGCATGCATGATGTGTGTGTATGAAATTGTACATAGTGAGCAGCATGCATAGTTTGTATATATGTATAAGAGGCACAGTGTGTGCACAAGACATAGTAATGGTATGTGTTATATCCAGTGTATGCTGTGTGCACCATGTGTATAATGTACGCACATCATTGGTATCCATATGTGATATGTGATGCATGTACCTGGTATGTGTATGTGTGGTGTATGTGCCTAGTATGTGTGCATGTGTATGCCTGGTGTGTGTGGTAGTGGATGGCATGTGGTGTATCCACATGTGTGCACAGTGTCTGCATGGGGTGTGTGAACATACGTGTTGTGTGCATGGTATACAGTGTGTGGGTGGCACAGATACTGGCTGCTGGGTGCAGCAGGCACACTGTGAGAGAATGAGTAGACAGGTGGCTTGCAGCTCCTCAGGACCTGTGTTGCAGGTCTGTCTTCCCAAGAGCCTATCCAGGTCTCTCTCTGTCTGGAGGAGAGGCTGGGGTCTGACAGGGCCCTCCGCAGAACCCTGCTTCCTGTGCAGAACAGAGCCGCTGACTCCACAGGGTCTGCAACTCTGTAGCAGCAGTTTCCAAGACCTGTTGTCCCCGAAGTTTCTGCAGTAGGCAGAGTGTGGCTTCCCTCCTCCCGAGGTGAAAGGGTTCACTCTAGGTGACGGACGCGGCCTCGCCTGATCCGGGAAGCAGTGGCTGTGATGACACAGACAAGGTACTATTTTTCTCAGTCATGATGTAGGTCACAGCTTCCTTAGATTGGCTATTGCCATGGCAACCAGAGCTTTCTGCCTTTGTACAGGGACTTGCAATACTATTCCTCAAGGTAAAGGAAACATCCAGAATCCTATAAAAGAGACCTCCCTGACAGCCAGCACACACTGCCCCGTTCCCCATGTCCCCCTTCAGCTGAAGTCAGCACTGCCCCACTCTGAGGCCCCCTCTTCTTTCTTAAAGATGAGCATGTTGAGCTGCACTCAGGGGCCTCTGGAGCTAGATGCAGTCTGTGCTCCATGAGGTCTGGGAGATCAAATCAGCCTTGGCCCCCAAACCCTGTTGTCTCCCAGTACCACGAGGTCACTGCAGGAAGGCAAGCTTCCTGACATGTCTACCTCTTCCACCCACCCAGAAGACTTCCTTCCATGTTCCTTGTCCTCTATTACCTGGGCATCTCCTTTTGTGTTCTCAGAACCTTGCAATGACCTGCCTGGGGTCTAAAGACTGCCACTCAGCCACTCGCTTGAACAATATCTGGGTTTAACCAGGCCCCATGCAGTAAAAATTCAGGGTCATGGCTCCGCAGACCTCCCACACCTCTACCCTTGCTACAGAGCCCAAGTCAAGGTATATGAAGCACTTCTCTCTCAGGGCAGTGTGCACGCCAGCCTTGATATTGTGTCGGATCTGCAGATCACGGACGAACAGCCCATAGCAAACACTCCAGAGACCCAGGCTGGCCAGATATGACAACTCTAGGGCTGGGAAAGGATATGCCTAAATCCTGTGATTTGGTTAGGCTAAGCAGAAAGGTTCGGAAGGATCATAAGGTAGATCCAAACTCCACCAACATAGAACTGAGCGGGGGCTCTCCACTCACAGTACGAGAAGGCTGCTTGCCTGTCTGTTTAGGAAACTCACCAAACTGCACATGGCTGCCCTCCAGAACTGGAGCCTGAGAGCAGGTGTGGCTGGTGGGCTGCAGTGAGGGTCCACATCACCCTCCTCAGGGTAGACAGACCTGTGCAGCACCACATCCCCAACTAGGAATAAAACTATTCTCAAAATTAGGTTGTGTCTGCAGCAAGCTAAGGGATTTCAAAGATGTAATTGGAGTCCCCAGTGAGCAGACTTTCCATCAGTGCGAATGCAGACTGCCTGGGGGTGCCAGCCTCTCCAGGTGAGGCCAGACACAGCCTGGGAGTCTCTCACTGGCTGCCAAGAGGCAAGGCCATGAGTTTTACAGCTGGGAGGAGATGAACTCTGCTGACAGGCACATAAGCTGGGCCACACCCTTGGTTGGATGGCTCCTGGGGTCCCAGCAGAGAAACCACCCACCTGGCTGGGATCTGCTGGCCTGCAGGAATGGTGACACCACAGAGGTTTGCTGTCTTCCGCAGCCGATTGGCGATAATATGTTAAATTGCTGTAGAAAACAAACACATGGCGCTCATTTTGATCTGATGCCAAGGCCATGTTCTTGTGACAGCATCAAGTGCCTCTCTCAGAGTGGGACTTTCAATGCGTTAGGGTTGTGCCACAGTGAGGCAGTGCCCTGTCATGCCATCAACTCTCCACTGAGAGCCCCTTAGCAGAGGCTCCAAGCATCTGGACCACCAGAAGGTAACCACTGGGTTACCTACAAGGTTCTTTTTGACTGAGCTTTTATGGCACTGTTGAGAATGATATTTTAAATCATTTGAGAGGCTTCAGATAAGCCATGCCTCCATCTTTTGGAAGCATCCATGACAGAAGTCATGTTAAAACTTAGAAGCTAAGCTAGAGTAAGGCTCAGAAAATAATAAAACAAGAATTTATTAGTTCTCATAGTTGTCCACTGGGCTGCACTAACAACCCTTGTCATCACTACAGAGCAACATTGCTCGTCATCACTACAGAACACCCCTCGTCATCACTACAGAACATCCCTCGTCATCACTACAGAACACCCCTCGTCATCACTACAGAACACCCCTCGTCATCACTACAGAACACCCCAGATGAAGACCTTCAGTGCCTTCACACCCACCCAGATGCCTCCTGTCCTAGGCAAAACCTTTGGTACCTCCATACCCACCCAAGCAGCCCTCCTGTACTGGGTGAAGACCTTCAGTGTCTATACCCACCCAGGTGGCCCTCCCATCCTGGATAAAGACCTTCAGTGTCTATATGTACCCAGGTGGCCCTCCCATCCTGGATGAAGACCTTCAATGTCTATACCCACCCAAGTTGCCCTCCCATCCTGGATGAAGACCTTCAGTGTCTCTTCTGCGCTTTTCCAGTGCCTCTTTATTCCCTATGTCTTACCTGTAGTTTGGGCTTTAAGGGACTTGATTACAGTTCTAAACTACCAAATAGCCTTGAAATGCAAGGGAGGAGGACAGAAGTGACTAGAATGGCACTGCCATGGTCCACATTGATGATCAAAGATGGTGTCACACAGGAACTGCATACCTCTCAGCCTGGAAGTAGCCAGCATGCTTCAGTGGAGGGAAGGGATGAATGAGCAGGAAGATTCATGCAACATTTAGAGTATTAGACAGACTCCAGAGAAGTCAAAAGTCCTATTCAACTGAGTTGCCCAAAGACAGAAAAGATAAGTATTAATGCAGACCATGCAGAAACACAGTGGTGTACAAGAGACTGTTCCTGCCTGCCAAGACAGGGGTCTGTGGAGGATTGACTAGTGGAGAGCAGGGGAGGGAGGAACTGGTGGAGAGCAGGAGTAGGGGAGAGAGGGGCAGCTATTGAAGAAAATCATCCATCTGCTAGTTGCAGGGAGAGGTCAGTAGGACAACTGGGAACCAGGGGGAAATGACTGAAAGAAACCATGAGTTTTAACCTGAACTTCACAGACAAACATGGACATGCTAGCTAAGGAAGGATAGGAGATCCCAGACAGGGCAATGGTGATGGAAGATAGGCTGATGTGAGGGAGAATCTGAGCCAGGCCCACCTGGGAGACTGATCCAGCTTGAGGCTGCATTTGCAGCATCCTCTGGACCCCAGGGAGTGGTGAAACTAAGCTGCAGAGAGCTATGCTGGCTAGTGTGAGTCTCCGTCTATAGGTAGGCCAGGCCTCCAAGGGTGGCTGAGGCAGAGTGTCACTGACTCGGGGCTAATAACTTCTGAGGCACAGCTTCAGCTCCAGGGGCAGCAGGCCAGCTCGAGCTGAAGCTGTGAAGGTGCATCTGGCCCTGGTCCACCAGCTTATGTGGCACCTGGCCGCTTCTGGTGCTCTGTGACTTGGAGGAGTATCACACAGTGCCTGTCTTCACTGTCCTGTGGTGGTATCCCTGTGTACCCACCTGTGTCTAGGTTTTACTCAGGAGCTGTGTTGGTTTGATTATGATGTCCCCCATATTCTTAGGCCTTTAAATATGTAGTCCCTAGTCGATGGCTCTGTCAGGAGAGGCTTAGGAGGTGTGCACGTGCTTAAGGGAGTATATCACTGGAAGAAGGCTTTCAGAGTTTAAAGACTTGCCATTTCAATTCTCTATGTTTGGTGCTTGTGGTTAAAGATGTGAGCTCCCAACCTGCTGCTGCTCTGGTCACCATCATGCCTGCCTGTTGCCACTCTCCCCTGCTGTGGTAATGAGGCACTCTTCTCCCTCTGGAACTGTAAATCAAATGAACCCTTTCTTCCATAAGTTTCCTTGGTCATTGTGTTTTATCACAGCAATAGAAAAGTAATTTTTTAAAAATTTTATTTATTTATTTATTACGTACACAGAAGAGGGCACCAGATCTCATTACAGATGGTTGTGATCCACCATGTCGGTGCTGGGAACTGAACTCAGGACCTCTGGAAGAGCAGTCAGTGCTCTTAACCTCTGAGCCATCTCTCCAAAACCCTAGAAAAGTAATTAATAAAGAAGTATACTATCACACTGGTCCAGCCTATGCTACAACCCCATTTTGATTTAAGTAGCCACTTTCCAATGACCCCATTTCCAAGAAATGTCAATTTTAAGGTACTAGAGGTTAGAGCAACTGTGTAAAACTTGAATGTCACAAGTCAGTTGATAATCCACACTCAAAATAATGCCCATTACCACAGCCAACCCACTACCCCTCCTCTCTATCTGAGAAACATTTGGTGGTATCTTTGTTATAGCCTTAAATGAAATACGTAATTAAATCTACCTAATACACATCTTTAAAAGTATTTAATGCTATTTTCCTGAGGGCAATTTAAAATAAAAATTAATTTGTAAGAAAATTTGTAATTTAATGTGTGTTAAATGCTTAGCTAACATCTATGCTGGCTGGATGTTGTCACCTCCCAAAAGAGGGAAGCATTTCCATGTGTCTGAGCTAAGGGACAGTGCATCTCACAGCACTGTCAGGGATGTGATTAACCAACCCAGGAAGATAACTAAAGCTGTTCCCAAACATGCAGAGAGCAGGCTTCCAATTACTCCGAGCTATGGCCTAGGATGATTCAAGGACTAATAATTTTGTATGCTGTCCAGGTTCTTAGGAACCCATATGCAAAAAACTAGTTTTACTTTTCTCTGTTGTAAACATTGTGCAAAGAATGCTCTTGTGTGCTGGTACATATTTTCTGCATAGTTATGTCTTTCTGTGCCACAATGTCCTTTAAGTATGCTTGTTAGATCAAATGTTGACATTGTCTAATGTGGTTGTATAAAAACATATCAACAAGTACCCAACACAAAATTTAAAGAAGAAGAAATGGGAAAGTACCAGCCATCCTATCCCCACTCCTGGGTTCCTAGAGACCACTCCACACCCACACCAAGGGATTTGAGTGTACCTTGCAGGCAGTCTCTAGCTTCCTCTGGAGTTCATCCCCTGCCCTGTGGCCTCACCTCACTTCCAAGCACCTGCTGCAGGAATCCAAATTGCAAATCCTTTCTCCATGTGCTGGCTCTCCACCTCCCAATCCTAGTTCTGATAAAGGCACAGGCAAGGAGCCGATCTCTAGCCTCCTGTGGCGGGATCTGCACCTGCTGTCCGAGTCCGGCTCTCACAGGGGTCCTCAGCCCGTGGGAGTAGTGATCAGTAGCTCCAAGTGCCGTCATGGCCGTGCAAGAGAGACAGTGGCCATGAGGATGATAAAAGGGAACCTGTGGGTCCTCTGACAAAGTGCACAGTGTGTGGTGCTCTGGTCACCAGTAGCCCTGAGAAGGGTGAACTGATAGGGAAGGGCTCCCTGGGAGAACTGCTAGTGTGCAGTGTGGGGACCAGAGAAGTGCAATGATGCCTGCACCCCACAACCTTTCTGTGAAAGAGGCAGCTGATGGCAACCTGAGCTCAGAAGTTCAAATGACCATCTCAGAGTTAATCTGTACTTACTGCATAAGAGGCACACCTACTGGTTGCTCTGCTTTCTAGAGGTCACTGGCCCCTCTGGATGAAGAAGCAAGCTTCTTCTACTGCTCTGCCTTGCCACCTGCACCTGAGGGGGTGGCATGGTGGCAGTGGGTGTCCACGTGCTGCAGCACTTGGTGCCACTTGTCTCTCTTCCCCCTCTGGTAAACTCAATCAGTACTTAGATGTCCATTCAAAGAGAAATAATGCTTCTACTCAGGACCAGGAAGGAGGCAGATGAGGGAATCCTGCGCCATGTATCTCAGGGATGCTACCTGCAAACCAGAAAGCAAGAGTGTTTCCAAAGGAGATCTAAGCTTGTGTGCTCTGCTCTCAGCATATATGGTATGATAGGATGGAAGGAAGTGGGATTGGAGAGAACCTTCCGGAAGCAGGGATCTTTGCTGCAACTAAGGAGACATGTCATCATCCTTGCGAAGAAGACAAGTCCAACCCTGACTTACCTAGACACTTGGGGTGTGACTCTGATTGCAACCTCATCCATGTAGTAGGTGAGTTCTTTTGCCACTCTATTGGGAGGCTCATCTCACACCGTGGGCAGAGTGTACATAGAGAGTGTACAACAGCACAGTAAGTGTGAACTGCAAGTATGATTTTCCTCTGTGGCATATGAAGCAGAGTCAGGGCATGCGTTTGTGGTGTGAAGATACTAGGGACTCCATCTGCGTCACAGGACAGACAGTGCAGATCCCAGCGGTCCTCATGTGCAGATTCATTCACTAGATGGCCCTGACAGTTTGAGCTGTGGACCATAGCATGACAAGGATCTGGGACCCTCAAGTCCTTGATGAAGCCTGTCTAGATACCTGTCTTCCTTCCTTCCTTCCTTCCTTCCTTCCTTCCTTCCTTTCCTTCCTTCCTTCCTTCCTCCCTCCCTCCCTCCCTCCCTTCCTTCCTTCCTTCCTTTTTTTGAGACAGGGTTTCGTTGTGTTGTGTAGCCTAGCTGTCCTGGAACTCTCTGTAGCCCAGGCTGACCTGGAACTCACAGAGACCGGCCTGCCTCTGCCTCCTGATTGCTGGGAGTAGAGATGTGTGCCACTATGCCTGGCTGCACCTATCTTTCTAAAAATTGCAAGGAGAGTGCTGGCTACACTCTGCTGCCCATAATGGGTCCTAAGCTTTACGAATATGACTTCTAACCCAAGGACATCTTGTAAACACAGGTGTGTAAGAGAAGGGGCCAGGCAGCTTGGAATCTGAAGCAAAAGAGCTCTTGAGACATGTGGCTTTCTGTGAGGACAGTTGAAGCTCAACCCATTTGATAGGACGATGGGAAGGCAGAGGGGAGTCTGACCACCAGAATGACTCACAGGACAGGCCATGAGCTACTGCCTCCCACCTACCAGCTCCACCCCACTTATTTTCTCTACATGCTGACGAGATGGCACTCTGGGGTACACTTTACAGTGGAGGACAAAGTCTCGAATGCACAAGGAACAAATATGCAAAGTCACTCAGTAAGCTATGAAGTTACCATGTGCCCTGTGACACAAAGAGAGTTCCAGAATGGTAGTATTGTTTCTCTTGGGCACTGGAATTTCTGTCTCCCCAGAGATTTCCCTATCATATTCTAAATGCAGATCAGAGAGTTGCCAGCATACCTAAACCTGGTTCCCATTGTCTCCGCTGTGACTGTGGTCTAGCAGAAATTATGGCCACAAGGCTGACATGCTCCATATGAACACTTGTGTGCTCCCAAACTGATAGCCAAGAGGGGATGGTGCTGGGGGAGAGCCTTTGAGGAATGATGAAGTCACAGTGGTGTGGCCTCATGAATGGAATCAGTGCCTTTTGAAAGACATCATAAGCCCAGAAAAAAAAAGAAACTCCCCCCAGAATCTTGTTCACCAGCACCTACAGCCATGAAACACATGTGTGCCTATCATTTCTAAGACACCTGGACTGTGCTACTCTGCAATAGAAACTGATGGACTGGGACACTGAGGTCAATCTTGAGACACAAAGACCTGTACAAAATGGCAAAATAACCACCAGATGTAAGGGTACATTCCTCCCCAGGTGCAGATGCGGTCTCTCTTCCAGTGTCCTGCCCACCTAGGTTGTTTCTGCAGAGCTCATGCCTCAAAGGCCAGCACCACGCTTTCATCATACCCCCACCCCTCATTCCTTGTGCATGTTTCCTGCCTACAGCATCCAGTGGCCTCAAGCCACACTGGCCTCTCTCTGTCCCTCCTGTCCTCCACCACCAAGACAGAGGTACATCTGCAAATGTTTATTTTTGACTCTGAGTCACCTTCATCACAGGAACTAAAACAAGTAAAGATGCTTCCTGATAACCCTAGAGTTCCCCTTTGAAATTAAACGAAGAGAGAGGAGCAACAATCCCCCAAGTGATGTGAAGCCTCCTTGAGCCCATTGTCCTTTCTGCATTGTTTGGTGGGGTACTCAGTCTCGCCACTTGTGATGTGTGCCCTGGCAATTCTTTTTCTGTCCTTGGCACGCATAAATCAAGCCTCTCAAAAATTCACTGACACAGGATGTGGGCCAAACCCCTTTAAAATGTCTGTAGAGAGGGACACTATAACAAAATGTTGTTGTCCTTTCTGTTGTTCAAAACCTTGTAACAGTCCAGCAGTGACAGAGTGGGTCGAAAATAAATTCCTGTCTTTGAGGCCCAGAGGAGCAGATGTCATGGAAGTCACCAGTGGGCCTGGATGCCCAGCGTTCACATGAGACAGATGTCAAAGTTCAATCTAACTGCCAGGTTTTGGTGTGCGGATAACTTCAGGTGTTTCCCCCACCCCCCCCCCCTGTTTTTGTAAAGACAGTCAAATATATTCTTTTAGGTAAAACATAAGAATTTTTACCTTAGGGATTGATGAAGACCAAAATCCCAGCAGTGGGCCTGAGAGGCTCCAGAGAAAAGAGTACTGGCTGCTCTTGCAGAGAATTTGTGTTTAGTTTCCAGCATCTACACGAAGGCTCACAGTTGCCTGTCATTCCAGCTCCAGAGGATCTAGTGTCCTTTTCTGGCCTCCACGGGTACCACACACATGACACACACACACACACACACACACACACACACACACACACACACACACACACGCAGGCACGCGCACACACACACGCACGGACTACAAATACATATAAATAAAAATTAAATCTTAAAAATATTCGGCAATGTGCAGCATTCATAAGCACATAAACTACACCTACTATACGTAGAGTTGAATTACTCACATCCAGGCTCGGGATGGACGTATTTTAAATTTCTTTTGTGTGAGGAGAGCTTGCATGTGTTCATGTGCAAGTGGTATATGCATCCTACTCCTGTGTGTGTACGGTCTAGGCCAGAGGAGGATGTGGGCTGTCCTCTGTTTCTCTCTGCCTTACTTTGGTGACCCAGTGGTCCACCAAACCTGGAACTTGTGTTTGAGCTAGCCTATCTGGAATTTCACCATCTTTGTAAATTCTGAAATTAAATAGCATTTGATCCAACATATTCACGACTAAATGATTCACCTTCAGTTTTACTCTCATGCGGCAGAGGCACACGCGGGGTGATCACTGCAGCTTTTGAAAGCAGCTGTCTCCCTCAGAGTGAGGAAGAAGTCTGCGAGGTATCAAGGCAGTGTTCTGTGACACCCACGTGGGGAGAGCCAACCTCGACCAACTTCCATAGAGAAGCAGCAAGGGAGCTCACAAGGAAGGGGGCTGCAGAAAAACTTCCTACTATCTTTAATTTGACACATGCTAATTATCCATCCACACAGAGCCCAATGTGACCCTCGGAGGATGCACACTGTGCATCATGACTAAATCAAGCTAATTGGCATCTCCATTTCCGGAAACACTGATTTGCTTCTGGTAACCCCTGACTTTTCTCTCCTAGTTCTCTGTACACGCACACATTGTTACCTGCAGTCTCTCTCCACTACAGAGCAGCAGAACTTACTCCCCTGTCTGCCTGTTTTGATGCCAACACTGGTTACTTTTTGTCTGTCAACTGTAACAAAATCCTGAATAGAAGTGTCTTAGGGAGGAAGGCTTTGTTTTGGAGTGACATTTCTGTTCCTAGGACCACAGTGCATCATGCAGGAAGGGTGTGATGTGGGGGCAGCCTCATGCTTGAGTGCAGTGAACCAGGACCAGAAGCAGGACCAGCCCAAGCCCAGTGGCCGAGTCTCCACCAGCCAGACCCAAGCCCTCTCGTGTTTAAACACACAAGCCTGTGGGGGAGTGGAGCTGCTCCTATCACACAGCCCCAGAGCCTCACCCTGTCCCCAAGAGTGGCCCATTCCCAGATGATGAAGAGATGTCCTTACCTGTCCACAGCCTAGTTAGAAAGCTTGTCTTCTCTGAGGGAGAGAATAACTCCACACTTGAGAAAAAACAATGTGAAGAAAGACGCCAAATACGACATGAGAAAACAATGCTGTCAAAGAGGAAGTGATAAATGGGCAGCAAAAGAGAGTCCAGTCCTGACATTTAAGGCATGCCAAAAGACAAGAGAGGTTATTCATGTATACGAAAGAGCAGCTGACATGAAAAACAGTTTACCAAGAATCTCATGGATCAGAAATGTGAGTGCAAAAAGAAAAAGACCTCAGCAGAAGGTTTCAACAGCAGAGCTAGTGACCTCAGGGCCAGGCCTGAGCTACAGTAGTAGCCCATTTTCCACGGCTGTAAGGGAACCCCTGAGGAGGGCTACTGAGAAGAAGGTTTTCTTAGCTCACAGCTTCTGAGGCTGAGGAGATACTACGTGGCTCATCAGCTTGCCTTCCGGCAGGTAGTATCATGACAATAAGTGTGTGCCTAGGAGAAATGAGACCGCAAATCAGGAAGCCAGAGAGCCTGGGGGTCCGCAATCTCTCCTGAGGGAGAGCACACCCCGGTGACCTGAGGCTACTTCCCACCAGGCTCTAACTCCCACATTACATCCTTGGGGACCATGCCTTTGGGACATCTAAACCACAGCAGTTTCTTTTCCAGAAGACAGTGTAAACAGAATCAAAGACAAGTAAAGAACCTCTGAGACATAAGACTGTAGGGCTACCAGGGAGATGTGCTCAAAGACGCAAGAGAAGGCAGGTCTAAGTAAAGGCGCCTCATTGACTGGACAGGCCAGGGCTGCTGTACTCACGAGACCAAACACAACTCTGAGATTCCAGGCCGATGAGGTCCACCTCATCCTGATGGCTTGTATTGCCCCCATGATCAGAATGTCCCCAAGCTCATTGCTAGCAGTATCCACATATGAACATGGCATAATGTCTTCAAAGTGTGTATTTGGGAGCTGGAAATTGATGCACATGGTAGCTGTATGCTTGGTTGAAGTACGCCTCTCAGGCTAGCCTAACAGCCTCTTCTCTATTTATAACCCCACTTTTATGGGGAAATTATTTAAATTAAAGTAATTGAATTACAAATAAAGTGTTAGGATGAAAATCATTTGTAATAAGGGATTTGTGTTTATATAAGCATATTTTAATACAATAAAAATGCAGTCTCACACTTTGGAACCAATAGTTTATAAGTGATACATGTACATCTTCCATCAAGAGGTCTACATCTGTGAATTAGGGCTCAGATAATTATCCTCAAGCAGTGCTGAGGCAGAGATGGAATGAGACCCTCCAAATACTGGGGTTCCATAGGGTTCTGCCCCAGCAAGCCAATGAGTCATGGACAAAATTGAGATTGTGTTTATAGGAAATGCCATGTGCCAAATGTTACAAGCCAGCATGCTGTGACGATCAGGCTCTTCAGCCCCTCAAGGACCATTCCACCCAACACCCTCATCCTGTCCCCACATTTCAGCATCCCCCAAAATTCCTGCCTCCCATGCATCTCTATCAATTTTAATGATGCAAGTGGCATGGCCCCTTTAAGGGTGTGTAAATAAGCGATGGAACACTGAATTCCAGTATCGATCAATTTGGTAATGGGAACGGGGCATCAACAGTTCATTATAATGTTCTGTACTCAATTATTCTTTTTGTTCCTCTTTTATTTCCTCTTAATGTTTCATGGCAAACTAAATAGCTAAGAAATTGCAAATGTGCAGAGCTCATAATTCTTATTATTATGGTAAATTAAATAACGCTCTCTGAGACATGTTGTGGTAATTATCCATTCCCTTCATCTTCTTTTCTGTTAATTTAGTTCCTAAATTTATTTTTGAACTGTGGACTTTAATAAATAGTTGTTTTAATGAGGTCTTTTTAAAGGCAAGTGTTGTTGATAAACTCACTCTCAGAATCTGTTTCGAGTGTGGCAGGAATTCCAGGTGAACTGATAAAAATCCTGGGATTTCTTGGGAAAATAAAGTTACTGATGAGATGTTTAGTGAGGGTCTGAGCCTTAGGGACAGTCATTCCTTTACTATCAGTTTCTGTCTCTCCTTTGCACCCAGCTTGACTAGTTTGATAAGTTGCAAGCCTGTATAATCCTCAGAATGTAGCCCAGGACTGGAAGAGACTCCATCGGCATGACCCCAGGACAGATAAGGACATGGGCCACTTTTGTCTCCTTCGGAGGCTGTTGAAGGAAGATTCCTTGTCTCTGCTTCCTACTGCATAAACTCAGCATTCTCCACCTCCCTCTGGATCTACAACATAGCTCAGGGAAGAGAAGCTCCCAGCCTCGCTGTGGGAATGTCAGCTGGGACCTCAACCACGTGACCCTGACAAGAGTCTCATGGAGCCCAGCTGACCTCAGAATTGGTTATGTAGCTGAGGATGAGCTTGAACCTCTGATCTTCCTCCTTCCTCTGAGCTCTATCTCCAGGTACTAGCATAACTGTGGTGTTTCTCCAGGTTTTTTCCACGCCTGGCTTGCTATCTCACTAAAACCAACCAACAAATTTTTAAAAAGACATTTTAATTCAGAAAGAAGCAGAGGAATTACTCTGAATATGAAATTTACACATCTGAAAAAATAAGTAATCCCATCTCCACATCTACGATTTCAAATATAACTCATAAGAACAAGCCGCTGAAGAATCAGAGCTTGAGAGTCCTTGTTATCCTCCAAGTCACTGCAAGGAGGCTATGGTTACCCCACAGCCCAGTCCTCAGTGCTCTGTAGGCCAGCCCTTTTTTGTCTTATTTCCAGTGGGTGAGCTACATTTCCCTGCCAGTATTGGCCCTGTAGCTTCTCACTGTGGCCTCACCTCCTATAAACACACTTTGCATTTGGCTTTCCTGTCCTCCAGCCTCTTTTCTTTGTAGGTAGGATCTGGAGTCTGGAAAACACTTATGTGAGTGCTGGCCCTGTTCTGGGGCATCAGGCACAGCTGCCCCATTGTGACGTAAATAACATAAATAGCCAGGGATGGCTGCAGCTGGATCTGGGGTGGCGGTCCAGTCTGTATGAGTCTACCACCCCTCAGCCTTCCTGGTGTTGGTTTAGCTGAAGGCCAAATGTTTGCACAAATCCATTGTGCAGCTCAATGAGTTTAACACGTAAACTATCTCAACACCCATGTACCTCTGACCCAGACTTCAACCCAGAACTGCCCAGTTACCCTAGAGTTCCCAGAATCCCCTTCTCCCTGTGCCTAAACAGGAACCACAGGGTCACAGATGAATACATTGCATGTTTATTCTTCTTCTTGGCCTACTAATTGTGCACTGAGTGCCTTGGGATGGCAGATGCTTGGTGCTGTCACCAGTTACAGGTGTCTGCTGCTGTGATCACTTGCGCAATGAAGTCTCCGACCCAGGCATGCATAGCTAGGAGCTCGCCATCAGCAGAGCCTGACCCAGCGCCTGCAGACAGCAGCACTCAAACACTTGCTGGCTCATGAAGAAACATTCACTTCCACCTTGCAAGAGGCCAGTGAGAGCTCCCAGAAACAGTCATTTGCTCCATTTCCTGTGTCTCTTCCCCTCGATTCTGTGAGTGACAGACATTGAAGACTGAAAGATGAGAAGAGACCAGCTGTAATTCCAGAATTCCTGATTCTGGCACCCTCCACTTGTCTACTCTCAGAATCTGGAGACTTTGGCCATTTTTTGTCCAATTGTGGGTGTCACTGAAGCTGTGTGGAGGCCCAGATTTCAAAGCTCCGTCTGGGTGGGTGTCTGTTTTGCCGCTCCCTCTTGTAAAGACAGAGCCAAAGACGGTGCGGTGCCTCTGATACTGTATCCGAGAGTGAATGGAAATCCAAGCTATTTAAAGCAGAAGTGGATGGTATTAGAAGATGGCATCCTGAGAGCACGCGACACCCCCCCCCCCCCCCCCCCCCCCCCCCCCGTCCCTGACCTGTTTCCAAGGTCACATCGTCAGGACACCTCATGCGTGTTTCTGATATCTGCTTTTTGCTGAATGACCTGGGAGCCAGTGAAGTCACTCCTTTCTTATTGGTTCTGCTGAAAACTGACCATACTGCCCTGGCACATGGTGCTGTGAGCATCTTATTCTTAGAACTTTTGTGGATTCAGTTAAAAAAAAACATTGTGGAGTTTGTCCTATGTTCTGACACTGCTGTGTCCAGTTCTCCCATCCCATCTATAACTCCCTCAAGTGAATTCTTCCATGAGCCCCTATGCTGGTTTTGACAACTCACAAGAGGACACCTAGGACCAAGTGCCCCATATGTGAAGCATGATGGGGCCCACCATCTTTCTTTCCCGACCATCCACTGCACTCCATAAATTCCCAAATGGATCTGAGTCAACATCTTTGCAAACACATCATTCTAAAGGAATAAATTAATGAGGAGGTAATCACCTTGCACAGCATCTTTAGATAGTCATAAAATCCAATGAGAACTCTAGGACTGACTTTCTGACTGTGTATGTGAGCATTCTATTTTATATTTGGGACCCCAGATTGTTCAACTATGAGATAAGAATCACGTTAGGGTTCACACATACCCCCAGTAGGTTTTTATGTGAATCAGTGAGCTCACAAAAGAAATGTGCTTTGAAATAACCATGCAGGCAGTCAGGATCCAAGAGATACTTGTCATTCTCACTAACATTGGTATCTGTTGGCTAAACAAAGAACCTTCTCTCCTAGCTCCTGAACTCGAATCACTAAGGTGCTAGGTGCTTCCTTCAAATAACAACTTTTTGGTACTGATCACTTTTTTTTCGAGACAGGGTTTCTCTGTGTAGCTTTGCACCTTTTCTAGATCTCACTTTGGAGACCAGGCTGGCCTCGAACTCACAAAGATCTGCCTGCCTCTGCCTCCCGAGTGCTGGGATTAAAGGCGTGCGCCACCATTGTCCCTGATCACTTTTCTGAGTTGAATCAAGAAGAATTCTTTGAAATAGACTAAGTTTTTCCAAGTTGCTCTCATTTCCCAACTGTCTGATGCTTTACAAAGTAAAGGACATGACTTACTCTCTTCATTTACCTCACGGGTTGGAGACAGAGAGAAAGAACCCGGGAAGGAAGAGAACAGGAAGCAGCAAATGTTGGGGGAGGGTATGCTGAGAACGCACTGGCCTTTCCCCTCCCCCTTATCCCAGTCTCCCACCCCCTGCCCAGACACAGCAGACACATTAAAGCCCTCTTCCGTGTCTTTTTCCAGTTCCTGCTGTGGCCCAAGCCCAGCCGATTCTGCTTACCTTTTCATTTTCGTCCTTTTCCCTCCAACTTAAAACAATGTTTAGACTGTCACAATTTGGAATTACTTGATAAATGTCAGATGTCAGATATTCTGAGCTGACCAAATACTTTCTTGTGCATCCATTAACCTGGCCGCTTAGTTGTGTGTGCAAATGCATTTAGATATGTCAGCTCTAAAGAAGTCCCTTTCAGAAGAGGTATGCAGTTCTGTTGTGTTTGAGGCTCTTGCGGGCTGGAGCCGTGATAAACCTCCTTCATTGATCTTTTAATTCTACAGCCCATGAAAGAGAATGCTAGACTCTTCCATTATTTCCTTTCCTCCTCTCCCATCCCTCCTCTCCATCCATCCCAGCCTCTTAAAACAGTCATTAGAGGCAAACAGAGGACCACACTTCTGCCTTTTAATTGGGTGTTTAACAGGACAGTGTTTGAAAGCAATTAATGGGGAAAAACATTTTTGTCGTGTTTTATCAATTGGTCTTCAAGGAAAAAAAAAAAAGCTCACCAAGGTAGCGATTCTGTGTGAGCCAGACACTGCTGTCCTTTTCAGTTTTTCCCATGTCACAACTTATTCATTTAATTCAGCTCTCCAAAATCACTGCAGTGCCAATTATCTCTGGGTGTGGAAATGAGTTCGGCTCCTTCAGCTCTCCCTTCATCTGACGCCCATTTTTAGCTTTTCTTCTGTGCCTGAGTAATGTGCGAATCGAGAAAAAGGGAAGGGTCTTCAAAAGCACGTGAAGTGGCCGGAATGGCTTCTTGGTACCTGTGAAGGGTCCCCTCGAAGCAGCTTAGGGGACAAAGGCAGGTTGCGTCTGGCTGGGGTTTATTTTGTCCACATGATCCATTTCACACGCACCCAGGCGCCTGATGAATGGAGGATTAGCACACGTTTTCACCTTATTGAAACGAGTAATTCAAAGCAAACAAATAAGGCCAACTGGTTAGAATATGAAATTAAAGATTCTCTAAGTCCCTTTGTGGGGGACTGCAAGTCACATTCACACTGAACTGAAAATTATGCAGATAGACACACAAACACCACGTGATTGCCTCTAGTTAGTCAGAGAGGGTTGGCTTGCACATTGGAAATGCAAAGCAAATTTTATCTCTGTTACAGAATCTGCCCATAGGATCTGCCCTCCCACAATAAAGTGGTGCTTGCAACTCATCATCAAAAGGCAACTTAGTCTACTGTCCAATTCTTTGATATCAAGTGTAAGTTTTTAATTAGCTTCATAACTATAGGTCTTATGTTGAACAAATGGAGACTAATGCTGGAGATCTCATCTGTTTCATATCTGGTAACTTTGTAGGACACAAGAATTTCTTTCTGGCTGTTTTGAGCTAACTGGTTGTCCTGGACTCAGTGTATCAGGAACAATGGCTCACAAGATCATAAATGCTCACATCCTTTGCTGTCCTTTCCCCAATGAGCTCAGCCTCCTTTTCATACTTACTGTATTCTAGTGAACTCTTTGTAATCTGTCTAATGTTAGTCTTTCTGTGAATTTGAACTCTGAGCATTTTTTTATACTCAGAAGCAATAAAGAACCATGCTGGGGTTACCTGCAACAGTTTCTTCAAGAGAAATCTAGCTCCTCTCTCTAGGAGCATGTGCTGTTCATTCTTCCCTGTCCTGTTTCATAATTTCAATTTAAAAATATATATGTATATATATATATATATATATATATATATAAAGATTTTTGAGGTATAATATTTTTTGTATCATTTTAGTGTTAGTAAGAGTATAGTTGGGTTAAAAAATGTTAGAAGCTTTCCAAACCATCACACATACAGACACACACACACACACACACACACACACACACACACACCCCTACAGCCACAGCCCCTGAATTGACTTTGTCTGCCAGCATGAAGCTTACTGTGGACGACCTTCATTCAGTGGTTTAGTTTCAAGCAGTCATGTCCACATCTGTCTTTAGTAAGGACCGATTCATTACTGCGCATGCTTCCCAAGTGTATGCAGTGTGGGCTCAGCTCCCTCCCAGCCCGGTGCTCTCCGGCACAGCTTCAATAAACAAAAACAAGCGAGGGAAGGAAAAATGACAGCTCCTATTATGACTTGTTACAGTCGCTGAAATGAGAAATTGTTCAGAGGAGAAGATGTTATTGATTTATTCAGACTGCTTTTGAGTTCCTTAAAGATGCACAGCATGGAGTTATTGAGGAAAAAAAAGAATGAGGAAAAAATAACACCCTCCTTTAGGGTCTCATAACTCGGTGGCAGAGAACAGCCAGCCCTGTAGATTCAAATGTGTACCACATAGTGTTGGGTTGCTGGCTTGACATTCAGCAGACAGGGGAGGTCCAGTGTGCAGACACAGGCTTCTCACCATCCTGGCCTGGAAGTGGAGCCTGTGGAGATGCTTTTCCAGAGGGAGACAGGGACTGAGCTGTATTGGATAAGAGCCCACAGGTGGAACAATGGACGAGGGGAGCTCAGGGAGTGGCTGAGTGGAGCCTGAGCAGTGTGGAGGACCTCCTCTCTCTGTGCAGCAGGAGGGTCAGCAGGAACCCTCTAGTTCAGTCAGTGGAGCCTGTGTCCCTGAAGGGAATCCCAGCTGGGATGCTAGGGTACAGTCCGGGGGAGATGTAGATCACAGCAACAACCTCTCAGGAAAGTGGCCCAGGAACTCCAGGCTGTGCAAGCCACTTAGTTAAATCCCAAGGACAGCAGGCAGGGGTTAGGGAGTTGTGTGGATGGGGTTGAGCAGAGTTTGGATGTGGGGGATGTGTGTGTAAGGACTGGTACTGTCTTTCCCCATCACCTCCTGTTCAGACAGCCCTGGTGTCTCCTCACCTGCCTGCCATCCCACACCCACAGTTAATTTGACTTGAGACTCACACTACATATTACATAATTTCCTTACATTTTTGAATGGTGTGTCTTCTTTTTATCTTTTGGGAAAGTCCTGCATTAGATGATGGACCTAGGAAACGATGGGGTGGTTTGAAGTAGGGAATTCATTGGGCATAAACACATGTGGTGCCAGCCCCATTGCTGTTGCTTTAGTAGTTTGAGATCCATGGAAACAGGGGATCAACTATAAATACAGCGGGCTGTGTGAATTCCCAAGGTGCTCCAGAGCAACAAAATTACAGTAAATAGAAGAACTCTTACCACAGCCTGTTTTAATAGACATATCTAATGGGGAGAGATAAAATGAGTAATTGCGTCTCTGATGAGCAATCTACACAGTTGGGTTTTCAGCTGTCCACACCACTTTACAAAGGAAATTTAGAAATGATGTGTGTGGAGACCAGAGTTTGGGCCCCCAGAACCCACAGAAATGCCAAGTGGGTGGGACAGCCTGCTTGTACTATCAGAGCTCTGGAGCAAAGACAAGGGATCCCCAAAGCAAGCTAGCTAGCTAGACTACCATGTCGGTGAGCTTTGTGTTCAAGAAGAGACCTTACCTCAGAGGAAGACACTTGACACCAACTTCTGGTCTCCATGTGCATGCATACATATGAACACACACGCACACATGCATGCAGGAATCAATCACGTGTGCAGGGATACACACACACACACACACACACACACACACACACACACTCATGATCACGCATGTAAGTGGTATGTTGCCATTACTCACTTTCCATCAGAAACTACTGAAGACTGATTAAAACATTACTTGTCTTAAGTACTGTTGACCTATTTTGCTCAAGGCTGTCTTCTGTACTGCTAGGATACCCTGTGAGCAAACAGGACATTGCTGACATTGGGAGGCCCCTCCTAAAGGGCAATAATTGTCCTCAGTGACATCACTCTCCAGGCCATAAACTGAGACCTCAAGCTGGAGATCCGCAGAGGAAAAGATATTTCCTAGCAGGTGGTGGGGAAGTTTAGAATTCTCCAGGCCAGCCTGAAGCTGACCCTGGAATTAATTTCAAGTCTTCGGTGTTTGAAAGTGTCTCTATCATCCACCCGTTTTGACACTTGGCCAAATCCTGTTCAAAGCTGACCTGTGCACTTATTCTTGGAGGTCTTGGAGGACCTTTCCAGCAGTTTAACTGCAAAGAGAAGGGGAAGGCATAGCCTAAATGTAGGAAACACTATCTATGCCCTGGGGATGAGGGCTGCGTGGAAAGTCAAGAGGGACCAACTGAGCGGAGCAGCAGCATTCCGCTCTCTCCTTCCTGGCTGTGGATGTGATGTCAACTGCTGCATGCTCCTGCCGCCCAGCTTTCCACCCTTCCCACTGCATCTCCCCTGACTACTACGATGGCCAATACCTGCCAACTCTAACCCAAGCAAACCCTTCCTCACACTGCTTTGGTCTGGTGGCTTGTCATGGCGTCAAGAAATGCAACTCATACAATAATGAAGGGAAGAGAGGTACTGGGGGCAAAAGCTTCAAAGTGAGCCGTGAGAGGAAGTCTTCACAGGGTGGGCGGAGCATGCAGGCAAGGTCAACTGTGCAGCAACAGGTGGGGGTGTGTTTGCTACCAATTGTGTATCACTGTTGCGATATTTGCAATTCATAGATGGCGTGAGTTACCTCTCGATACAGCTTTCAGTGTGAGAGATCAGAACCTGGACATTAAAGCCGAAGTCCTTTAAATGCATAGCAGACCTAACACAGAGACATCCTCATAGGGAACGAACAACAAAGAAGTGGAGGTAGAGGCTGCTGGAAGAAGACACCACTCCTCAGATGGAGTGTGGGGGCTTACCTCAGGAGAACCATGTTGTCACTTTAAAGAAGGAATTATGGTCACAGGAAGTAGGGGCAGGTACAACATTATGTAAGGAGGCCAGACGACCCAGCTACAGGGGAACCCTGAAAAGTCGGGAGGCTGGTGAGTGCAGTAGCCACAGAGGTAAGCAACCCATGGGCACTGCAAAAAGTGTGGTCATGCTCCTCTGCCAAACAATGCCCACATAATTGGGAAGAGTAGACATAGCAAATGCCAGCTCAGGCATGGGCAGCAGGGTCTCTCTGAGGCTCTGGAGGGCAAGTCTCCTCCCCTCAGGATGTCCACCTAGGAACTGCCCTCCTGTGAAAGCTCAGTTACACTGGAAGGATAGGAGACTTGGGGAGCCCCACACTGAGAAACACAAATGCACAGCCTCAGCCAGGCCTTGCAGCACTCTGCTGGGCCAGCTCTGACCCCCAAATCAGAGCCAAGACCTGTACTGTGGGCATAGGACTCTGGATGGTCCCTGGCACACAGAACTGATACTGAGCTGATCTTCAGGTCCTCAGTCTCCTTAACAGTGTATGAACAGCCAAATGTGCTTGGAGCTGTGTCCCTCAGGTCATTTCTCTCCTAAGGACCCCCCTTTTCAAAGGAGAAGATGGAGAGAAGATTAGTAACTGCTCAGGGGCATGGGGTGGAAGTGGGAAGCTCCCAAGTACTGACATACTACAGCTGAGGAGAATTTACCAACATAGCAAGCCACCCCAATGTGTGTGCGTGTGATGAAAGAGAATTTTTCTTCAATTTCTTTAATACTTATGATTTATATTTCATTTTGGTCAATTTATGGCCTTTTGGTGGTCTAAGAATTTATCCATCCTACTTGTAGGAACTTGGCCACATAAACTCGTGTTTTTGTTTGTTTGTTTGTTTGTTTGTTTTGTTTGGAGGTACTCTCACAAGGCCTGCTCTTGCCTCTATGGTCATGATGTAGTCAGAGATGACACTTCCTGAATTCCCTGTCTCCACCCCCAGTGCTGGGATTTCTTCTGCCTTTCCTGGCTTGATCTCACTCTTCATAACACTCTTTGCTTTCTTAGCTCAGGATCTGGAGAGGTGGCTTCTGCTTTCTGTACTGAGTCAACTGGTCTTATCCTTTATTCTTCTAGAATTCTTCTTTCTCTGTAGTTTTCTCTCATCCTCCAGTTGCTTGAGGTGCCTTTTGTCTTTTAAAAAGAACTTAAAAATGTTTGCTTGCATGTATGTAAATGTATCACATGTATGTAGGTGTCAGCAAAAGCCAGAATAGGACATTGGATCCCTTGGCACAAGAGTTACATGGTTATGGGCCATGTGAGTGCCAGGGACTAAATTTAAGGACTCTGGAAGATGGGCGACCACCCCTAACCACTGAGCCACCTCTCTACCCTGCTCTTCTGCTTTCCACAGGGTTGTGCATCTGTTTCCTCAGGAGAGTTTTCACTCCTGTGTGTCTGAGTTCCCCAGCCTCTCTCTTGCTGTGTCTGATCCACCAATGGATCCTTCCAGGGCATTTCTCCATCTCAAACATGACAGACTTTGTGTTTAGACATTCTACATTGCTATTCTTCTGTCCCTGGTGTCTCTATTGGACTTTTGGCATCTTTGAGAAGTGGCTTTGATGTCCCCACTATACTGATGTGCCACCGCTTCTGGATTAGAACTGACTGGTTGTTCTCATCCCTGTGTCTAGTCTGCTTCCCTGTTTGCATTCCTGCTCACCTCTACTGAACACCACATACTCTCCACCCCTGCTCCACCGCTTTCTTTTTTCTCAGTTTGTTTAAAGACAGGGTCTTGTAACTTAGGCTGGCCTCAAACTCACTATGTACTTGAGGATGGCTTTTACCTTCTGCTTCCATCTCCCAAGTTCTGGAATTATGAACATGCAGTACCATGCTCAAGTTATACAGTGCTGGAGATCAAACCCAGTGTGCCATGCATGCTAGGCAAGCACCCTACCATCTGAGCTGCATCCCCAGCCTGTTCTGATGTTTGTGAATCTTCTCAAACTTGTCAACAGAGGCACCTGGCAAGGAACCCCTCACTGACAACCTGGATCCCAGACCTTCTTATTCCTTAAGGAGTCCATTCTTTGTCCATCTGGTCTTCTCAGGGTCAGATGATCTGGCTTACCCTGGACAAGGAGCAAGAGAGGCTTCAAGGGTGGGCCAACATAACATCACCCAATACTAATAGCTAGGCCTATCACTAACTTCCTGCTGCCCTGAGATACATTCCTCTGGCTGGCTCTGTGGTTTTCTTGGCACCATAGTCTAGAGCTCAGAGCAAGGGAAGAGGCATGGGCAGAACTGCAACAACATCCCATCTCCATGGATTGTCCCCATACTCTAAGGTCTGGCTTCTGCTTCTGTCTGCCCAATGAGGCCGGCTGCCACAAGCCACTGAGGACCTGCTTACTCATCTCCCCTTATCTCACCCTGTATCCCCTGCACTGGCTTTGGGCAGAAGGCCCAGCCGACCCCATTCGCCCTTCTCATCCAGACTTGCTTTTTTCTCTTGCAGATGACTTAATTATTTAACGGCATGACTCTCTTGAATTGTAATTCTAAACTTTTATTCATGATCTGACTCCAATTGGCAATCAGCGAGTAGAAAGTGTTCCAATTAGAAAAATCAAATTAATTCTTTTTTTAAATAAGAAGGAAAAACTACTTATTCTATACTCCTGGGAAGTAGAAATTAGGTAGAAGTCTTAAAAGGGACAATTATCTCTCCTTCATCTGTATCATTCTCTCTCTCCCCTCTCTTTTCCTCTTGTGCTCTCTGTTACCCAAAGCCCCAGAACATCCTGGAGAAGGGATCACTCTGATGGCACACACCGGACCAAGGCTCTTTCATAGCTCCTTCCCTGAGTGGCCACAGACTAGAGTACCAACTCCATGAAGTCAGGAAGCTGATGTGGAGTTTAGAAGATCACAGAGGATGCCTCATAGAGGGTACCACCTAGGTCTGACTGGATGGGTGAGGATGGAGGCCATGCTCTCCCATGTCTTGCTTTCCAGGTTCTGTTTGTGCCTCACTGTGAATGGGTTTTCCTTTACCAGGTGCCATTCTTTTAAGATGTGGGTGATAAAAACTGTTGTGATTCTGTTCAGAGACAAGCGGTTGCTAAGAATTTATGGAAAGCTGTAATTATCTCAGTCAGGGTATCGCATAACACAAAAACCTTCTTTTCAGCTTCACAACTGTGTCCAGAAAGAGAAAAGGCTATTCCAGACATCCTGCCACACACCTGCAATCCCAGGACATGGGAGGCTGAGGCAGAAGAATCACTCAGGGTCTGGACCCAGCATCAGCTACAATAGTGGGGATCAGGTCGGCTTGGGCTACAGTGTGAGGCTCTGAGAAAGAGGGAGAGGAAAGAAGAGAGGGAGGAGAGCACTGAGTGGAGAATGCTGGCATCTTAACAACTCCAGTCACAGTCACTGTTAAGTAGAAAGTGGCCTAGAGTGTCGTGGCAATAATTCTCCTGTTTGCCCATTCTCACTGGCCTCATTTCTGCAGCCTTCTGGTAGCCTTGGTCCCAGACCAAAAACAATCATGAAATCACCATTTTGGTGAATGTTTATGAACTTATTTTTGGCATAGCTGCCAATGGTGCTGTCTCATCTAAGTACCTGATGACTTAGCATGTAGAACTAACACACCAGATTGCATCTTACAATGATAAGATAATAAATCCCAAGTGATAAGTTGAAAATATGGCAATCAGGTATCTCAGCAACAAGGGTCTGTGGAGACGTGGAAATCTGGACATTCAATATTCACCTTATTCTGAGGCTAGAAAAAGGCACTAAACAGTTCTCACAGAATCACTGGCATAAAGGACAGTAATCAAATTTTCCAGGATCATGACAACCTGAGAAAACTTGTAGTTGAAGAATGAACACTTGGATAAAGGAGGAAGGAGAGAGAGACAAAGAACAACTAAGAAATACAAGGTATGATGCCTCCTAAATATAGTGTGAGCAAAGACACTCACTTTCCTGTACCTTGAACCCTCCCTAAGAAGGCATGTTTTGTGGAAGTTCCATGTAGACAGGCTGTCAGCAGGCAAGCTTCTTGCTTTTCATGGGATGAGACACTGAAGATTCTCAAGGTGGCTCAGCACAGTGATAGCAGGTGGACACGGGTCCAGAAACAGTGCCTTAAACTCACCTGGCGCTCTTAACCCTGCAAAGAATGCTTTCCAGCCCCTGAATCCCTACACCCCTAAGGCACAGATCTAGGGACCCATGACACTTGACTCTCTCTCTGCCTCCTGAAAGACAGTTCTAGAGAGCCCAGGGCATGTTGATCCTCCTCTTCTCTCCACGGAGTTCAAGGAAGTAAGCAAGGATGTGGTCCAAACTCAGGCTAACCAGGGCAAAATCTGGAGTCTTACACCCACTTCTTCTTCACCACACTGACTCTCAGTACTAACAATGCATTTTGGGTAATTCTTGTCTCCCTGGTCACTAAGCGCTTCAAAAGTCACCCAGAATCACCTGCACTAGTTTCATCTTCCATTTTCTTTCAATTAAATTCCCTTCACTTGATTAAAATTGGAATTAAAATAGGAAGCCCTGGCTTCTGTATTTGGTGAGTCTGGTTATTTATCATTTTTGACCTCGTGGTAGAATATTACCCCATGGAAAATCAGGGGGAAATTTCCCCTCCTCTAAGATGTGCTTGTCCAAGAATCTATGATTTTGTTGGGTCAAAGGAAAAGAGGTTCACAAAAAAAAAGAGGCAAATGGCAAAGGGGGTTATGGTTGCTCATAGAGGGCCATCTACAAGGGAGGACGCTTTGGATTGCCAGTGGGCTCATGGCTAAGACAAGAGTCTACAAGTTAAAGGGAAATGAGAGGATCAACCAGGATAGAGGACCAAGGAACATGGTGGCTTGCACAGTGTAGAGCTGATGTCTAGAACACAAGCTGCTTCCTCATATATCCAGGAGCCAACAACTCATCTTACCCTTCTAGAATATTAATGGAAGCTCTTCTTGCAAGTGGAAAACAATGCAAGACTTTATACAAAAGAGTGAACAACACACATGGATAAAGCTGTAGACATGCCTCCCCTAACCAAGAATCCCATTGAGACGAGGATATTATGGAAGTCAAACATGCACGGGAGAAAAATGGGTGCCAGCAAGAGTAAGAAGTCCAGTAGGCAAAAGGTCTCTGCTATGAGGATCCCGTTCTACACATTATGATACAGATGAGTTGTAAAGCAACCATTGAAATAACACTGAGGTAAAATGCTAACAAGGGAGAATTAAAATGATAATACCCTAATTAATCCAAAGACAGCATAAAAAAGGAAGAAAAACTTTGCCGAGTGAAGATGAGTTGAATGAACACCGACAAGGTGGAGGACGAGAACCTGTAAGAGCAGTAACTACATAAAGTCTATAACATCTACCGTGGGATGGAATACTGAGACCAGAAATAATCACTAACACATATGGCTAATTTTGACAAAGGGCCAAGGGATTCAATGAGGAGAGGCCAGCCTTTAACAAAGGCTAAAGATTAAATTCAACCCATGCCCATGCACTGCATAAAACTTAACTTGGATGAAACAAAGTCTGAATATCAGAGCAAAAGACAATGAAAGAGAGGACATAGGAAAAACTTTCACAACATTGAGTTTGTTAATAATTTCTTGGATATGACACCAAGAACATCACGTAAAAGAAAATGTAGATAAATTAGGATCCATCAAAGGTAAAATCTTTTATGCATTAAAGGACAGCCCACAGAGTCAGAGCAAACATTTACAAATCATACATCTGTCAAGATATTAATATCCAGAATAAGTAAAGAATCTTATAGCTCAATAATAGCAGTAATAAGTTTAATAATAATATTAATAAATAAACATCAGTTTAAAAATAGGCAAAGGACTTTAATCGACATTTCTCTAAAGATACGCAAACAGCTTATAAAGACATTGCTAATCATCAGAGAAATGCAAATGCAAAACCATAATGAGATCTACTTTACAGCTGCTAGGATGCTAGCACAGGCACTGTTAATGGAACAACTTGCAATGGGAAAAAATGAGGAGCCCCTGAGAATGTGCAAGGGTGCAGACTCTGTGGGCAACAGCTCATCTACTCCCTAGGACACTAAGCACAGACTTTCTACTTGAGTCTGCAGTCACACTTGCATGTAGACTCCTAGACCTGAAGGCAGGGACTCAAGTAGATATCTGCATACCAATGTTCCTATCAGCCAAGCAAATAACCCAACTCAACAGACGAAGAGATGCACAGAATGCAGTATGTCTATACAATATTGCGAGCATTGTTTCCACCGCTATATAAAGGCCCAGCCCAACATGGGAGTTTCCCACACACCTCTTACAACTCTCCAGCCAGAAAAGGAGACAGGTATGTGAGTCAAGGCTTCTGTGATCTTAGGGGACAACATCCTATGCTGTGTGCCACACTACTGCTCCTCTTGTCACCTTTGACACTCCAGTGGCTGGAAGTAAGTCATGGGCTCTGTCTACCATCAAGACATGAGCTCCAGGAGGCAGGAAATCATGGGGTCCTAACAAGAATATCTGCCTTAGTGGGGTCATTAATGATGCATGAGCAATTCATCAAGAGCACAAAGCAATCTCAAGTGTCTGGGATCTGTGAATAGAACTTAAATAGGCACAAAGCAAGGGCAAGTGAGGCGGCTCAGTGGGTAAACGCAGTTGCTGTACGAGGCTGATGACCTGAGCTGGATCCCAGGAACCCATGGTGGAAGAACAGGTTCCTGAAATTTGTTCATGGGGAGGAGTACTGTGAAGTGCTGTCCCCTGGACATGACATGGCTGTTGCACCCCTGGACTCACAGAAGCTGTGGCTACCCACATTAGATCTCTACAAGATCAAGCTAGGTAAAAATTCCAGAGGGGGAAAAGGCTAGGGGTGTGGCAAATCCCGAGGCTCCACCCAAGCTGAGGAGCTATTAGGAGTTGATGGTACCTGAGGAATGAATAGTTACTTTTGTTTAGCAGCTGTGACCATTGGTATGTTCCCCATGTCTCAGTGGATGACCCCAGGTCCATGTACATATAGACAGCACTAATTGGAGTCAACAGATTATAATAAATGAATAAATAAATAAGGTCATGGTGATGTGGCAGGTGATGCGGCCTTGAGGCAACTGGAGGTAAGAATGAGAGGTGGGTATGATCAAGATATATTATGTACATGTGGGAAGTTTTCAAAAATAAAAATTAAAATGAATAGATCTCAAGTTAATCTCAAGATAAAAAAACAGAGCAAAATATAAGCATAAAATATTAATAATGAAATGAAAAATAAGAAGGCAATAGAGATGAGTGTAGAAAACAATAAGTAAAATAAATTTGTTCCTTGGTAAAAATCAACAGAATTGGTAAAGGAAGAAAAGCAGGGGACAACACGGATTAGGGAGGGGTGAGAGGTGGGACCATGCCGAGAGCCCCTGGAAGCCGAATAGGTCACAGCAAACCACACAGTTTATGCCCATAATTTGGTCGTGAACTAGATTAATCTCTTAAAAGACATTATCTGATTTTACTGAAGAATAAAGGAATAATATGAATTACTTGAAATCTAAGGAAATATGGTTTGCAGAGGAAACCCCTCCACAGTGAACTCCATGCTCAAATGTCTTCCCCCTAAATTTGTCAAGTACCTTGAAAGAAACAAGAGGAATGACGTGCAAAGCAGGAGTCTGAAGAGGACACTTCACTCACCGAGTGAAGATGTGACTACTCCTCACCAGGAAAAGCTTCACAGGCACTACAGTCAACACCACAGAGCACAAAATTCCTACCTGAACCCGACACATAAAGAGGCTAACGCAAAAATGATAGAGTTCCATGTGGCTTTAGCATTTAAACACTTGATGTGTGCTAGGTGTGGTGGTGCACATCTGTCATCCCAGCATGTGCTACTCAGGAGGCCTGAGTTCAAGGCCAGCCTGGACTATATAGTAAGACTCTATCTCTTCCTACTTCACCCCACCAAAAAAGAGTCATGTGTAATTCATCTAATTAACAGACTAAAAGCCAAACTATATGATTATCTCACAGAAAAAGCATCTGACAAAATTTAACAATCATTCATGATTAAAAATCAAACACATCAAAGTGTGGGGGGGATGAACCTCTTCAAGTTGATAAAGGCATTTATGAAGAACCTTGAGCTGACATCAGACTTAATGTGACAGGCTAAACGCTCCCTCTGAATTCAGGAGCAAAGCTCTGATGGCTGAGGTCTGCTCTCTCTGGTCTGCTCAGCCATGTGCTTATGATTCTAGCCAGTGTAATTAGCCAGAAAGAGAAATTTTAAAAACCAGATTGAAAAATTGGGGATTAAACAGAATTAATCACCATACAACATGATCATCTTCTAAAATAATCTATGGGGTCTACAAGGATGTGCTAGAAGCAAGTTTAGAGAGGTCACAGAATATGAGCTGTGGACTGCATGGGATGGTTTCTGTCCCCCCTCTCCCCCATACTTAAAGGTTGAAGTCCCAAGCCCTAGTGACTCAGAATCTGTGTTTGATAATAAGGACTTTAAAAGTCAATTAAGTTGAAATGAACTATTTACAGTGGGCCCTAATCTAACTTGAACATGATGGATTTTAACACAGACATGCACAGAAGAAGGGACCCATGAATACAGAGGACAGACAGGACTGCCACCTGCCCCAAATAAACCACCCTGCCTCACCTTGAACTTGGATTTCTCTGGCACTATGGGATGGTTTCTGCGGGCTAAGCCATCTTGTGCCTTTCTGTCATGAGGGTTCTAACAAGCAAACAGAAGTGTCTGCACAACATTTGTTTCTTTCTATTCTACACATCAGCAAGTAGAAACTTACATTCACAAGGAAAGCTTTCTATCCCTTGAACCCACAAATGGAAGGAAGGGATTGACTTCTCTGACCTCCACACATACTCCATGTTCTGTACATCAAAATGGGAATAATTAGGAAATATGATCACAGTCTCAACGGCATTGCTGAGTTATAAAATCGATATGCAACTCTGCATGTGTAAAATGTACAAGATAACAAATTTCACATGTATATGTGTCTGTGGGTTCATGGGATAGAATTCAGGTCACCAGCCTTATGCAGCAAGAGCCTTTTCTCTCTGAGCCACATCTTGAATTAATCATTTCTCCAAGGGTCCCCCTTTCCTTTTATTGCAGAGTGGTGTTAGAGACCAAGAACTGGTCCTGGGGTGCTCACTGCTTAGGGATATCAGCAACTGTTTGTGGAAAAAGGTAAAGAACATGTGCAATAAAACTCAAGCACATGTCCAGTGTCAACCAGTCTCCGCCACACACATTAACAACCAGGTACACACTGTTGCCTCCAGTTCTGCTAGAAAGCTATTGCAGACTTTAAAAGCAAGAATGTCATCTCGAAGGCACTCTCCTAAATAAAGAACAGTGTCAAAAGAGCACATAGGCCTTGATACCCATGGACCTATCAAAAGAGAAGGACCAGGGAAGCCAACACTCCTGGTGCTCTCCCTGTGTTCACAGATCACAAGCTTCTCTTTTTCACTCATGTAGTGTTTTAAAGCCACCATGTGGAAAAGAGCCTGCTGTCGTCAAGTTCAAAAACAGTGCCTGAGGAGAAAACCCCACCCTTTGGAAACACCAAGTGCAGGCAGTAAGAGCCAGGGATGGAAGCTGTGGAGGGCTTAGTAAGAGGCTTGCTGAACAAGCATGAGGATCTCCATTCAAACCCTAGCACCCATATGAAATCCGGGTGAACTAGTGTGTACCTGTCATCCCAGAACTAGGGAGACATAGACAAGACAATCCCTGGGCTCACTGGCCTGCTGGGCTAGCTAAATCAGAGAGCTGCAGGGTCTCCAAAGGTAAGATGGAGAGAAATTGAGGAAAATAACCGATGCTAACCTCTAACCTCCATATTAACACATGCACACTTACAACATACACAAACACACACACACACAGAGACAGACAGACAGACAGACAGACACATACACACACACACACACACACACACACACACACAGACATACAGACACACAGGCAGACAGACAGACACACACACACACACACAGAGACATACAGACACACAGGCAGACAGACAGACAGAGAAAGAGAGGAAAGAATGGGTAGGAAGACAGGCAAAGTATTGGCTTTCTGACTGAAGGAGTGGTCATAGCCCAGCTGAGTGCTACAAAGTACTTAACACATAGCACCTAACACACAGTATGCCCCCTGGGAAGCAATGGCACTCTTGCAGAGGGAATGGGAAACCCAGTCCAGTGGTCTATGGACAGAATCTCTGTGAGGAGGAAGGCAAAATGAAGCCATGTAGTTAGGCTCAAGTGAGTGTATCTCTCTGCCAAGGTCAAGCACCAAGTCCTCCTTTGAGTATTGGAGTCTCACCTTCATGGCAGTCTTTACCCCCATCGTGATGGTACTCTTCTGGCACACCATGTCCTGCTTTGCAATCCAGGAACTTCCAGATCCTGCACCTTGGGCGCAGCTATTCATCTCTCTGAGAAAAGAAGAGGATCCCCAGAGTAGGGCTATCCCCAGCTCTCAGCCACTGTGCTCAGGGCCCAGTGTCTCACAGGCTGCCACTCTCGTTTATAGCTTGTCATAACAGAACACAAGGACTGGAGCCAGGCCAGGCATACAACCTAGTGACTGGGACTCCTCAGAGCTGACACTGTAGAGAAAATAAAAGGAGGGGAAATTAGGACCCTTGGGTCACATCACACTCTCCCTGGTCAGAATCGGGACCAGCGTAGGAGAGTGTGGAGGGGACACTTGACATAAGCCAGCATGAACCACCAGCATGGGGTGGAGGGGGGAGTCTGGGGTTTCACTAGGATGATTTGGAGGAGCCTTATGGGAAGAACACTTTATATTAGAGGGGACCTGGGCTCTGACCTCTACCTGCCTCTGAATCACCAGGAAAATTGGAACATTTGTCAGATCACAGTTGAATTCACACAACCTTGACGGTGCTGGCCACTGACGGTGCAACAGCCATGCGTGCCTGCAGTAGTTGGTGATTTATTTTTATTTACCCATTTAGTTAGTTCACCCATTTGTTATTCAGTGGTCACAGACCACTTGAGAGTGTGATGAAGGCCATCAACCCTCTCTGCAGACTGCCCATGTGCACGGAGACACTGCAGGAATCCCTAACGGACACTCACTGGGACTTCTTTCTTCCAATACTTCTGTGTCTATCATTTTATCTTGTTCTTGTCTTAAAATGAAGTAAGCATCCAGCCACTGAGACCTAACACTCTAGCTGAATTCAAGACCCCCAAATAGGACAGAAGGAAATACCACTTACAGTAACACAGAGAACACAAGCACAGGACTAAAGGAGAGACGTGTTGGGGTCCCATAAGGAGAAGTTTACATTCAATTAATTCTCCAGCGCAAAACCATTCACAGCAGAGAAGTTACTGGAACAATAAATATGGCGAAAGGAAGTGAAAACCACCTCTGTCTTCCTGAGGATGCAGAGGCTAATCCAGGGTCCAGCAGGCGGCTTTCCTTGAACTTCAGAAAAGGGGCTAAGCTCCAAGTAATCGCATGCAAAGTAGAAAGCACAGTGGTAGCTGAGGGTTGGTCCCTAGGAGTCCAGGGTCCCAGCCCCCCATTGCAGCCCAGCACGGGGCCTGCAGGGGAGGGCCTTGAGGTCTCATTAACACCCCAGAGGAAGAGGGTGGATTACAGGGTGGCCAGATGAATTCAAAGGGGAATGATGATGGATTCCCCTCATATCGGGAGCAATCAGCATAATTTATTTCCAAATCAGCGGAGTGGCGCAGAGGCAGGCACGTCTGACGCATGGGCAGCCGGTGTGACAGAAATTGTTTTTTAAGTAGTTGCCCTCTGAAAATATTACCCTCTAGCTGACACCCAGTATAATAAGGCCTTGATTATCTGTCAGGCCTGTAAAATCAGAAGTCCTTATCCAGGACACGTGACCGGCGGCACCCACCCCTTCCGAAGTGTTCTGTTTACTCTCTGCCGCTCTTTGTTCTCACTGTCTGTGCCCTTTCCTGGGCGCCTTCCAGACGCCTGCCCTTTGGGACGGAGCATCTGTCCATGCCGTGGGCAGACAGGTAAAAGCCATGCACCACGGATAGCAGGTGAAGAGCTTGGCACCTGGAGGCAGAGAGGACGAGGAAGGGTGGGGGTCAACCTCAAAGGAACAGCCTTTCTCTGCCATCCCAGCTCTTTCAGTGCTAGGGGACAGAGACAGAAAGGATGCACTGATGGACCTGGTACCCTTCTCCCTTCCCCACTGTTCCTTCCCAGTTACTTGCAGGAACTCGTGATAAGAAGAGTATTAAGAGTATTGGATTAAGGAGGTCTCACACTCCTCATGGGGCCTCACAGGCTTTTGAGACTGAGCTGTCCCATGAATGCCCAGCTGTCCAGCATCTGTGTCATCATCCCCAACTCTTGCACACTGTCTTAACTGCACAGCAAGCCACCTGTTGGCAGACGTGTGGTGACATTAGAATGCCTGGCCTAGTGGCTGGGGAAATGGCTCAGTGCCTAAGAGCATGTACTACTTCAGCATGAGGACCTGAGTCATGATCCCCATAGCTTATGTAAAAAGAGGGACATTGCTGTGGACACCTGTAACCCCAGTGCTGGGGCAGAGGGGGCCCATGAAGAGCCAGAAGGATTGCTGGAGCCTGCTAGACAGCCAACCTAGCCCCCAACAGAGAGACGTGTCTCAAGGGAAGGAGAGAGAGTAGGAGAAGACACTGATGTTCTCCTCTGGCCTTCCACCTGTGCACAGAGTGTGCACACTAGTGTACCCATATAGCTATATACTCACATCTACCCCCTCTCATACACACATGGGAATGCCTGTCCCCAGCCCTCACCCTGATATTCCCTCTGGTCTCCTTAGGGCTCCTCCTTTGCCTCAAAGGGAGGATCCATCCATTTATTTCTTTTTAAATGTTCAAGCGCTTACATTACCCAGGGGCCTTGGAGAGATAAGAGGGTGAATCTGTAACAGATTCTACCATGGAGAAACCTCAGTGCAGTTGAGTGGTGTGGCACACCTTTGTAATCTCATCCTACCTGGGGATGGTGAGATAGGAGAATGGTGCTTTCCAGGCCAGCCTTGGCTACACAGGCAAACCCTGTCTCCAAAGAGCAAGGGCCATGGCATGCAATTCAGTGGGAAATATCCAACTGCATGAAAGATGGAGCTCCATAAGCTGGCATTGTGAGGCATTGTTAGATGTTTTTTAACACAGACACATTGCAGCTACAGTGTTTGCACGTGGTCTCTGTTGTGCTTTGCTAAGAAATAAACGGGCACTGACTTTGGCAGAAAGGCTGAAAATGCTTCCAGGCAGAAAATATATTTATATACAGATCATGGCTTCAAAATTCTGTTGTTCCCAAACACATAGTGGTACCTCAGGACAGTATCCTTTGTACAAATGAAGCCCTGCTGGTGAGCCCCATTCAGGAAAAGAAACTGGGCATGTGGAATACTAAGTGTGTTCACGGCCACTTCCCATCTAGAAGCTGAAAAGCACTGAATGGGAGGTGGGTATCCAGCTTGGAGCCACAACAACCCTGTATCCCACCCAAAACTATCAAGATGAGACCATCACCCTCTTTGGAAGCATGCTCACTGCTAGCTGAACCAGGGAACAAACTGCGAAGTCTCTAATTGTGGCCCAGTTCCCCCTCCAGCCTCGGGGAGGGGGCAGAGTCAGCACAGGACTGCAGGGGAGGCACAGAAACTCCTGGGGCATTCTGCTGCTCTGTGCTTCAGACAGGAAGAGGTCACAGGGAACACTTACCAAGCGTCCCTCTCACAAGCACTGCTGGGAAAAGCCAACATCTCTCTCCACCCGCCCCCCAGCTTCCTATTCTAAACCACAGCATCTTACCTGCTTTATTGAACAGTCGTTGATTACTAGAAGTTGCCATCTTTAAACTTAACAACGAGACACCGTGGGGTAAAATAGTGATCTTCACCTCACACAGTCACCCCAGAGAGAGCCGCAAGGATGTGTGTATTCTTGTATCCTGTCCCAGCACACAGCACAGCGTTGCAGTGATACCCACCGTGCCGCTCCCTAGACACCCAGGTCCTATCCATCCTGCATGATGGAGGTATCTCCCCTATAACCCACCATTCTGCTCTCTGCTGTCATGAATTCTTTCTTGGACTCCACATGTGTGTCATCCCTATGGTCACAGCAGCCAGATATCCTTATTTTTTTTAAAGGCTAAATAGTGTCCTGCTATGCACTTAGGTCTCATTTTTTAAATCCATCCATCCACTGGTGGGGACCAAGTTGTTTCCATACTTGTGATAATTGGTGCTTAATAAACATGGAGTGCACAGTTCCTGGTTCATTTCCTTCCTGTGTGTACAGGAAGTGGGACTCCTGGGTCGCACACGACTTCTGTTTGTCGGTTCTATAGAGCTTCCTGGCTGTTATTACCAGGATGGTGCCCAGGCATTTTCTTTTTCTCCACACCCTGAGCAACGTGTCCTCTTATCTTGCACCCTTTGAGTGACAGCCACTCTGACAGCAGTGAGGTGGCATTCCCCTGTGGTCTGACTTGCATTTTCAGGTTGATTAGTGGTATTGAGTATTGTTACTTAAACCTGTTGGCTACTTGCATGTCCTCTTTGGGGCAACATATACTCAAGTCCTTTGCCCATTATTTAATTGGTTGGTTGTTTGACTTTGCATTTTGCTATTCATTTGTTACATCTTTTTGGATGTTAACACTTCTCAATACATGGCTTGTAAATCTCCGACTTCCTCAGATCTTACCTTCACTCTGTTCCAAGCTTCCTTGGCAGTAAGGACACAATAAAATCTGGTTTATGCTACATTTTTTTTCAGTGCTTTGGGGCACATACTCAAAACGCCATCTCTCAGACTAATGCCAAAAGGGCTTTGTCTCTACATTTTCGTCTGGTAGTTTTACAATCCAGGTCTTACTTCTAAGTCTTCCCTCCAGATTGAACTAACTTTTGTATGGTGTTAAGTGAAGGTCTTTAACATGTGGACATCAAGTTTTGCAAAAACTGCTTCTTAGGAAGCCTATCCTCCTCAGCATGTTTCCAAAGATGCTTGTGTGGGGGTTGACTTCTGGGCTCTATTCTGTCCCATTTGTCCTTTTGTCTGCTGTAATGCTGGTAAAACATTTTGATTATTGTCATTTTGTACCATATCGTAAAGGCAGGCAATACAGTGTCTCCAGAATTGTTTTTTTCAGGGTCATTTTGACTATCCTGGTCTTTGGTGTCTCCCTGTGAATTTGCTTTTCTACCTGTCAAAGATGCCATTGGCCAGGGGACCAGGCTGAGCCAAATACGGGAACAGACCTGGAACATCCACAAGCTATTTCTGTTCTCACACTGTCGTGGGCACTGATTTGTGGACTGTGTGCTGATATACATATGTGGTGACATTTTGCTGGTGTTGCCTTATAATTGACCTGCTTCACTTTTCTTTAGCCAAAGATTTTTGGAGGGCCTCAGCATTCTGAACCTCCAAATTGTTTCCATAGTGGCGGTCCTTATTTACATCCCCTCCTGCAGTGCACTGAGCTCCCAATCTCCACCAGGATGTATCTTGTGCCATTTTGACAATGCTTTTCTTAAGGGGGTGAAATGTTATCTCACTGTGGTCCTGATTTACATAATGAATAATGAAAACGGAAAAAAACTATCACATGATCCAGCATATACATACATGCTAAGCATATATGGAAAGGAACATGTTATATCAAAGAGATGTGTATGTTGTGGAACAAGAAAGAAATGGAAACCATGTCTATCTGCTGCTAAATGGCCACAGACAGCATTGTACAAGTGTGCCATGGAACATTGTTCAGTCATAAAAAAGAAAGTAGAATACTGTCATTCACAAAATAGAGATCCTTGAATTAAGTGAACAAGCCAGGCACAGGCAGACAGACAAGCATGGCAGGATCTATGTGTGGAGCCTACATAAGTCAGTGTCATTAGAAGTGGAGAGGGAAATGGTGGTCACCAGAGTCTGGGGAGGGGATGTGTAAGAATGGGTGACAATGGTTACAAACAGATGACACCAAGAAGTCCTGGCACACTATTACCCAGCAGCACTGCGGCAGACAACAATAGTGTCTGGATCTTTCCAAAAACTTTATACAGGGACTTTTAAAGGTTTTACTATTAAGAAATAATCAATGTTTGAGGAGAGTGATCCATTTAACGTGGCTTAAGCATTATGCAATGTAAACAGGTATTGAAGAGCCATGTGTATTTATTCATATATACAATTTTTATGTAGCAGTTAAGATACGTTTCAATCTTGGAAGCCCGTTCAAGTTGCACTTTTCCCTTGACCGCATGTGAGAGCACCAACAGGCAGAGTGGCTAATGCCAGGTGTGTTCCACTTGTGACACAGACACCTCTTAATACGCTTGTTTCTCTCTTTTTGCATTAATCCCTTAGAGTTATTCAGTTTACTGTTAATACAAAACTATCAAAAGACCATTTGTAAGTCAGCACAGTGGCAGCTGGGGATTTAACTCCACTATCTCTGAAAATGTGCTGTGAAAAGCTATAGAACTGTGCATGAACATGGAGAGCCACATGAACACACAGAGTCAGAGTTTTGTTTGGTTTAATGCTATAATCTCACTGGGGGAAAAATACACCTGCACAAAATAAAAATCTCCAAGAATGGGTCAGTAGCCATTGAGAAGAGTGTTGGAACAGGTGTTACGTGAAGATCTTTGATCTTATAGGCCCTTTTTAAAGTGTTGGAGACAAAGTACATGTCTGTGTCAAAGAGAAGGCTCACGCTCAGTGTATTGCTTCCTCTAGGAAGGGAGGGTTTTGTTTAAGGAAAACTTTGCTCTACCCCCTGATACTTTGTAGGGCACATTTGAAAGGATGAAAGCCAAGCAAGTGAGACACATGGTACGCAGGGCACTGTGACTTCCTGCACCACTGAAGTGCCAGGAAAGTGAGGGCAAAGGGTTGGAGGAGACCCCATGCACACTCTAGAAGGGAGGTAGACCGTGAACATGATACCACTGCAACAGGCTGAACATGCTCTGTGATGGCCTGCAAGGCAGCCTGGTAGCCAAAAGAGGGCTGAGAGAGAAAGAGGGCACAGAGAAGGCACTGCCTGATCTAACCTTTGAGCTCTCTGCTGTCTTGAATACTTTCTTAATACAAGTGAAAGGGCCAAATAGAATGTGGAAAGTGCATAGAACTCAGAGTCACAGATGCCCAGAGGTGCAGGGGGCAGAAGTGGGCAGGAATGGAATCCAAATGTCCCAGACAGGCACCTCTAAGCATTATTTTCAGCACTTGGGCTACAGCTCCTTTATGGTCTGAAAAACTACAAGGACCTCCCCAGTGTTTGTGTGTATGGGGGTTACTAGACTGACATTTACTGTATTAACACTTACCATCTAAAAGAGACATTTTTATTTTTTAATTTAAAAAAAAATTAAATTTCTTTGAGAATTTCATACAATGAATTTTGATTATATTCACCCCAGGTCCCCTCCTTAACACCTCCCAGATTCATCCTACCATCCTAACCCTCAAATTTGTGTCTTTTTATTTTAATAACACATTCCAATTTGTGCTGTCTGCATACTTCTGAATATGGGCCCATCTACTAGAGCATAATGGATCTAGCAGGAGCCACACCCTTAAAGAAAATTGACTCTGTGGTAGTTTGAGTGAGAACAGCCCCCATTGGCTCATATATTTGAATGTTTGGTCCACAGTTGGTAAGACTGTTTGGGAAGGATTAGGAGGTGTGGACTTATGGAAGGAGGTGTGTCATTGGGAGCTAGCTTTGAGGTTTCAAAATCTCATGTCATTCCCAGTTAGCTCTCTCTGCATTGTGCTTGTGGATTAGGATATAAGCTCACAGCTACTGCTCCAGAACAATGCCTACCTGCTTCTGCCATGCTCCCTACCATGATGGCCATGGACTCATCCTCTGAAACTGTAAGCCTTCTGTAGACAAATTTCTAAACAGTCTTATTAAATAAAAACCATGGAGTCAGATATAGGGGTGAAAAACCTGAGAGATCAGAGAAATAGGGAAAGCCACAGCTAACCTCACCTCACAAACTCTGCAGCTTCCAAAAAACGAGATACTTCCTGTCTACCCATGCCTATATGCCTTGCTGTTCTGCCATCTGATTTGCTCTCTCTGTCCAGCTACATCACTTCCTTTTCCTGCTCATCTCTATTTCTTCCTGTCTGTCTGTACAGACCTCCAGACCTCTATGGTTAACTAGTGTTGGAATTTAAGGCTTGTGCCACCACATCTGGCTCTGTTCCCAGTGTGGTCTTGAACTCACATAGATCCATTCAGATCCCTGCCAAATGATAGGATTAAAGGCATATGCTAACATTGCATGACTTTTGTGTTTACTTATAATGGCTGGCTTCTTCCTCTGATCTCCAGGCAAGCTTTATTTATTAAAGCACAAATAAAATATTACTACAGTCTCCAATAGTCTATTTCTTCTATACATTGCTTTGATCATGGTGTCTTACTACAGCAATTGAAAAATAACTAAGACACCCTCCTTCCCCAGAACCCATCAGTTGTCTGTACAATGTTACTTACACATATTTTAAAATAGTACACTCTTTACTTTTTTAAGATAGCCGTTCCCAGGAAGTGAGATGGAGTGTCAGTGCAGTTTTGAATTGTGTTTCCCTGGTGGCTAAGGGTGTTGAGAATTTTTTCATAAGTTCATTGGCCATTTGTGCTGCTCTTGAGAGATCTTCATTTCATTTGCTTATCTGTCCAGTGGGTTGTTTTGTTCACTATACTAAGAAAAACAAGCCAGACAAATATATGTATTCTCTTAAACATAGATCATAAATTTTATAAATACATAAGATCATGTAATGTGTGTGTGTGTGTGTGTGTGTGTGTGTGTGTGTGTGTGTGTAACTAGAATGGAGACTACATGGTGAAGGGGCAGGGATTGTCACAAGGAAGGAGATAGGGAGAATGAATGTAGTTATGGCACTTGAGACACTTCAGTAGATGTCTTTATGAGACCCATCACTATGTCCCGTGAATTTTTAAAATACTGCATCTTTTGAAAAATACTGTGTTTTCTGAAAATATATATAATTTTCTGGGGAGAACAGCATTGTTTTGCACTTTTACAAACCTCTTCGTGTGTGGCTTAAGGGAGATGGCCAGATTCTCCCCTAACTGGGTGCAATGGCAGAGCATTCACCACGCCTGCATTTAGCACCACTCAGGCAGGTCATCTTCCACCTGGGATGGTTCTTAAAACTCCTTTAATGATGCTGAAGAAAGTGGTAAAAGTTTGGTAGTCCCACACTTGAGTTCCCAATGTGCCATCGTCTCACTGGCAATGCTCTTCCATTGCTGGACCACAGCAGAGAGCAGCAGCCCCCAGCCATGCCACTGTCAGGAGGGTAAGCCACTCCCACAGCGTCATGCTATCCACTCAGCTGCCAGTGTGAGCAGGCTCATCCCACTAAAGGTCTTCTCTACGCTCATGGCCTTGTCCCTGAGCTTTGGTAGCTGCCAAGGAAGGGCCTTACAGAGTGCCATAAACATTTGATTCCACGCCAAAACCTAACCTGGAGTTATTTGCTTTACATTGCTGTTATTTTGAGGTAGCCCAAACTGTCCTCAAACTTGCCATTGCCAAGGATGACCTTCAACTTCTGATCCTCCTGTTTCCACATCCCCAGTAGGATCACAAGCATGTGTCACCACACCCAGTTTATGCTGTGATGGGGATTGAACCCAGTGTCTCATGAAAGCTGGGTAGACTCTTTACCAACAGAGCTACAACTCAGTACAAAACTGGTCATTCGAACTGGTCAGTTGTCACTGTGGCTCTGCGGTGACAAAGTCTCCTGGAACTGGAGCAGTCTGAACAGACCTATGCAGACCTCCTGTCTCTGGCCTCCTCTGTCGAGTTCTGCAGATCTTCTAGGTATTGACTCATTGTGTTATGTAATATCTACTTCCAAATCACATTTGTTAACATTTCCAATGATCTCATTAGAAATGTCAAGTTCATGGTGGCAAATTAGACTTTTCTAGACTTCTAGCTTTTACTTTTGAAAGCTTGGGTTTTTCTACTGGCAACACTTTCCATGGTTTTCCTTGAAGTAACAGGTTTATTCATTCATTTAAAAGATGCCAAACATCATAGCTGTGTATGTGTGTGGTATGTGTCATCAGAGCTGTGTATGTGTGTGGTATGTGTGTACATGTGGTGTGTGTGTGTGTGTGTGTGTGTGTGTGTGTGTGTGTGTGTCTGTGTATTCTCTATCACTTGATCCTTCACAGGAAAAATGGAGTTGCTCAATCCTCAGGTGTTTTCCCTAAACACCTGTCACCTTAACACATAGTGGGGCTGCATCCCAGACACCTGTCACCTTAGCACACAGTGGGGCTTCACCCTTGACACCTATCACCTTAGCACACAGTGGGGCTGCACCAGTTGTCCCACACATCATCTTGAAGAATCTTAAAGAAAGATGCACTAATGGCTGGGAACTAACATGCAGGGTTGTTTTCTGCTTCCTCGAAAGCAGCTGTGACTGGCACTGTGCTCTGATGGTTTGTTGTCCTAGGCAGTGTGATGGTGCTGATGGGCATCAGAGAGGGGTTCTGCCACTTTTTTCATTCCTGTAACCAAATACCTAACAAGAAGCAACTTGTGGACAGAAGGGTTTGCCTGAGTCATGGTTTAAACAGGTATACACTCCATCAAGACAAAGGAGGAATGGAGGCAGGAGCATAAGGTGACTGGTCACATTGTGTCAGCAGTCAGATAGCAGAAAAAAAGACAGGAAGTGGGTCCAGGCTATACAATCTCAAGGCCTGCCTCCAGTGACATGCTTCCTCTAGTGAGGCTCCACCTCCCAAAGTTTCCACAACCAGAGTTTGGGGGACCAAAGTTTCCAACAGAGCCTGGGGAGCCATTTCATATTCCTAACACAGCAGATGGGTGGATGGCCCCACTGACCTGGGCCAGTGTTTTAGCCTCTCTTTGCACTGTGGATGCAGATGCTGATGTAACTAGAAGGCAACACCTCAGTGTTGTCAGGAGAATGGCTTTCACTTCACAGAACATCTGGAGGGTCCTCAAGATGACACTCTGAGACACCCCCAAGGGCTATGCCTGGGCTCTCCATTTCTCATGGAAGCCAGAAAAGGCTTGTAGAGGGGTTACTGTTCTGAGCATGGGGGAGATGGATTGGGAAGGTCAGTGAGTACAGAGGAAATGGAAGGATATGCTTCACAGATGGGCAGAAATGACAAGGAGGAGGGTCACAGCGACCTCATCCCTTACCATGTGCCTATAAGTGGACAACCTATTCTGCTTTGCCATCTGTCAATCAGACGGCAGTAATTGGCTAGAAGTTGTCCCAAGTGATGGATTTTTAAGAGGTTTGCAAAGCACGTGCTCCATGTCCATTCCTTCTCTTTCTGCTTCTTTTTACATGTGCAGTAGACTCTGGCAAAGGTTCCCCCTACTTCCCCAAGGTTCCCACCCCTAATGATTTCCCAAAGTTATCTCTGATCCTTAGACACCTAAGAGTCTATCTGCTATACATTCAAATTCAAGTAATAATTAGATGAACTGCGATTCTGTGTGACCTTGTGCTTGTTTGTGAGTGTCATCTAACTTGATTACAACTTTCAGAGCCCTGGGTGGGGTGCTACCAAACAGTTCACATCTGATGAAAAGATGCTTTCAGAACACAATCATGGAGTTCTAATAACAGGAACCTCTACATTGGCAAACATTCAGTGTAACTTAGGAAATGTGACTAGGGGTTGGGACTCAGGTTATCAAATTTAGTGGACACACCAAAATACTTTGAGAACCTTAGAAAGGTCCTGCCCTAGTTAGCTTTAAGTAGGACACCTGAGAAAGGAATCTCAAATGAGGGACTGCCCAGATCACACTGGCCCACGGGCATGTCTGTGGGGGACGGTATTGATTAGTAATAGATATATTGGGGTTCAGCCCACTGTGGGTGACACCATTTGTTCTAGTTTGACTTCTGTTACTGTAATCAATGGCATGACCAAAAGCAGCTTGGGGAGGAGAGGGTTTATTTCATCTTATATTGTCAGACCTCACTCCATCACTGAGGGAAGGCAGCCAGGAACTCAAACAGGAACCTGAAGGCAGGAACTGAAGCAGAGGCCATGGAGAAATGCTGCTTACTGGCTTGCTCCTCATGGCTTGCTTAACCTGCTTTCTAATACCTCCCACAGCCACCTGGCTGGGGTGTCATTACTCACAGTGGGCTGTGCCTTCCCTATAGGCCAATCTGATAGAGGGATTTTCTCATTTGAGGTTCCCTCTACTTTGATGACCCTAGCTTGGGTTGAGGTGTCAAAAAAAAATTAACCCACACATCATTACCTGGACAGGAGGTCCCGGGCTGTGAAAGGTAGCTATTTAAGCTAAGCAGGAGCCTATGAACAAGCCAACAAGCAACATTCTTCCATGGTTTCTGCTTCAAGTGTCTGCTTGAGTTGTTGCTCTGACTTCCCTGAATGCAGCTATTGTATTTTCAAGTTAAGTTCATACACACACACACACACACACACACACACATACACACACACATACACACACATACACACATATACACACACATACACACACATACACACACACATACACACACACACACACACATACACACACACACAAATACACACACATACACACACATACACACATACACACACATACACATACACACATACACACATACACATACACACACACACACACAAACACACATACACTTTTAAATTTTTAAATTGGTTATACAGAGTAACCTGTGGTTCAAAGAACAGACCAAGAATTTGAAGTGAGTGTTGTATTCAAAGGTCTGGTGGGACCTAGGCTCTTGGTGAGGTGAACCCATGACCACCACTTCTGAGTCAGAACATTTGCAGAACCTTCGTGAACAGTCTTGCCAGTTTCTGATTTTTCTAATAAAAAGCAGCGTTTGATCTGACCTACCTTCCCTCCATGTTTGCCCTTACACTCCAGATGCCCTTACATCACAGAGTGTCTGTCTCTTCCTCCCATTCTGGAAGCATTAACCTAAAGAAAGCTGAAGCTCGGAGCCATAGAAGAGATGCTTGCCACACACTTCCCTCTGCCTGGGCATCCCAGTCACACTGCTGACAGGAGCCATTTACAGTTCTCTCTCTGAGGCCCAGTTCAAACGGATTACCCTCTGTGAGGCTGTCCACAGCCTTCTAGTTAGAATTAATCACACGCAGCTTGGCCCCAAACACCTCTGACCTTGATCACGTGCAAGTTTCCTCTGCTCTGTAACAGACCATGTGGCTTTGTAACCGTGTGTTTCTTACGCAGCTGCTCATTGTCTGTGCTTGTTAGCAGTTTCTGTCTCCAACTAGACAGACTTTCCTAGAGTTTTCTTTCCCCCAGCAAACAAGAAAGCACCTTACAAAGCAGATGCTACAAAGGCATTTTCTAAATTACAATAGATGGTTTCTTCACATGTAAGAACTCAGAAATGTGTCAAAGCCGGCATTAGAACTCAGATCTGCTTGGTAGCACATTGATGCTTCCTGTCATAAAATGACCCCATCTACATAGTTGGCTAAATGTTCAGCAGCCAGAAATGCTCTCACTATGTCATTTAGGGGTTTATATGGACGTCCAAAGCACCAAACTCCAGGAGCCTTTGTAGAGGAGAACGGAGAGACTGCTCCTCCCCCTCATGCACAATGCTGCAGATGACTGAGCCAGCTCCATTAGTGTGGATGGCCATCTTCTGCATATGACAGGCTCAGTCAGCTCCGTTAGTGCTGGTGGCCATCTTGACAAATATCTGGGCTCACTTAAGAGACTAGCCTCCTGGCACACCTATGAGGGGTTATATAGGCTAGGCTGGCCTCCGGGCATGCCTTTGAGGAATTGTTTTGATCAGGTTAATTACAACAGGAAGACCTAGACTAATGCAGGGTGGTGCCATTCCCTAAGCTTGTCTTCTGGACTGCATGGAAAGGCAGAAGCTAAATGTGTACCATCATTCACTGCTCTCTTCTTCCTGACTAAGGGCACCAGCTGCTGCAAGCTCCTACTGCTTTGACTTGCCTGTCTTTATGGACTGTGAACTTTGACCTATGAGCCAAAATAATACCCCTTCTTTAGGTTGACTTTTTTCAAGGCATTTTATCAGAGCAACAAGAAAAGCAACCAAGACAGGTCCCTTACTAATAGACACTGGGAAATACCAACAGATGCCATCAAGTACCAACAAATACTAGCAGACACTATGATATGTCATCAGATTCCAACACAACTATTGTGAGATATCAAATATGAGAATAGAATCCATTCAGTACTATCACATGCTACACAAATACCATGGGATACCACCAGACATCAACAGATATTATGAGACACCATAGATACCAACAGACACCACCAGATACCAATAGATATTATAAGACACCATAGATACCAACAGACACCACCAGACATCAATAGATATTATGAGACACCATAGATACCAACAGACACCAGCAGATATTATGAGACACCATAGATACCAACAGACACCAGCAGATATTATGAGACACCATAGATACCAACAGACACCAACAGATATTATGAGACACCATAGATACCAACAGACACCACAAGACATCAATAGATATTATGAGACACCATAGATACCAACAGATACCAATAGATTTTATGAGACACCATAGATACCAACAGACACCACCAGACATCAATAGATACCATGAGTCACTGTGAGATACCATCAGATACTATGACACATCAACAGATATTACAGGCCACCGACAGATACCATGAAACACCCTACCATACCAAAAAACTCCATGAGACACCATCAGACAAGATACCACCACCAAGTTTTCACTCAAGGCCACACTGTTGCCTAATCAGAGTTCACCAAACCAAAGCTGCCCCTTTGTTCAGTTCCTTCTCTGTGGAGGTTTGTCCTGGCTGCCCTTCCAGGACAAGTAACAGCCCAAGGTTTTTCAAAATAATTCACCATCTATAACATAGTGCCCGGCTCTGCCCTTGACTACAGTTAGCCAGTTTGCTGGCCATGAAGAATGAGATCCAGGACATGGTGCTCCTGTCCACTAAAAGGCTCCCCTTGGAGCCTGCTGTCCCTCTGGAGACACTGCTGTATCAGGTTCCAGCAGAATGTTCCAGGGGGTCACCTGTATTGAAGGTGTTCTGTTGTAAAGTTAATCCCTAGCATCTAGTCTCCAGCCTCATGCCAGAGCAAAGGTCTTTACAAAGCCAAATTTCCAGAAGCCACCAAGGGCTCCAGGTACCGTTGTTCAGCATTCCCGGAGGTGTCTTATGAAAACACTCAGCGGCTTAGCAGGGCTCTTAGTTTGTAAAAAGGCTCCTCTCTGCAGCCTGTGTCTGCAATAAAAAAAGCATTCAACATCTTGGGATTACAAGAGCAACAATTAAGGCAAGGCCTGAAAGCTGACCTCCCTTCTCAGAGGCCATGCGCTCTTGCTCAGGCTGAAGAAAACTATGTCAGACTTAGGTGCCGATTTTTACATAAGCCCTGAATCTCCCTTTAGCAAACAAAAGCTAAAGAAAAATTCCAGAGCCTCCCTGGACTGGGGAGGAACACAAACAGGGGAGGTGGGGGAAGGGGCACATGATGAAAGCTGGTTTGGGGAGGGACCCACCCCTTGCTCCTCAGCCGAGATCCCTCCAACCCCTTTCAGACTGAAAAGGAAAACACGAAGCTTTTCCACACAATCCCTTCGGTCAACTTAGTGAGGACGGCACTTTGGCGACTCCTTTCACACAGTCCTGCGAGAGGCCTAACTTGAAAGTGTTCTTTAATGTCTTGAAAGCAGAAAGCAAATTGGAGAAATAGTTGCAGACACTTTGATGGGCCTGGGAGCTGTTCTGGCCTTTCAGGACACAGTGCAGCCATGGGAAGAAAAGCCTTTTGTGCCTGGGCCGCTTCTCTAAACCAATGCTTGCCTTCCACACGTCAGATCACAGGGAATGTGGAAGCCCATGGAAGACTTGTCGGCTTCCAGAGCCAGCTTGTTTTTTAACTGTCCACAGCAATTAACAGGATGGGGGAAGCCTTCCTTGCCTCTGACTAACCAGAGCAAAAACAACAAATAATTCCACCATTAGTAAAATCCATACTTTAGAAGACTTCCTCCTGTCACTGGCATAGTATGCTTTATGTGTTCTTAAACTAAGGAGCCGGGCCCAAATAAGGGGCAGAAAAGTAAACACTGTCACAGTCACGGAAGTAAATGAAGAAGCATGTTTCTGAGACTCTACACCAAACAGAGACATTTCCAGGGTGGAGAGTCAGAGTGAGCAGTCCTTCCTCACACAAGGCACAGCTCAAACCTCTGAAGAGGCACGTGGAAGGGTGCCTTTGAGGTGTCATGACCAACTGTAACTGTCCCTCAGTTCTTCCCATGAGCAGCACTGTTCAATGTCCAGTGTCCACTGCCAACACACAGGATGGGATGGTATTTCCAATCAGCCATCTTCTGAGCTTTAGACTTTTCTTCATGTCCTCCCACCGCAAGGGCCCAGGTGTCATTGCTGTATGTGGTGGACAGTTGCACAGGCCTGAGGCAGGGGTGCAACCCTTTGCCTTAGGAAAGGTCATTCCCAAGTCTTATAGCTGGGCTGTCCAGGCCTCTGCACAGCACTACTCCTGACACTGGTTATTTTGGACTACGATATCTTGACCTGAGCTCAGTACAAATAAGCACAGTTTGAACCCTGAACACCTCTGGTTGTCAGAGCTCTGTATGCTTCCTTACTCTCTTCCACTTCAGGGAAGTTCTCTGTCATCCAGTGAGCTGCTTGGGAAGTCTGGGGACTTTCAGCCTGGGCACATCGCTCAGGAAACAGGCATCTGTTCTGAGGTCTGAGCAGGCCCAATGGGCTCTTCCTTGAGAATGGCCTGGCCATCTTTGAGTCCGCAAGAACACACAGCAGAAGCCCCACTCAGGGGCTCAATGCAGATACATTCCCAATGGTCTGCTCTGCACTTGGAAAGCCCCAGAGTATCCAGCATGGACCCCTGTCACAGACAGCACTGAAAAAAAATTCACTTCTCTCTTCCCCAGACAGGTGAGGGGACCAAGGCCACAGGCAGCCATGGCATCTGCCAGCTAGCTCCCCCCACACCAGGAAGTGACCGGCTCATTTCCCTTTAGGCCCCAGTCATGCTGCAGCCTGGGACTTGAAGAGAAAAGCCACAGCCTTCGGTGCCACCATCTTTAGCCCTAGAAAGACAGCGTTCGGTTGACCTTTCACCAATCAGAGACATGGGGACTTGGTGCTCATATTAGATCATACTTTTAAACTGTGACTTTCCACAGCTGACAGACTGACTGGTTTATGACTGTGATTCCCAAGCCACTGGCTGATGGAGACATCCCTTCGTGGGAAGGCAAGCCCCCTTGAGCATTCTTGGATCACACCAGCTTGGGTCAAAAGGCCCCAGAGGTGAAATCTGACATGCAGAGCTTCAAGCTAGGAGCTTCTTCTTTTTTTTTTTTTTTTTTTTTTTTTGAAAAGCCATTGACTCTGAAATTTCACAGTTTTCTTTTCTAACACCTGAGGACCTGAGTTCTCTTTGGCTTTCAAGAAAATTTGGTAAGTAAGCCTCAATTTATAAAATTGGACAGTGATGGCATCGTTACTTTGGTCTACCCTTGGTTTTCTATCTGCATTAAGTAGCCATTCATCTACATCTCCCCAGGAATAGCATCACACAACAGGGAGATGTCCAGTAGATTCTGAGCTGTCACCACCAGCTGAGGACAGGTGCCATATATCTGCACCCAGAGAAGTTGGAGACAGAAAGGTCTGTGAGGACACTGTGGCTTTACTGCAGACATGCTCAGACTATGAGGCATGTAAAACTTACTGGCCAGGGGCTCAGACCTAGCACTGAGTCTAGCATTTCATGCCTGGGAGCCAGCACCCCGAAGTCGGAACAAGATTGGCCCCTGAAGCCATGGAGAAGGGAGACGTTGCCGGGGTTTCTGTAGCTTTGAGAGTCTCTACGCATGTGCCACCCTGATTGTGCCCTGTCACTGTCTGCCCAAGGGAGGGAGGTCCCTGAGGGAACAGATCCATGGCTTATCTGGTCTCTTCTCGACTATAGCACCTAGTCTTGAGAGCATTGACCCCGGCTCCAGGGACACCAAGCTGTCTCTCTGTGGTGACATTAGTCACATTTATCCAGAGCATAGTTGAATGTTGACAGTTTACTCAGAAGTTTGACAGGGTGACAGTTTATGAGTTACAGGGTGAGAGGTCTAAACCCTGTACATAAATTAGTTTAATATTCTCAACATATCCTGAGGTGTCACACTGTATACTTGGCCATTGTAGTCACTGGGACCAAACGCAATGCTGTGTCTACCCCCCTGCTGGGGACATGACCACGACCTGGGGTGCAGAATGTCCACAGAAGTAAACACTCCGACTGCGGGCAAAACCATGGGCCTTTTGTTTCCTGGGTCAGAGTGTCGCCAAGCACTGCTGGTAAGGAGGGACTGGTGGAACAGCTGCCTGCTCTCTCCCAACGCAGGTCCCGAGGAGCCCCGCCCTTCCTTTTCTTCTTTATTCCTTCATTCTCACTAAATTGTGAATGATGGACACTGTTTTAAACGCCACAAAACTTTGCTCTAAAGAGACCCATCCTGGAGTTCTCCACCACATTCCCAGCTGTGTCTTCGATTCTCTGTCTTTGTCTTTCCTGTTGGGCCTCTCCTTCCAGCTCACTAGTTGGCCATGTTCTCCTGCTTCCCCAGATCCCAACCTCAAACCACAGGGCCATGCTTGTGTCGTCCATACACTGTGTCTGCGCTCACAGCAGCCCACCACTTCTTTGAGACGTAGCCAACGGTTAGGCAGCACAGCCCGTCTTGCATATCTGCTAATGGAGCTACTGATGAGTGCTGAACTTGGATCTTCTGATTTAGTTCAGGCTGAAGGGGGACGTGCCTGGGTGGAAGAGGTAGAGAAAAAGTGTCCTTCCTTTCTGTAGTGATGCACACCCAGGGGGTGGTGTCAGGGGTAAAGAATTGGGGTTGGGTGGGATGCATTAGCAAAGCAATTTTCACTTTTACAGGAAACTGTTTACAGTGCCTGCTGTGGAATTTAAAGCTGCAGGCGGTTCACACCAGCCTTCTAGCCACATTGTCATCTTTGTGGTGAAAAAGAGAGTGACAGGGGTCTGGGTACAGACCCAGGCAGCCATGGCAAAGCTGCCTAAGACACCAGGTCTCATGGATGGGCTGAGTCTCCCAAGTGTTCACACTGTTCACAGTGTCCCTTTGAAAGGCCAGGGGTGGCTCCTCGGCACAAGGACAGGAGGGAGCATTACCAGGCTCAGGTATGACGTGGAGGTCATGGAAGCCCAGCCTAGTCAGCGGGGAGCTGAGGCCTGCAGAGGTCTTCAGGTCACACAGGGAAGACAAGAGAGTGGGAAGTGAAAGCTGGAATGGCTGTGAGAACATGGCAGGTGGCTGAGGCAGGACCTGATAGCTGAGCTGGGAAGAGGCTACGGGCACCTGATCACGTGGGTCAGAGTGGGTAGGTCCAAGCATGGATCTTTTCATGATGCCCAACAGTCACTGTCAAAACACACATTGCTTGTCTCCAAAGTCATGGAACTTAAGATCCAGTTACACTCACTATTGTAAGTGATGATTCCAGGCTCCTCTGTGGAAACTATTTCAGGGCTCTTGATACATACTATAAAATCAATTTTCCAAAACAGTTATACCAATCAGAGTACTGATTTTCTCTGGTCTGACATCTTTTTTTGTTGTTATTTTGATAGTTTAATATGCAGAGAATGTTACTGTAGTAGTATTCTAGGTATAACTCATTTATGCTTGGTAGTTTATGCACATAACTCATGTATGCACTTTGTAATGTGTAGCTCTGATTCTGGCTGATGCAAACAGTATTGTTTATATATGTGTATAGGTGCATGTGCGCGTGCATGTGCATGTCTATGTGTGCTGGGGTGCACATGTGTGGGGGGTATGCCCCTGTATATTTTTGTCTGTGCATGTGGAGTTCAGAAGACAACCTTAGGACCACGCATCCTTTTGCGTTTATCCGAGATGGTCTCTTACTGGCTTGTAACTCACCAAGTAGGCTAGCCCGACTGCTCAACAAGGCCCTGGTATCCACCTATCTCCACACCCCAGTGCTGGAAATCTGTGCTGCCACACCCAACTCTTTCACAAGGGTTCTGGGGATCAAACTCAGGCCTTCACTCTTCCACAGCAAGTACTTTACAGACTGATCCACTTCCCCAGTCCAATGGCACTATCCTAACCTCAGTTTCCAGCTGCGTCTTGCCAGCATACACCTAGAGGATGCTCTTGTAGCTGGTTCTCACTTGATAAATGTTATAAATTATCTTCCATTTTAAGGAATTCTTTTGGGTTTTCTACATTGGAGATCAGGTCAATATGAAAAGCTGATTTATCCTTTATACTCTGTGTGTGTGAATCATTAATTTTTTGTATATATGCTTTAGTTGCAATAATAAGTTCAATGTTGAGTAGAAAGCACACCCTTGCAATTGTCTGGCTCTGAGGGAGAAAGCATGCTCTCATCAGCTCTGGCTGTCTCACCGGGCCATTTCCCAGACTTCAGGTCTCTCACTGATGCCTTCATCTAATTTTAGATCTATTATCCATGCCCATTATCATCATTATCAGTCAAAACTTTATTGGCAGTTCTATTCAAGTCAATAAGAAAAAACAATGAAAAAGCAAAACAAACAATAACAAACAAACAAACAAAGTCGTGGAGATCCTGACAGAAAATTCTGTCGGGTCAGGGTAGAAACAAGGAACTTTCTGGAGAAAGACAAGTGGGCAGAGTGCACGGAATACACCCCACCTTGCTGACTCCAGTATCAGCTCGCTCACAGTAAGATAATGTGATGGTGTCTGTCTACTAAGCAGAAGAGATATATAGTCTTTTCTGTGCGATAGTGCTGCTGAAAATGTGGAGTATTCTAAAACCCACCAGCATTCCCGTAAGAAATGTGGCAAGCATTAAAGCCGCCACGCGGCACAGTGCAGGAAGGGCCATGATTCTCATCTGCCCAGAGAGAGCAGGGCTGCGACAGGATGCAGCGGCCGGCCGCAGTAAGCAGACTGAGCCTACTTTCCAAAGCAAAGGCTAAAGCTGCAGAGAAGGCTGTGCTGAGGCTCCAGCAACTCGACCAACTGCAGATGTAAGAGAAGACTGGCTTTTAGGAGATGCAAGCATTGTGAACTGGGAGGAGAGGAGAAAGGGCCAAGAGACAGTTCTAAGTTGGTATTGTCCTAAAGACAATAAAACCATGAGAGTCTATTCACTTCAATAACAATAATGGTATCCCATGATGCCAAGTAAGTGAGGAAACTGTGCTGTTACTGCTCTCAACTTTTGGAAAAGAAATCGGGCCAAGAGTATAAAGAAAAGCGAAATCAATGGGTAGAGGGCCACTGAACTTCATCAACGTTAACTGCTGTTCCTCAAAAAACGCTATTAAGGAAAATAAAAAGGCCAGCTACCAACGGGGAAAAGATTCTTGGACAACACAGACCTGATGGAAGCTTGGGCCAAAATCTATAAAGAACTCTTAGAATATAATAAGAGACAAACTGATTTTTTTTTTTAAAGAAAGAAGAGATGGGCAAAAGATTTGAACAGATGCTTTACCAAAGAGAACACAGATGGCAAGTTAGCCGTGAGGATGTGCTCACTACCAGTCCACATCCAGAAACTGCAGCTGGCCCATACTGAGGCACCACTATCTATCCACTAGAGAGTGGAATTGCTGACATGTGGAATGTTCACAGGGCTCACGTGGGGATGAAAATGGCACCTCTACTTTAGAAATGAGCTTACGTCATCTCATGTCAAATTAAACACACACCATAGAATCTCACTCCAGGCATTTACCTGAGACAAATAAATGCAAATATCCCCATGGAGACTCACATGTGGAAATTTAGATTAGCATGCTTCATTAGTGCCTGTTGTCCCAGCCAAACAACTGCCATCTTCAGAAATTCACTAGGCCTGCTTGCAAAAGATGGTCACAGCTGGGCTTGTTGACTGCTGATATTCCCTTATTGAAGGAATGGGTGGGGAGGGTCATGGGACCCTTACTTGAGTATCCAGCCCCTCCTCCCATCAGTTCTGTTTTAACTGTAAGGGGCCTCCGGGTCTCAGGGAGAAGACAGAGTATATGGGCTGGGCAGGAATATGGAAGTGGGGCTCCATTTTGTCAGCCTTAGGGGTCTTATTGTCCATGCTGGATGCAGACCTTCCAGTGCGGTTGCTTCAGGATCACCTAGGCTCCTGCTCACAACCTCTCACTGATGCTCTGATAGGAAGCCTCTCACTGATGCTCTGATAGGAAGCTTCTCACTGATGCTCTGATAGGAAGCTTCTCACTGATGCTCTGATAGGAAGCCTCTCACTGATGCTCTGATAGGAAGCCTCTCACTGATGCTCTGATAGGAAGCCTAATAAACTCATTGGTTCCCCAGGGTGAACTTTAGTGGAATAAAACTTTGCCATTGGGACCTTAAAAGTGAAGAGAGTACACATTGCCTAGCCACCTCCAAAGAGAAAATTCTTGTAACAGTGTCCCAAACTAAAAACAGCCCATAGGCTTGCCAACTAGAGAATGGATTAGTAATTGCCAGGAGCTGAGCACAAAGCCTACCATGTGTAGTTGTTGCCAGAACAATTCAGAGAGATGATCTCTCAGGACAGATATCAAATCACAGTTCCTAAGACCTTGGGCCAGAAGAGCAAATCTATTGCAAAAGGCCTGAGTAATTTAGGGGGACAACAGACGAGTGCTCCATATTTGCCGTGGTCACTGTGGTTGCACGAGGCACTTGTCAAAGCTCCTGTCAGTATTCTCCTTAAGGGCTGCATATAACCAAACTTTAATCATCACAGCCCAAGAAACAGGAGGCCAGAGTCCAAACATAACCAAATAGTAATCTCTTCCTAGAGGGCTTTTAAATTGTACCTAATATTCTTTCTTTTGAACTATATTAAAAGACAAACACCCTGATAGTGTGGGACACATAAAAACGTCCTCAACCAGGGGCTGGAGAGACAGCTCAGCGTTACAAGCACTGGTGGCACTTCCAGTGGACGCCGCATTGGTTCCCAGCATACATAGCCGCTCATAACCATCTGAAACTCCAGTCCCAGGGATCTGTCATTTTCTGATCTTGGTGGATACTTCACACATGTGGTGCACATATAAACATGCAGGAAAACACTCACACATTAAAAAAAAAAAAACAAAAACTTCTCATTTTTTTGAGACAAGGTCTCTCTTTGTGGCCCTGGGTGTCCTGAAACTTGTTACATAGACCAGTCTAACCTTGGGCTCACTGCCTCCTGACTGCTGGCATTAAAGATGTAGTTATCATGCCAAGCACAAATATAAAATCTTAAAAAACACAACACTTCCTCCATCATGTATCCTTCAATTTGGAAAATGCAGAGAAAATAAGAGTACAGGAGAGAAAAACCAAAGTTGGTGGAGGTGGTCAATCGCCTAGAAGAAGAGACACTGGCTACTCCTAAAAATGGGGTTAGAGACCCCAGAGGGAGCTCAGGGGGACTCAAGAGAGCATGTGCAGTGTTCCCTGTGAGCTCTGACAGCTCTCCTTTTCAAGAGGGTATGAAATGTCATCAGGGTGACATCAGCAAATTGGGAACAGAAGAGAAGCAGCCATGTCTGCAACAGGGACTTGTCATTCAAAAGATGAAGTCTAGCTCCACCCTGATGGTGTCTCCTTGTACTCAGCAGACTCCAAGGGCAGAACCTATCAAGTGAGCTTCTTCCCTTCGGGGCAGGTAGAGAGGTAGCTTTGCCCTGCTGGCCTTGTCCCCAGAGGCATAGTTCTAACAAATGCAGAAGCCTGAAATAGCAGCAGTTTTGCTTTCGTGTGGGAGAGGCGCCCTTCTGCCAGCTCCAGCCTGGAGAAGGGCATGCTACCTTCATACAGGGCTTCAGTAGAAGCATCTTTCATGTTTAAGAGTCAGACTGAGCTAGGGCAGTCTATCGCTGGGAAACACAGGAACACTTCAGGCAGCGAGTTGTAAAGAGCTCTAGGCTGCAAGGATGGGGGGCAGATGTTGCCTGCCAAGCAGAAGGGACTGGGCCCCTCCTGTCAGGCTGGCCAATGCTCACACAGCCTGTCCCCAGGCAGCTCTTCCTTTGGGGTCTACAGGGAAGAGATTCTGGACTACCCCACCTTCATATTATTTCCTTATTAGAGCAAAGTAGCCACTGCAACATTTTAACCTTGCTTAAAACAGTCCTAAAAGCCTTACTGTCCACCAAGTCGACTCTTTCAGAAAAGAGCCTCTGAAGAAACATGCGATACCCACTCCCTGGGTACTCCAATGCTACTGGGAGCTGCTCATGTGTGGATATCGGGTAATAGGCCAGGGAGCAGCAGGTACCAGGTAGTGAGTCAATCTCAGGCCCAGGGTGGACCCAGGCCCTGATCCCTACTGACTGGACTCAGTAACTCCCTGATTCTACTGACTCCTACGAGGACAAGAGGTGTCAAGAGGGTAAGGAATACCCCAGAGCACTGTCCCCTGGAATCTAGTGACTGGGCTAAGAGGGAGTCCACACTGCATAAACCTCACTGAGATCTTCACTGTGCTCACCATGACAGATGGCTAACAGTAACCTAGACACATCAACATAGGGGAAGGAAGTCTGTCCCAGTCCAGGCTGTGATGGGCTAGCCTGCTGTCATTGATGTGTGGTAGCCAAGGACACCATGACAAAAGCAGCCACCTCATGGCAAAAGAGAGAGAGAAAGGCCAGACTCCCATGTTCTTAGGCCATAGCCAGTGACCTAAGACCTCTCATTAGCCCCGAGAAGTTCTATTGACTCCCAGTAGTGCCGCCCTGGGGACCAAGCAAGACATAGGCTTTAGGGGATGCACAGCATCTCAACCAAGGCAGTGCCAGCTCTGCACAGGCCATAACTACACCACTAACTAGTTAGGCTGGGCAGATCTGCTGCAGGAGCAGCCATGTTCACATACTTACTCATATTCACACAGGTACAAAACATGTTCACACATATGCATTCACATACATACAACCTTTCCCACACTCACACATTCACACACTCAGGTACCCCCTTCCCCACTCATACATCCGCATACTCAGATATCCCCAGTCACACATTCACATCCTTAGATACCTCCACACACTCACACATTTACATACACACAACGACATACACTCTCACCCTCTCACACATGGTTATAATAATACTTTCTCATTTGTAGATACATGTATTGACACAGTCACACACTCTTACACACACATACACTCACACAACTTTTTACCCTCACACACACAAACTCACACATTCACAGTAACTTGTTCAGTTACACAGTCTCACATCCATTCACACACTTATAATACACACTCATATGGTGGTACAAATACATTTACAGTCAGTCACATTAAGTCACATACACTTTCATCCTCACACATATTCACACACACTCACATAGCAACAATAATATGGTCACGCTGATACACTCACAGTCTCACACACTCACATACTCACCCCCACACTGTCATATATACACAGACAGCCACACTAATACACTTTCACATTTACAGTCATAGATAGTCACATTGACACACTCACACATATACATTCACATACATACTCACACATGGTCACATTAATGTACTTTCCGGGTCACACTGACAGTCAGACAGACTCTCACACAATCATATGTTCTTTCTTTCACTTAACAACAGTTACCCGGATGACAGCTGTTCCCCCTTCCAGTCACTTTCTAACACAACCACCATCCACTGGGACTGTGGCAGGGAACCACTCCCTGCTGTGGGGCAGGTGAAACGTGCTGCCTTTGCTCTTACTCTTGCTTCTAAAGACCCCTTCACCCAGAAGGCCACTTGTGCCTATTCACCTCCTCTCAGGTAAGACAAGACCCAGGAGGACTCCACATGACTCTAGGGTACTAGAAGCAGACTTACAGAGGAACCATCCTTAGAACCAAAGTGAGTAACAAGGTCTGTAGTGGTATTGTGTTCCCCGAAATATTGTGTGTTCCCCTAAATAAACTTATCTGGGGTCAGAGAACAGGACGGCCACAATATTAAACATGAGGATAGGCAGTGGTAGCACATGCCTTTAATCCCAGCACTTGGGAGGCAGAGCCAAGCGGATCTCTGTGAGTTCAAGGCCACATTGGAAACAGCCAGGCATGGTGACTCACACCTTTAATCCCAGAAAGAGAGCCTTTAATCCCAGGGAGTGATGGTAGAGAACAGAAAGATATATAAGGCATGAAGACCAGGCACCTGAACTAGTTAAGCATTTGGCTGGTTCAGCATTTGGCTGGTTTAGCATTCAGGCTTTGGAGCAACACAGTTCAGCTGAGATTCATGGGGATGCAGACTCAGAAGCTTCCAGTCTGAGGAAACAGGATCAGCTGAGGAACTGGCAAGGTGAGGAAGCTGTGGCTTGTTCTCTCTCTGATCTTCCAGCATTCACCCCAATAACTGGCCTCGGGTTTGTTCTTATTAATAAGACCTGTTAAGATTCCTGCTACAAAGGTCCCTGTGATTAACAGGACCTCTCAGAAACCTAACCCAAGGACAGCTCCTAGGAGACCCGATGCCCTCCCTGGTCAGAGTAGAGCTGGGTCAGCCTGGCCTGTGGTTGCAGTGGCAAAGCCCTGGGAACCCCACGTGCACTAACTTTTCCCAGGGCATCTCTCACCAGCCCCAGCATGTCATTTCACAATGGTCAGACCAAAGGAAGCTGAGCCCACAGCTCATTAACTCCATTCCTTCCAATCTCAGCCTTTCCAGGTGGTGAGCGCAGGCAGACAGTAGGTAAACATTTGTGGGACAGATTACTGCAAGATGTGCAGGTGTCTGTGTTGTTGGCCCTGAGTGGTGAGGTTCGTGGCTCCTGATGCTGTGGAGAGAGAAAATCTGGACATGCAACTTTTGTCTCCACTCTGACCTCAGGACAGCAGCACTGGGGACAGGATAGTCCCTTGCTCCCTTCAGGAGATGAGTCTAGAATGGACACTGGTCTCCCTGCCCCCCACCAGGACTTATGAATTCCAAGTTAGGAGGACCAGGAAGTGAAAAGATGGGAGTGTAGGCCTGGGGACTGGATGATCTTCAGGAAGGAAGGAGGAGGACTGGTCCCAAGCTCCAAGCAACCACACCAGAAGGTTCTCAGCGGGAGTGTTGGCCTTTCATCTAAGACTCGGTTGAACCCTGCAGCTGGGAGCCTTTGTCGGAACGTCTGCTGAGGCTGGGGAGTGGGCGAGCCTCAGAAGGAGCCACTTGAACCATCTCGCACCGCACCGGGCATCTCTACCTCAAACGGTGTTAGCGAGCTTCATTAATTAACACTCCGAAAATGCTCTGGGCTCCGTGGATGAAAGGGAGGCTCTCCAAGTGCAACGTGTCATTACTATTAAAATGATATTTAGTATTGGCAGACGGACCAGATGCTAAGTGCAGATATGCCTTGGCCACAACAGAAGAAAGGTTTGTGAGGATGTTTCAGAGCACTGCTAACAGGCTCTCCCAAACTACCCCTCCCTCCTATAATGATGATTTGAAGAGAGATAGGATCTTAACCGCTGCAGAACCCAAGGGTATTTCCATGGTGCATTTCGAGGACCCAGAGCCTGGCGCACAACAGATTTCCAGCCTTACCCTTCCTTGCCACATCAGATCTAGAATAAGCTGTGTCTGAACGGTAACAACGGAGACCAGGTTCCGCTGGACTTGCATTTGGGGACAATGCCACATATTTGCACATCGCTTAGGCCTCTGCACTGTGCTGTGTGCTGCTGTTTGAGGGAGACTCTAGAGAGTAAGGAACAGTGAAGAGTTAAAAGTGTGTGTACAGCGAGTCGGCAGAGAAAATCCCCGGCTGCGCAGTCAAAGGCCTGCGCCTCAAGCTGCCAGCCACAGACAGAAAAGTGCTGGCGAGCAAGTCCCAACACGCACGTCTTTATTAAATCTTTCTTTACAACACAGAAGTTAACTGTCTCCTGAAATATGTGGGGTGTTTAAACGTGCCGCAGCTGACAAAAAAGTAATTTTTAAAGTCTCGGGCACACGATTATCCATGGAAACAACATCGTGCTATCCATTTCTGCTCAGTGTGGAGCAAAGGGGTAAAGGCAGCCTCTGGGGCAGCCTGCCACTTCAGTCCACACGTTCAACCCCCCCCCCCCCCCCCCCCCCCCCCCCCCCCCGCCTGTCCACACCAGGTGGAGATTATCCAGCCAATTTCTTCACTAAGGAAAGGGCTAGGGAGAGAGTGTCTTCACTGTAGCAGTAGCAGCAGAAGTAAGGTATGGTCAGGGGCTGGTGAGGGTGGGTTTAAGGGGAGCCCTTGCCTGCCTTTGAGTCATTAATCAGAATGCCCCGGCTGGGGATCCTGCAGTCAAGGTCAAAGTCAGCACTGTGCAGTGCCTGCTTGGTATATCAACTTTCGAAGGAAGATGGGAGTCCAGAGACCTTAGAGCAGAAGAGCTGGAAGATGAGGGCCGAGCCCATCTTTCCCTCAGGGACGCATGCTTGTCAGGACAGCATTCCGCCACTGTCAAGGGCAGAGTCAATGTGGCCTAGCTACCTCCTAAGGTTCCCACTTGTCAACATTGCTATGTGGGTCTTAAGTTTTCTAGCATGTGGACTCCGGGGGAGATGCTCAGACCATGGCCGCCCTCCTTGTTGTGTTAGGAGCACAGACAAAGAGAACCGAGCTGGAATTAACTCAGCAGTATCACCAGCAGTCACCTAGGCACATGTATGTGGCTCAAGGGCTATGCAGTGCTTCTGGCCAAACTACTTGAGTGGCCTGGACTTTGGCTCTGGAGGGAAGGTGGGATCTCACTGATCCTTCTCTGAAGGACTTCAGGTTCCAGAGTCCCACACAACCCACTGCAGGACAGAACTGTGAATAAGGCCGCAGTGCTCCTTCGAGGTGTGTTATCACTGAGGTCTAGCCTTGCATCACTGTTTCCATCCTGCTGGAGCTCATTCAGCTGAGCCAAGAAGATCACCATTATTCCTGGCCAGCCATACATTGTTTGGTGGTAGGCAGGGGTTTTGTTCTCTGTTTTTTCCTCTGGAGTTCAGCACAACTAACCTACATAAACTTCTTTTCCTAACAGGCAACACTAAGCCCTTCCCTGTTGTTTGTGTAGACATGGAGCTGGGTTTTCTACTTAGGTTTACTTTCAAGTGGAAACTATGAATGTAAGGGAAGTTAAGTAACCCACGAATTCACAAAGGTATTAGCTCAAAGGCCATGGTGGGTATGGGCTGCATGAGCAGTACTGAGGGTCCAGCCAAGACTCAAGAATCCAGCACAGGGTCCATCATGCCTTGACAGGAGCCATGCCCCCGTGGAAGCAGCTTTAAGAAGTGATTGTTGAAATAGAACTTTTGGCAAATCCTTGTTTTACCAACAAAGTGAATATTGCCTGCTTTCTTGAACTAAAGCACCCAAAAATTTGGCAAAGGACACAGAGATAAAATCTCTTGCTCTGTGGATTCTGCCATCAGTCCTTCACAACTTTCAGAAGGTAAGATGCTGGGGCAGGAGGATCACTAATTCAAGGCTTTTCTGGGTTGTACAGGACAGAGGGGCCACTTAATGAAACCTTGTCTCAAAAAGTAAGGCAGGCACTGAGCATGTGGCTCAGTGGTAGAACCCTTGCCTGTCCTGACTGACTGGGTAGCCATTAAAGGAAATCTAGCTGGAAGTGGGGGATTAGCAATGGAAAGAAGGGGAGTGATAGGTCATGTGTCTATGCAGCCAAGGGGAAGAGCAGCTCCTCATGTAGGCAAGGCAATGAGCAGTGAGAAGGATGAAGCTTAGAGTTGAACTGGAACAAAGGGTGGCCCAGACTTGACAGTCTGCTGGCCTGGTCTAGGGTGAAAACATAATTGGTACTGGCTTACAGTTTCAGAGGCTTAGTCCATTATTATCATGGAGGGATACATGGCAGTGTGCAGGTAGACATGGTGCTTGAGAGGTAGCTGAGAGTTCTACATCTTGATCCCAGGGAGCAGGAGACTGTGTGCCACACTGGGCATAATTTGAGCATATGAAACCTCAGTGACACACTTCCTCCAGCAAGGCCACACTGTCTAATAGTGCTACTCTTTATGCGCCAAGCACTTAAAATATGAGTGTATGGGGACCATCATTATTCAAACCACCACAGCTTCCCAAGTAGCTGGGGTTACAAGTCAGTACCACCAGGTCCAGTTCATAAACCATCTTTGAAGAACTCCCTATCACCCCAAGGCTAGACCCAAACTACTGCCCCATGCTGGTTGTCACAACTTCTTGCATATATAGTATACCATCCTAGAGTCTGAAATTTATTGTGCTCCTGAATCTCATTCATGCACAAACACACACTCATACATACATACACACACACACACACACACACACACACACACACACACGAGCATGTGCATACATATGCATACATATTTGTCCAGCTAACTCCTTTAGCACACATATGCTCCATATGCTCCCCCTTTGAGACAGATTGACAGCTTTTCCTGGTCCCCTTCCCTGGCCCCCAGTCTGTTTCTTCACAGGCTGTGTGCATACCTCCGAGCCTCATATACACATGGTGTCTACACCTCTTTCAGCAGTGAGGGCTCTCTTTGTATCTGCACTGTACACACATACACAGTGTTGGTGCAAGTCCTAAACTGAACTAAAGTGAAAAAAAAGAAAAAAGAAAAATCTTACAAGGTCTGGAAAGATGGCTCAGTTCATGGAAGTTGTAATCTGACTACCACTTATGCGCTGTGGTTTATATGTGTATGTATACACACACATACACAGAGAGAGAGGGGGGGAAGGGAGATGGAGGGAAGGAGGAAGGGGGAAAGAGAGAGAGAATAGAATAAAATGCATGTATTTCAAGTGTTTCCTTGCAAGGAAACCAGGGTGTGGACACTGCTGCCCAGAGTAGCTGCAGACAGAGTGTGGAGAAGGGCCTCAGCCAGACTCAGCCCCCACTGCAGCGCTTCACTGGTGGAAAGTTCTGCTCCTGTCTCCCTTGGTTTCTTCACGACAGGATTGAAGCCGTCACTAGATAGCTACACGCAGAAATGCACATCGGAATCGCTCTGACTGGGCTCCATCCATTCCGCTTGGCTCAACCACCTGCAGAGACTCTTTCCTCTTTGATAAAGAAAAAGGTGAGATGACAATTGTGACAGGTGCAGAAGAAACAATTTCAGTGTCATCCCTGAGAGGATCGCTGCCCAGGGCCACGCACAGCCCCAGCCCACATTCTGCTGCCTGGCTGCTGGGAGAGCCTGCTTTGATGTGCTCAGGTTTCATTTCGCTTTGCCTCGGTGAGATGTCATCTGGGGATGTGCCCAGAATCCTGACACCTTTCAAATGTGTGCCTTACTTCCCTTCTCACCCAATGATGCTGCTTTTGATCGCTCTGGAATCTGTGTTTTCTGTTTTCACCTGGCCCTTTTTACACGATGACTCCTCTGTATTCTGAATGTGGTGAGTTTCTGTCTATATTTGTCAAAGGTGTCAAAGAGGTGATCTTTGAAACAACTTGAATTTTGCACGTGCTTAGCCGCTGGTTGCCAGAAAACTACCCCATGGCAGTTTAAGTTTCCTCCTTCACTGTTTGAAGATCCGTGTGCGTGTGCGTGTGCGTGTGCGTGTGTGTGTGCGTGTGTGTGTGTGTGTGTGTGTACAGCAGCCTCTACAGATAAGTCCATGCTCTAGGCTGGGGCTGAGCTTGCTGCACATAGCACACAGAGCCTGGAGCTGGAGAACACATGTTACTACAGGAGGGCCAGCTACTGCTTTACTTTTCACCTTGCAAATCCATATTGTTGACAATATACTCAGATAAACTGAAAGAAACCACTAATACACTGAGATGAAGCCTAACTATGCAAGGTTCGTGTGTGTGTGTGTGTGTGTGTGTGTGTGTGTGTGTGTGTGTGTGTATGTTTTAGGGAGTGGGTTCTGGATAACTAGGCATGGAATTGTAACATCCTAGGCCACGTGTGATTGGCATTCTTCTCTTCTCAGGCACATGCTAGCATTGGCTGAGCTCAGGGCCCCTCTCCATGTCCAGGCAGGCTCCTTACCTTCTCATATGTCCAGGATGGCCTGTTCTTCTTGCTTTGAAGCCCAGAATCCCTCTCTATGGTCAGGCTGACTCCTTACCTCCATGTATACCTGGGGTAGCCCACTTTTCATACTCTGTCCTGCTTCTGTTCTGATACCTAGGAGTCCCATTGTTCTCTGGTCAACTACTTACCATTAAGGGCTTTTGTGCACTAAGTGGGTGTGGCTCTGGGTACCCTATGGCAAGTCCATGTACTTTCTCCTGTAATTCTATGAGTCAGTTTTGGATTAGGGAATTCAAACTGGCTATGAAATATCAGTGTACATCTTCCCACTGTCTATTTCCATTTCATTAATTTCCTGAAGGATTCTACTCCTATGACTTCCTGCCCACCAGCCAGCATAAGTTGGACCCTATTCTCTGGTGGGTAAGTTGCCTTCAGACTTTATCTGTGAAACCTCAGCATCTCTTTTCATGGGTCCGGGTACTGAACTCAAAAGATGTAAGCTATCTGTAGCAGGGTCTGTGCCCTTCCTGAGGCTAGGCTTAGGATGTGTGCCTGAGCCCACACTCTAATGTCTGCATTCTAAACTGGCTGGAGATATTTCAGTTGACTTTAAAGGCGGTGAGACAACATTTGCTTGCTTTGATCAACTCAAGGACAAGGTCAAGTATTTTGAGATCTCATAAAAGAAAAATAAATGTTCCTATATTCTTATTTCCACTGCCTCTGGGTGACATTGGGTGAATGCTCACGTGGCTTTCTTTGCAGGACGCCTTCCCAGAATATCTGAGGACTGGGTGGCATGGCTTGCAATCTGAGCTACCTGCCAGCCTCGCCATGCATCAGGCACAGCAGAGATGCACTCTAAGCACACGCAAATGGACATCTTGGCCCAGGAAATGACAATGTCAGCAGTGGCAGCAGCATCTCTGAAAATGAAGGACAATGACTAAAAAAAATACAAGGATGGAGGCAGAAGCAAAGTGTCCTCAGGACCTCGCAGAATGCTGTGGGCCATACTGTTGGGTTAATGGCTGTTTCCTCCTTCTAATGGTTTCCCAGTTCACTGGGCCTTTCTCACTGGTCTATTTGGAGGACCATTTCCCGTGTGCCAGATGTCTCGCTATGTTTGGGTAATTATAACTATTTGAGGAATTTCAAGAAAATGCCAGCTCATTAGTGGCTGAGAGTACTTGACATTCTCTCTCTGATAAAAATCAGGGTTTAAAATTCATACAACACATGGCACAAAGCAGGATCCAATTCAACAGAATCAAAATGTGAGTGATCAAGATCTGGGCAGTGGAGACATGACCACAGACAGTGGCATTTTCTAATGAATGTGGTCATGTTCTTACGAGACCTGTTTTGAAGATTTTCAAGTAAAAGCTGGACTATAAAATAGGAGAGTTAAGCCTATGTTGAATAATACTAGAGAAAAGACTTGTCTAACCAGCAAAGCATGATATTGACCCAATAATTACCAGGAAAAGTCCTTTTATTCTTCTGATTGTCACTGTTCAGTGAGACAGAATCATTGTTGAATCTTTAAATGACAATTGCTACTGAAGATGCTACAGTGTGACTCAAGGTCACTGTCCTCAGGCTCCACGCTCACTACCTACGACTCGGTCAAGGATATGACCTGTGATTCAATCAGTGTTTTCTGACCTGTGGGCTGTTATGAAATATGGGCACAGGGCTAAGCCCACAAAGATACTAGGAAAGTGGGAAATAATTTTCCCAGTTTTTAAAAAATTCTTGCTCTTTAACTTGAAATTAGAATATGTTGTGACTGGAAATAATACTATATGTAAACATGCACACTGAAAGTGCATGAGAGAAAACCCAAGGGGAAACTTTAGAGGAATAAAGTAATATTAATCTCTAATCATTTTCTCAGCAAGAACATTCTCAAACCATCAACCAAAGCTATTATCCATCTCTTAGTCTGCATTTTCCAAAAATAACTCTATAAAGTCGATAATTATTTAAAACACACTATAAACCTGCTGATACTTGATATCAGCTCATGAGTAAGCAGCAGTAGATATACAGGGTCTCAAGCTAGGTTTCTTGGGTTCAAATCTAGCTTTCCCCATGTCTAGTCTGTGATCTGGGAGTCTCTGAACTTCTCTAAGGCTCAGTTTCTCCATCTATGAAGCATATAGTGGTGCTCACTATGCAGGATCCAAGGATCAACCTAGAACACATTTGCATTTGCATGCCTATGCTCTAGGGAGGCTTGTGCATGACCTCAACACAGGATACAATAGTCAAGATGCTATTTGGTGCATCCCAAGATGGATGAACAATAGTTGTAAAGGGCACAAATGTAAGAACCATGGTGGGGAGGGTGGTATATGTCAGACTTCTCACTGGTTCATCTTCCACGTCAATGATTTTGAGGCTATGTTCTTGACTGAAGAAAGCTTATCCACCAACCGTGTGTTAGAGTCATGGAGTGCTCATTATGAGTCCACAAATGCTGATCCAACCAGGTAATTGATAAAGACAAGAGATGTAGCCAGATCAGTATAATTTTTTTAATTTATTTATTTTATTTTATTTTATTTTATTTTTGCTTTTCCAAAAAGGGTTTCTCCATGTTATAGCCCTGGCTGTCCTGGAACTTACTCTGTAGACCAGCCTAGCCTTGAACTCAGAGATCTACCTACCTCTGCCTACCAAGTGTTGGGATTAAAGGCAAGTACTACCATGCCTGGCTCCAGTATGGATTTTTAAAATATAGCCAACCAAACTGCAGATAATACACGGAGTTGGGAGAGGCATGGTAGAACCAATGATGAACTGAGACCTGGTGACATCCATAGGCTGTACCTAAGGACGTGCCTGTAATTTAGTTGGAAGGAAAGTCAAAACCCACGCTTGCACTTTATAGACCACTTGCCACAACTGTGCTCAGGAAGCTTAGTGCATCTCAGTCCTTAAAACACAAACCTGAAGTTCTTAGTCGAACAAAAATTCAAGGGCCAGCAATATAGTGCACATAGAGTCATGGAAGTATGCTTCAGACATTTGTATGTGACTACCAACCTAAAAACTTCAGGAAAAACATGAAATATAACCACTGCTTTTACTAGCCTCCTGTATTACTCAGGGTTCTCTGGAGAACAGAACTGATTGAATGAATACATATTAAATGTGTATTTATTAGACTGGCTTACACAATACAGTGTGGGTATCCCAACAATGGCTTTCCCACACTGGAGAGGCCAAGAATAATGTGGTAGTCCAAGTGGTCCATGTGATCCATGAGGCTGATGTCTTGGCAGTTCCACTCTGGCACCAAAGGGCTGGAAGATTCCTAGAGAGCTTCTGCTCTTCAGTCTACATTAGAACCCTGAAGAAGCTGGTTCTCGTCAGAGAAAGGATACACCAGTGGCAGCCACAGAAGAGAGGAACTTGCCATCGAGAGTGAGGGCGAGCAGGCAGAAAGCAAAGCTGCTCTTCTATGCCCTTTTCTCTGCGCCCCCACCAGAAAATGCTACCCACATTTAGGGTGGGTCTTCCAGCTTCAAACAATCCAAGCAAGAAATCCCCTCATGGCAGTGTATGCCGGCTGCCTGTAGCTGATTCCAAATCCATCACACCTGGAACTCAACGTACCATCTTCAAGCTCGAGTGAAGTATTTGAGGTGATGATCAATTAGATGGCCCACAGAAGGACAAACAGATGAGAGCACCAATGTCATTTGCTGACCCCGTCCCAGATCACAAGGTTTTATGGGTCCCAGATACACGTTGAGTGCTCACTTACAGAATCACATTGTTTCCTTCATTCATTTTCAGAACAATCTTAGGAGATGGGAATTTTATTCCTATTGTATAAGCTTAAAAACAGTGGCTGGTAACCTCAGAAACTTCAACAGACCTGCCTAACCTCAGGCATCTTGACAGCAGCTCAGCTCCAGACTGACTCCCAAAATCCAAATTCCTTCCACTGGGTAAAACAGTGTTGCAGAAGAACGGCAGAAGAAAAAGGCTGAGGGAATCCGCCAATGGTCCCCAGATTCTCAAGGTACGTATTGTGGCTTCAAGAGAAAGGGCTAGAAGAACTATTAAAAAACCTGAAGACGATTTTTATTCTATAAGGAAATAGAGCGCAGCCGAGCTGCTCAAAACACAGTGACTACATTCGTAGGTGGTGTGGAGGGCGGAATCAGGAATAGCCACTGATAACTGTCAGAGAAGAGACCCTGTCAAACATGGGAGCCTGAGGAGCATTTCATATTGAAATCACAATTTCTCAAAGTCAGTTCCTCGTTCTAACCATGTTCTCAGTCTGAACCTCTGTAAAAAGACGTCTCCTTGGAGTTAGACACAGTCACATCTTATACTCTATGCTGAGATCATTGCAAGCTGCATTACAAGTGAGGTTCTGGAAGGGAGAAAACAGCTTCTGCAGAGATGGCACACAAGACAGACAGACCTAGCTGGGCAAGAGAGATGTGGAGGCCCCTCAGAGAACGAGATTCCTTGTGTGTGCTGGGTTTGGGGTCCTGTAAGATGGGTAGAGGCTGTACCCCAGGTGAATACCTCCATCTTTGATGCCTTCTCCTACCCAGGGTTTCTTCCTGCAGCCCACCTCATGTCTCCCCTTCCTTGTTGCCTATGTCTTTCTGACACCCCCCCCCCCAGGACAAAGACAGGAGGAGGGTGCTGCGGGTGTGGATCTTGTTGAAAGCAGGGATTCATGAGGGTGGCAGGCTAGTGAGAGAGGGGAGAAGTGATATTTGCCCTTCACTCACCTCTAACTGTGAGCTTCCTCAGAGGTCCTAGAGAAGGCAGCCTGGCACCTCTAATCATATTCAAATACTGTTATGAGACAAACTTAATAAGCATAGAGTTACTGAGTACTAAGATCTGAAAATAGAGGGTTTGTGGGAGAAACAGGCATTCATTTTCCATCACTTTCTTTTAACAATGGATTGTCTATTACTGTATGCAGATGGGGGGTCCAGGATCCCTAAGATGGGGGTACAGGGACATGCACACAGAAGGCAAGGGCATCTTCTGTAGGTGAGACTCAATCTAGGAACAGCCGTCTGGGAAAACAAAAGTGAAGAAATGCAGGGTGGAGGTTGGCTGCACAAAGCAAACCCTTCTGATTTGCAGATATCAGTTGAGTGTCCATTGTGGCCAGATGGTCTTCTGGGATCCATGTCAAAGTGTGGGCTCAGAAAGGCACTGTGGAGGAGACAATCCTATCATCCATTAAGAAAACTACTGCTGTACAGGAGCCGTGACAACAGGCAAGTGTGGAGAGAAGAACCATTGCTATATCACACAGTGGGAACATACCCTAATGCTCTTGGGCTTATTCAGGACTAGGACTCTGTCCTGAGGACGCCATTGAAAGTTATAAAGTCATGTAGATCTCATCCATTTCTCTGTCATTAGGCAATCCCTGTGTCTTTCTTAGGGTCCTGTTTTCTAGGTAGCCTCCCTGGAGTTGTGAGTAGCAATCTAGTCATCCTTTGTTTTACATCTAGTATCCTCCTGTGAGTGAGTACCTACCATGTTTGTCTTTCTAAGTCTGGGTTACCTCACTCAGGATGATTTTTTCTAGATCCATCCATTTGCCTGCAAACTTCATGATGTCATTGTTTTTCTCTGCTGAGTAGTACTCCATTGTGTATATGTACCACATTTTATTTATTCATTCTTCAGCTGAAGGGCATCTAGGTTTTTTCCAGGCTCTGGCTATTACAAATAATGCTGTTATGAACATAGCTGAGCATGTGTCCTTGTGGTATGATTGAGCATTCTTTGGGAATATGCCCAAGAGTGATATAGCTGGGTCTTGGGTCTTGGGAGAGATCGATTCCCAATTTTCTTTTTTTTTTTTTGTTTTGTTTTGTTTTTGTTTTTTGAGACAGGGTTTCTCTGTGTAGCTTTGCACCTTTCCTGGAACTCACTTGGTAGCCCAGGCTGGCCTCGAACTCACAGAGATATGCCTGGCTCTGCCTCCCAAGTGCTGGGATTAAAGGCGTGTGCCACCACCACCCAGCTGATTCCCAATTTTCTAAGAAAGCGCCATACTGATTTCCAAAGAAGCTGTATAAGCTTGCATTCCCACCAACAGTGCGAGACAGTTTAACTTGAACAGTTTCGGAGGCCCCCAGGCAATGGGACCAGGACCAGTCCTTAGTGCATGAGCTGGCTGTTTGGAACCTGGGGCCTGTGCAGGGACACTTTGCTCAGGCTGGGCGAAGGGAGGAGGGGACTGTACCTGCCTCAGTTGAATCTACCAGGCTGAGCTGAATCCCCAGGGGAGTCCTTGCCCTGGAGGAGATGGGAATGGGGGGTGGGCTGAGGGAGGGTGCGGGGAGGGGGGCTGGAGGAGGAGGACAGGGGAATCTGTGGCTGATAATAAAATAAATGTTTTAAAAAAATGGTGTAATTCTAATTACTCGAAAAGAAAGTTGTAAAGTCTCGGTATTCTCTACAGAAGCAAACATTAGAGGTCTGTTTATAAAGAACTGGCTTGCCTGGCCATAGGACTGGTATCCAGAGGTGCTGGCAGGTGGGAAGCTGGGACCTAGAAGGAGCTGAGGAAGGTGTCCTGAGAGGGAGAGGGGAGAGAGAGAGAGAGAGAGAGAGAGAGAGAGAGAGAGAGAGAGAGAGAGAGAGACCTTCCTTCCAGGAATCTCAGCTTTGCTCCAGAAAGCCCCAAGTGAAATGGAGGCCAAGATGCATCAAGGAGGGTGGGTCACCAGCTCTGCTCAGTGTGGCCATGTGTAGTTCTGTGTAGTTCTTAGCTACAGTATCAGAGGGCTGCTACACTGGAGCTTAATCAAGTCCCTGGGGATTGGTCTGTCAAAGGAACATAACCAACTGACAGCAAGATTAGGAGTTGAAAGGATCAGGTCAAGACTACAAAGCAAAGATCTCTCTCTCTCTCTCTCTCTCTCTCTCTCTCTCTCTCTCTCTCTCTCTCTTACACACACACACACACACACACACCACAAACTTTTACATACACAAACATACATACATACATACACTCATACACACAAATGCACACACTTATATACACATACACAACACACAGACACACACAGAAGACAGATAAACACACACACATGCACACACACACACACACACACACACACACACACACACACACACACACTATAGATATACCATCCAGTTTCAGTGATACTACACACCAGCCTTGGGAACTAAACAGCCTCTCATTTCATGGCATAGGAATCTGTACCCCGGCCCCAAATGAACCCCTTACCTAAGCACACGAGGCTACTGCTGCATCCCTCTTCCTTTGTGACAGGAGAGAAAGGAAGAAGAGGGTAGACAGGCAGGAAGTGGGCCAGTGGAAGCCGGTGACATTTGATGCCACCTTCATCTGAAGGAGGTACAGAAAGCCAGCACATTTGACAGAGACCCCAGGAGACCTCAGGGGAGGAGAAGATTGGTTTAGGAGGACCCAAATGAAAAACTGGCCTTGGGATAGGTCTGTGGCAGGGACAATGAAACTGGTCAAGGAGTGGACACCATAATAACCCACACAACAGGAGAGGCTGGGGACAATGGGATTAAATGAGCTGTCACTTTACTGTAACATGCAAGAAGAAGAAGAAGAAAAAAGAACCAGACCCACAGCTAAAGATGAAATAGGGTCTCCATTCAACAGGACTGAGCTCCAAGGAGCAGGCTAATGTGGTGGTGGGTGAGCCCAGGTACAAGGCAGAAGACATGAGTAATAATATTTAGCAGGTTAAACAATCACCTATACCTTCTGCCTTAGGTAGGACCTGGGGCAGGGGCAGTATATAGGTGTGAGCCTGTAAGGAAAGAAATTAGCCATCATCTGAGAGGGGACAGTGACAAAATGCTGATGGAGGCATCTATCTGCAAGCCACGTCATTCATACGTGCGGCACCAGGACAGCAGGGGCTGTCAACTTCTGATTCCCTGGAAAGTATCCCGGGTCTATTAGTGCTTCATCCTCCGTTCCAGCACAAGGGTCTGCAGCAGGAACCTGAAGATTCTGGTGAGCTTAAATGGAAAAGATACACTGGTGCAACCCTTTTGTAATGACCCTGGTAAGTATGTGAAGAAGTTCACTCCAAACATGCTTCTCAGTGCTTCCTCTAGGTAACGTCCCAGGCCTGGGGATGCAGCTCCTGGGTAAGGAGATTGTCTAACAGGCAATAAGCGCTGTGTTTGATCCCTGGCACCATATAAAATAAGTCCATAACTTTCCAAGCATGGAGAGCTTGTTAATTCCTCATTGAGAATCACATGGGGATTTTAATGTCCTAACAGCTGATGTTGATCGAGAATCAATCTGAAATTAGGGTTAAGTTTCCTTTCTGAGATGATTATTTAAGGCAATAGGGAAATGTGTTGAGATTTTGGAAAATTCCATTTCCAGGCAACATTTAGGATGACATCACAGCCATGGGTCAATGCTTGAACCACAAAAAGCAACGAAGATGAAACTTCCTAGCCAAGCTACCCTGTGCTGTGAAGAACTCTTGGTTGGCTGACAGAGCATAAATTACAAGATACACTATATGAACAAAACGGTCCTCCAGTGAGGGACATGATAATTTATCCTCTGATACCCTAGAAAACATTCCTGGGCCTACAGGTTCATCAGTCCTCCTTTCCAGGCCAAGGGTCCTCCAAACTTAACCAACGGAGGGGACACACTACAAATCTAGGCCTCCTCTTGCAGGAAGAAGGGAGGCCATGAAGGCCATGAAGCCAGCACAAACATCAAGGTGAAGTCAGAATAATAGGACACAACCCACCTTGGAGCCAGGACACACCTCACTATGGAGCCGGGACACACCCCACTATGGAGCCAGGACATGCCCTACTACAGAGCAAAGACCCACTCTACTATGGAGCCAGGATATACTCCACTTTGGAGCCAGGACCCATCCTACCATAATGTCAGCACACATCCTTCCATGGTGCAGTAGCTATTCCACTGTGAAGTCAGCAAACACCCCACTATGGCATTAACACACATCCCACCATGAGTCCAGTATAGGGATTCCAGGGAGTCAGCACACACCTCCATGAAGCCAGCAACCAACACTGGGCCCAGCACACATCTCACCTTCCCCCCAGGGTTGCAACTTGCTATTTCCCAGTGTGCTCTGGCTCTCTGATATCACCCCTGAGGGCCAAGCCTGAGCTGTGTATTTCCTATTCCCTCTCTTGGTCTGCTGCTACCCTGCATTTGCCTTACTGAGCGACTCTTCATCTAAATGGGTCACCTGAGACATACAGTGGTCTGGACCTTACGGCCTCGGGGGCGGATGTAGCCATGTGCTGGGCACAGTGATAAAATTCAATTTTCTCCCTGAAAACATCACATTTTAGGGGACCGTGTCCCAGGAATTGTCCAGACTAATTCAAGAAGGAGCATGAGTGCTGGGGTCACTAAAGATAAGATGTAGCCCCAGAGGTCAGCAAGGGCCACTCCTCCACCGAGGAGAGCACACACTGTGAGTCAGAGGCAGAGGGAACCACTCAAGTTCAGGGAGAAGCCTTATCTGCTTCTTGCTCTCCGGTTTCCATCCCTAGGTAGGAGAATTGTTCATAAAGGGGAAATAATTTCATAGGAAGCACAAAATACACACACACACACACACACACACACACACACACACACACACACTGCCCTAGAACATTCTGTATCATCTACAAAGTGGTCATGTAGTCTGCACTACAAGTACTAATTAGGGTCCTGTATGCACACGGTAGAGAGCCAGGCCAGCGTCCTGTATCTTCAGCCCCAGATTCCATGGGGATGAGAGGCAGTGGGGGTCAGGTCTTCTCACAGTGACTCACTGCTTGGGGGAGCTGTCATCTTGCTTGGGGAGGTTCAGCCAAAGTGGCACAGCAGCTCCAAAGGTGTCAGAGTGCATCAGAAAAGAGATTCATCCCGGGGTTGGTATCAGGCCCCGGCCTTACTACCTGATAGGAAATGCAGGAACTCAGGACTCCAGCTCTAGCTGGGGAAGCCATGCATCATCTTGCAGCCTTACTCCTAACTCAGTAAATGCTCTTCCAGCCAGAGCCTTGAGGCCCTGGAGAAGTGTTCTGCTCCTTCTCCTGGTATGCTTGCCTTGTGTCCTGGCTCAAAATGTTGATCACAGTGGGACACAAGAATGGTTATTCCTATTCTGTCACTTAATAAGAAATTCCATGTCTGTGAATTAAACATACAGCGGTACAGAAAGTCTACTTCTCAATGTCACAATGGCAAGCCTCTTTCATAAAATTCTCCTTAGAGCTATTAGTTATTAAGGGAACAAACAGGCCAGAGAAAGGAGAGAAGAAAGCCCAGACCTGGGGTATTCTTCAGAAAGCATGGTTTAAAACCATGGTTCAGGACCTCCAAGCCTCACCCATTCCCTCTAGAGCAGGCTCCCCTGGTCTCACTCACATGTGTGCCCACTCTGCCACAGTCTCCACCACTCTCTGGAGATGTTCAGACCCTGCTCTGCCTCTCTCACAGAGACTGATGCTCTGGCCTGGTTTTCCTTGATGACTAGTGACTGGTCTGGTCTGCAGAGATCTTGTCTCCATTCTTCACGCCACCTTGATCAGAACCACTGACCCAGGTCCTGGTACCTAATGAACTAAACAGACCCCAGTTGTTCTCAGAGTTTAATGTGGACACGGTTTGCATTTGGGCTTTTTCTCTGTTCTTTGAATGGGCTCAGGAACCACTAATCTTAGAGCACGCTGATGGCCTTCTACCATTAAAGTGAGAAAAAAGAAACAAGGAAAAAAAGCGTTCCCAACGGCACTCCCAAAATACTGCCCCACTGACCTACCTCTCCTGCTCCACTTTGTCCCCCAAACGAGAGCTCTGGAAAGGAAAGCGGAGCCTAAGTCCTTTGTATCCGACATTGAGCAGCAGCGTGATTTTGTCTGAAATTGTACGACTATATTGGTAATTAATTAAGCACATTGAGCCTTGTAATTCAGTGTCTGCTCTGCTGCCAGGCAGTATTCTCTGACGTTTATCCCAGAGGCCATGGAATTCCCAGTAGGAAAATTCTAAAGGTAAGACAGCCCCGGGGCCTGAACTCTTGGAAACCTTCAAAGCCTGCTGCGTTCCAGTCTAGGCCCTAGTCAGATTGAAGAACTAGAATGTATCTCAAATCCTGTCCCCAAGGGTACCTGCACTGAGCAGGGGCTCCACCCAATTGCTATATGAGGGAGATGCCGGGTTCTGAGAGGCATGAACACTGCTCATCACATTTGGAGTGGGGCCTGCTACTCACCACCTTGGTATGGATTCTTTCTCAGCCTCCATTTAGGATGAAGATAAAGAAGACTGTCCTGCCATTGCCGAGAGCTGAGATGGATAACAGTCTTGTACTTCTCCCACATGAGGTACCCATGTCACTATGAACACGGGTGTGGTGGCAGAGCATGACACAGGTACATGGAGTGACCTAACCTGGAACCACATTTTCCATAAAGCAGGTAGCAGGGTGAGCCCCAGGAATGGACTCAGGAGAGGAAGGACTAGAACTCAAAATGGGTAGTGGAAGTATTAGCTGTGCAAGTGTGGAGAATGGTTCAGGGGTCTGAGGGTCATTCTGCTGCTTGGCAACAGGGGTAAGACATAGATATGAGTTGAGAAGTGTTCCGTTGGAACCATTGCTAGCCAAGCCAAGACTTAATCTCTTCATCTGCAGCTGACACACAAATGCTGGCATATTAGCCTGTAAGATCAGTCGCATCATGAACACTCTGAGTGTATCATGCACCCACTAGGTTCCCAGTCATAGGTGTCCCTTCCCCTGGGACTATATGAAGATGGATTCCATGAGTCCCCACAGGAAGAGAATCTATCAAACTGCATACAGGGTACACTGCACAGACTAGGGTCAACATGTGAACAGCCCCTTCGTGCATGTAACTCCAACACCAACCAGTGAAATAAGCCACCTCAAGCCACCCACCACCCCAGCCTGCTTCTCGTGATGCCCCTTCAGAGTCTTTCCAGACAGTAAGAGTGTGGCAAGTGTGAGCATGCTATCATTGACTCCATTTTTCAAACTTTTGTTCCATATTCCCTCACATAGAACCCAGGACAGCTGACCTAGAAGAAGTCATGGATATACCACTGTGGTTCATCTCTGATACACCAGTCAGGCTGGGGAAGCAGAGGGGCCTCCTCTACAGGCCTGATACACCCCAGAACTTGCTACGCGGCCTCCCAATGTTCATATCAGAAGCCTGTGGTCTCTCTGATACACAGATCCATGACTCTGAGTAATCATGTGTGAAACTGTTGTTCAGTGGAGCCTCTACCCTGTGGAACCCACCTTTCCCTGGGCATGGGTCTCCCTGATCCCATATGTAATCAGTACTAAGCAAGATCTGCTCCTCTGCTGCTCTCCATGTGACTGTCTACAGCCATCAAAACCAGGAAGCCACTCTTGGGCCTTGGCTGCAGTACAGACTTGGAGATGTACTTGTGTAATGTTCACACATCTCTGAGGCTGCAGAGCTCACACTGAGCTCACACTGACTTCCCACCATTCCCCAGACTTTTACAGGGTGCTGGAGCACATAGTGGATACTCACTAAACAAATTCTCCATTGAATAAAACTCTTCATCTTATCATATTGGGTTTGGGGATGTTGCCCCAAAATTCCTCAACAATCTCAGTATCGGTCATCCAGGCATCTGTTCATTCCTACCATTAACCTCATCTGGTGGGAATTAAAGAAATTAAGATACATGCCAAGTTAGGTATGTGACTCGGTAGCAGTGTGCTTGCCTAGCAAGGGGGTGAGGAGAGAAAGAGGAATGTAGGAAGGGAAGGGAGGCCCTATCTGAGATCCTCCATCTGCACTTAGTACTTGCACAATTTCCAGAGCCTGTAGGGCCATCATGGAGTGGCTGCCTCCATTTCTTCTACATTCAATAGAAAGAAAGAGACCAAGAGAGTTGAGATGGTTTATTCAAGGTCATCATCCAGTCAATAAAGGTTTGAACAAAAGTCTAAGCCTCCTAATTTTCCAGTTGCACAATTTGGTGTTCTGGTTTAGTGTGCCCTTAGAAGAGATAGGATCATCATTTATAGGTGGGAAGATGGAGTAGTGAGTAGTAAATGAAGAGAGACTTAGGAAGAGAGGAAAGGAGGAGGGGATGGAAGGGGAGGGGAGGAGAGGAGAGGAGAACAGAGAAGACGGCAGAGTTCGGTGCTTCCCGAGTTGGACATTAGTGGTAACTTCAAAGTAAAGAATGGGTCTACTAATTGTAAAGCAATTAAAAGGAGATGAATGCAATGCACCTTGTAAGCAGTAACTCAAAGGCATAGTTTACCTGGGCCAATCAAAGTGCTCACCATCCATGGCAGTTTTACTGGGATTTGTATACACCCATAGGAGTTCAACCACATCAAGGGCCACTTGCTACCACACAGTATCTTACAGCTGGAAAGTGAAGGCTGGAATAAAAGTGCAGAATTTGTGCCTCAGGTAGCCTATGCTTCCAGAAACATAAAGCAGGAAGCAGAGGAGAGCCATAGTCCTTAGATGCTTAGGTAAATTTGGATCCATGGGGTGGCTGGTCAGTGACAGGAAAATGGGTATTGTGGGTAATGGTAACAGTGAAAACATGAAATGACACAGTTCAACTAATCAGGGTGTGTAGTTGAAGACCTTCTCTCCAGCCCCCGCCAAGCCCTGTTAGTCCAACAACCCATTTATAAAATCAACATACAGACATATTATTTAAACGGCTTGGCCATTAGCTCAGACCTACCATTGTCTAGCTCTTACTCTCATATTTAGACCATTTCTATTAATCTATACTTTGCCACGTGGCTCATGGCTTACCAGTACCTTACATCTTTCTTGTCGTGGCGGCGGCGGCTGGCCGTGTCTCCCCACCCCAGCCTTCCACCTCCCAGAATTCTCTTCTCTCTTGTTCCGCCTATACTTCCTTCCTGGCCACTCGCCAAACAGCATTTTATTTATACAGAGTGATATCCACAGCAAGGGTGGTTAGAGTTGCCTGCAAATAGAAAAAGACAGCACTTCCATGGGACTGTGAGAGAAACTTCATCACTTCCTATGACAAGGCCTCAGTTGCTTCTCTAACAGGGAAATTCACTGAATCGCACCAGCTCCAGGACTCTACTCTGTGTGAATTCAGGGAAGACTTGGTGGGTGAAGTGAGACCCAGGGCAAACAAACAGCAGAGAGCATGACTCTTGAACCCCAGAGTCATTATTCTATCAGAGTCCAGGGACATGACTACATAGGCTCAAGGGTCCAATTGTCCTGATGTCAGGCAAATGTATTAAATCCCTAAAAATGTTTCTAAGCTTTTCAAATGCCTCCCCTTGCCTCCACTCTCTTCTGAATACAAGCAGTCATTGTAGATGCCCAGGAGGGCTGCTGTACAGAGAGGGGGTTGTCAGGGGGACTGAATGGGTACTAGGTGGCCCTTTCCATGGCCAGACTCACTTCTTTCTTCTCTGTTAACCATCTGGTAGGTAAAGACTGGCCCAACACTTGGAATGACCCAGTCTTGAGTAGAGACACTGCCAAGAGGCAGATGTTTTTTGAAGAGCTGTGAGGCTTCAGAGTGCAAACGATCTTTCAGGCCTGTAGCCCCTCCGTGCTCAGGATCACATTTCCAAGAGAAGCACTGTATCCCCTCGTCCAGGGCTGAAAACTCTTCTCTGTTCTTGCACGTTTAGAGCAACTACTGGTCTACACTGCTTGCTTCTGTCCTTGTTACAGCACAAATACTTTTAACCTGAAGCTCTCCAGAACAATCATGGATAAACCACAGCAACTGGGAGGACATGCAACATCGGTGATCAAACCCAGTGAAACAATTGGACACAATCAGGCAGAGACTGCATCACCGCAAAGCTGCAGAGAAGTAAGGCACCGGCACGCAGTGCACCCTGTGCCTTTCAAGAGTGTGTGGCAATCAGCTAACAAGACAGCTACTGGAGCCCTCACTGCATCCAGCCTCATCACAGAGGCCATGTGGAATACATTAGAAAGAGGGACTTGAGGAGCTCATCACTTAGCAGGGGATCAAGTCTTTCAAATCAGAAGAATCTGAAGAGCAATTGTCATAAATAGGAATTCTGAAAAAGAAGAGATTAGAATTGGCTGAAGTTGTTGAAAAGATGTAGAAAGGTTTAAGTGATCTTGGAAAGAAGGCATAAAATGTGACTCTCCTAAGAGAAGACAGGGACATGCTGACAGTGTGGGCTAGCGCAGAGCTCACTGGGAAGAAGAAGGGCATCTGGCCTGAGCTTCTGGGGCTTTCCTATATGAATCAAGGGTAAGCTCACCTCAGGGGCAGTGTAAGGCACTGGGAGTTAGTGTAGGGTCACCAAGAGGATATGAAATTACCCATTCAGTAAATTGAGACGGTTAATATGTTGCTTATGCAAACAGAAAAGGATAGCATATCCACGAAGCTGTGAGAGAAGCTTCCTCACCTCCTATGGCAAGGTCCATGGTGGCTCATGGTAACTTACAGGAAGCAGGAGGATGTGAGAGGACATGCAATATGTCATGAAGAGATGCCAACTGGAGGGGTGGTAAGGTTCCAGGAACATCTCCAGCATCATCCAGTGCCCACCACCCTCTTCAGGACACTGGGCCATAAGCCCAGCAATTCCCTACCTGTCCCCTGAAATAGTGGCTCCCAAACTGTCAAAGCTCAGTTTGTGCTTTTATAGGGAAAAATAGAAAGCAGGTGGAATAAATTCTGGGGCTGGGCCACTTGAAGGTCCTAAATGGCAACCCCATGTGAAAATCAGACTTGGCGCTGGGCTAATCCAAAGTCATTGGTATCTGCCTTCCATGAGCAAACCTCATTGCACCCAAGTCCAGGCCTCACCATACTGTCAACACACATTTAAAATATTCTTATCAGATGTACCAGCAGGTAAAGGCACTTGCTGCCAAGCCTGATGACCTGAGTTCAAACTTTAGGACCAATATGTTGGAAGGAGAGAACTGACCCCCACAGCTTGTCCTCTGACCACCGCATGTGTGCTCTGGCACACACCTTCCCATTCCACCCCTGCAAGACACACAAATACAATGGTTTTAGTATTTTCTTCAGTGCATATGAATTATACAGAATGATGGGCTTCACAATGACATTTCCATACATGTACACATGCTTTCACCCCATCCATCTTTCCCACTGCTTTTCAGTGATCACCAGTTCCATGTATTTTCCTACAAATGACAAAATTACATTCTCCTTTATGGATGAGTAAAACCTCATTGTGTGACACTTTTTTTGTTTTTTTTTTTAATATATTTATTTATTAATTTATTTTCATTTTACATTCCAACCCCAGTTCTCCCTCCCTCCCCTTCTCCTGCCTCCTCACCTCCCTCCCACTCTACCCCCATCCACTCCTCAGAGTGGGTAAGGCCTCCCAAGGTAGTCAACAAAGTCTGGCATACCAAGTTGAAGGAGAGCCTAGCCCCTCCCCATTGTATCAAGGCTGAGCAAGGTATTCCACCACAGGGAATGGGTTCCAAAAAGGTGTGGCACTTTTTTAAAACCCATTTATTTATCCATTGACAGGTACCCAGGCTGCTGGGTATTGCAAATAGAATTTCTACAATCATGGATGTGCAGGTATCTCTGTGGAGTGCTGACTTAGATTACCTTGGGTATAGACCCAGAAGTAGTATAGCTAGTGTTGTATTTTAAAAATGGCGCACAGCGGCAGGTGGGAGTTGTGGAGAGAGATACACAATGCAGACCACACTCACGTGGAGAGTTTTATTGGGGGGAAAGGAGAGAAGGGAGCTGAGGAGAGAAGAAGAAGAAGAAGAAGAAGAAGAAGAAGAAGAAGAAGAAGAAGAAGAAGAAGAAGAAGAAGAAGAAGAAGAAGAAGAAGAAGAAGGGGAGAAGAGAAAAAGAGACAGGAAACTTGTAGCTTAGCAAATGTGCACAGGGGTGCTCTTAGTGGCTACAGCTGAGGATATATCCTGTCAGGATCCTAAGGGCAGGCCAGTGCAGATGCCTAAATGCTAACAGCTAGGTCACATAAGGGTCCCTTTTTAACTTCCTAAAGGATGAGCATATTGATTTCCATAGAGATTGGACTAATTTATATTCCTCAGCAGTGTATTGAACTCCTTTTCCCTGGGTTTCTAGCATTTACTGTTTTGTTTTTTGGTTTTTGTTTCCTTTTTCATTTTGTTTTGTTTTTTTCTTGTTGATAAACTTTCTGCCTGAGGTTAGACGGAATCTCAGCGCAATTTTGATTTGTGTTTCCCTGATAGCTACATATGTTAACACACGTGTTTCATGTATGCATTGGTCATTTGTACTTCTTCTGAGAACTGTCTGTTTAGTTCATTTGGCCATTGTTTCGATGCTACTGATTACATCACTTGTTCATTTGTAGTTCAACTTCTTGGAGTTGGAGTTCTGCACACATTCCTGGGTATCCATCCCTATCTGATAAATAGTAGGTAAAGAGGCCCTCCTATTCTATAGTCTCTTCATTTTTCAAACTTTCTTAATTTGATGCAATCTGAGTTGTCATTTCTTACTATTATTTCCCAAGCTGTTTAGATAATATATGGATATATGTACAGACTCAAAAGGTCCTAAAGATACAAGGGAGAAAAGTCCCTTTTCTAGAATCACCCCATGATATGAAGGTAGATAGGCAGATAGACAGTCAGGTAATAGGTTGATGACAGACAGACAGACAGTGGTTTAAATGAGAATGGTCCCCCATAGGCTCATATATTTGAATAATTTGGTCCTCAGTTGGTGGAACTGTTTGAGAAGGATTAGAAGGCGTACACTTGTTGGAGGACATGTGTTGTCTGAGATTGGCTTTGAGGTTTCAAAAGCCCATACCAGGTCCAGTTAGCTCTTTCTGCCTCGTGATTATGGATTGAGGTATGAGCTGTTAACTATTGTTCCAGGACCATGCCTGCTTGCCTGCTGCCATGATCCTTGCCATGATGGTCATGGACTCGAACCCTCTGCAACCATGAGTCAGATTTAAATTTTCTTTAATTTTTCTTGGTCACAGTTTTGTCAGGGAAATTGAAAATTAATTAAGACATAAATAGAGTATAGATAGATGACAGATAACAGATATGTAATAGATTGATGATAGATGACAGATAAGTAATGGATCAGTGATAGAGGATGAATGCATAGATGAATGGATGATGGATACCTGATCCATATAGATGATAGCTGGATGGATAGGTAGATTGGTGACAGACAGATAGGGCAGATGGGTAGAACAATGCCAGAGTTAGATGGCAGGTGATAGGTAGGTAAATATTGATCCTTCAAGAGACTGTTGACATATGTATGTGTGAGCAATCTGATAAGTGTGCATTCATCTTTTACACAAAGCATAGCAAATCTCACACACCACTGTGCATGTCATTTTTCTACTTAAAAATCAGGAGAAGCCACTTTCCACAAATAGGTCTTAACTCAAGCTGCTGTATAAAATCCTGCAGCCTAAATGATATAAAAGTCAGTAAGTCAGAGATCAATTCCGTAGATAGCCCCCATCTTGCAGCCTCTTCTCAGCTTGGGCATGTCCACCACCTTTCTATGTGCTCATGTGACCTGTTGTGCATACAGGACTGGGAAGTGTTTCCCCTTCTCTGGAAAAATTTGAAGTACTATCAGCTTATAACCCCACCCTCTGAACTTTTAACTTGAATTACCTTTGCAAAGCCTGTCACCAGATCATGCAGTCATTGGTGCTTAGGACTTCAACACATGAATTTAGGGGCAAGAGAATCACAAGTTCAGGGTCATCCTTGACTATACACCTCCGTCAGGCTCCTCTGTGGAGACATCTGCAATCACAAAGATTACAGGAGAAGAGAAACAGTTCCCAACACTCAATGAGCATGGTGCTGATGACTGTCACTCATACTCTAGAATGGACACGGCCTTGAAATGACTTTTGTCATTTACCATTTTTGAATAACATATGGAGATCATATGACTTGGCAGGCTGGATGTGGTACCTTTGTTGGTGCCCTTTGACCCCTGGATCTTGAAGCATCTCTCCCCTGCACTTAAGTACAGTAACAGTCATAGGCCCTTCCACGTCTATCTTTTCTTTAACACTGTAGTTTGTGATTGTTGAATTATTCAGCTCCTCTAATTGTAGAATGCTTTCCTGAGTCGTACTTTTAATTTATTTAAAAACCATGTTCCTTAGTGCCTCCACAAATCTTTCTTCTTTCTGAGGCTTCCAGCTTGAACTTCTGCTCATGATAGTTCCTGAAGCCCCATAACATACAGTTGATTTTATCTGACTATAAATTGTTTATGAGCTCTTCTATCTTGCTTTTGTACTCTTGTTTTATGAAGGTAAGCGCTGCCTTGAGATTCTTAAATGTTCACGGTGAAATGTATGGTCACCATGGTTGTTTGCCTCTTGCCAATATTTTTCAAATCTGTTCATACTGTGAATTCAATGAATTTCCTTCTGGTCTCTTGAATCCCAGCTGATCACCGAATAGGAAGATTCTCCCTATATTTGATGAAGCACATGCAACGTAAGTCCAAGGCCACACACAGTAAGCAGGGATGAACTGTCCTGATCCTTCAAGTTACCCATGTAAGTAAGCTCATTTACATGAGCTTGGCTTCAGCCAATCAGGGCTGCTGATTTGTGCAGTGCTTTGCTGTACTCTGCTTTAGCAACACACCATTTTATTTTTCTTATTTAGAAGTATCAATTACTGTATAATTCCCCTGCCTCCTCTGCTTTCCTGGGACTCTGTGGCAAGCTGCCTCAGGACACCTGCCTCTTTCCATACAGGGTGGCTGCTTTTCCCTGGGGCTGGGTCACTGAGTCTCCAGCTCTGCAGCTGCGGGGGTCCTCCCAGTCCTCCTGGGCTTTCTTGGCCCTCTCTCTCCTTGGCAACCTTCCCTCCTATATTGTGTTTCATACGTACAGATGTCTCCGATTTTGCTGTAAAGACAGCATTTGCATTTTTATTCTCATTCTTCTTGCTGCTTTTGAGCGATTTTTCCAGAAGATGGGAAGGAAAATGGCATCTTTACCCAGCAATCCTCAAAAGGAATCTCTCAGTAAACCCCAAACACGTTTTTAAATGCAGACAGACACAGAGTAGGAGAAAGGGGCCTGACTCTGTGAACACCTTTCTGCAGGACAAGCAAGCAGAGCTGAGCCTGTGCTCTCATGGGTGACAGACCAGGGGAAAAGCTTCTTTCCCTCGGGACCCATGCTCAGGGAGCAGTCAGGAGCCCCCGCAGTTCTGTTGAGGTCAAGTGCAGCTGCTCAGGGGTTTAAAAACGTCCTGTGATGATCTCACTCCAAAGCCATCGAAAGTATATTCTCACTGGCAAAGCCAGCTTGGTAAGATGGCTATAAACTGGCAGTGTCTGGGTGGGAGTTCAGCCCTAGAACCCAAGGGTCTGCAGACACCATGAGAGCAGGGCATGCCCTTGGAATTTCCCCTTGCCTTTTATTCCCATCGCTTTGTAGTGAAAGTCCTTAGAAATAAATTACAGCCTCTCTCTCTCTCTCTCTCTCTCTCTCTCTCTCTCTCTCTCTCTCTCTCTCTCTCTCTCTCTCCATCATTAAAGTAAAAGAAAAGGAAAACAAACCAGACTTTCTGCTCTTTAGTCCACAGGTCAGATAGGAAAAGTTAAAGAGCAAACACTAACTGGTTTCGGGAAAAGACAAAAATATTCAAAGGTGCACACCCAGTTGCCAATGCATGCGTGTGTGTGTGTGTGTGTGTGTGTGTGTGTGTGTGTAGGAGTGGAGGTGTGAGGGGTGGAGGTGTGTGGATGTGGGGGAGTTGTGTATGTTGGGGGGTATGTATTTCTGTGTCCTTGAACACTTGTGTGTATGTGTGAGAGCGTGTGTCTGCATGAGGGGGAGAGAAAGGGAAACACTGTCTTTGTTTAGATGCTAGTCTTCCTGACCACACTTTCCCACGTCCACCCTGTTATCAGGAAACACTTGACAAGCAACTGATCTACAAACAAGCAAGGTAGGGTGCAGGTCAGAGTTCTCATCAGCTGGGAGGAACAGGGTTCTGCAAGGCCTGGGAATGAAAGAGCTGAAACTCAAACCTGACTATGAGTTAGGGGGTGCCCGATATGGCCCCAGCTCTTTCTCTGCCTGTCCAGCATCCTCTCTTTCAGAGGTGAGTGAGCTGAAGTGGGATTCATGCGTCCCATGCCTCCTTCCAGAATTGAGAAACGGGATCTGTGCTCTCACATCCACTGCACTGCTGGCCCCACCAGGCCATCCGTTCCTGATGCATAATTAATAGTGGGATACAAATGTGGAATCCATTTTCCAGGATTTCTGATTCCCAGGCGGCACAATAATGAACATTCTTTTCCAAAGGAAGAGTTCCTCTCTGAGATGGATATCTCTCGGATGCAGAGAAGGGCTTTCTAGACAAGGAACCCCTTACCCAAACCGCAGAGTTTCAGCTGGGGTGACTCCTGGGACCATTCCTGCAGACCCAGTCTGATAGTTGGAAGTGTCTCATAAAGATGTGACACCACAGTGACACCCAGCAGCCTCCCTTCCCCATGCTGATTCTCCTCACTCTGGGTGCCTAAGGTTTATGAAGAAAGGCCAGGACCTTTCCTGGATTTTAAACCCTTCTCTCTCTCTCTCTCTCTCTCTCTCTCTCTCTCTCTCTCTCTCTCTCCCCCACCTCCCCCACCCCCCACCCCACCCCACCCCGCTGAAGACAAGGAGCTTCACTTTTCAACTCTCAGAGAACACGTCCTTCAAAGCAGCTTGCTAACAGACAACCCTACAAAGGAAAAAAAGAGTCCCAGGCTGTGATACTGTGGTACTCTCCACTGGACCACAGGGATAGGTCAGCTGACCAGCTTCCTCCCAGAGCAGATCCTTCTGCAGAGCAATTCCTTAGAGTTTCTCCCTGAACCCAAATTCAGAGTGAGAGAATCACCCTCGTCCAATAGCTGGCATGGTAGCTGTTGGACTTCTAAAGCACAGGGATTCGTGATGGGGGGACTTTGAGAGCCAAGAGGCTGTCCCTCCTCTATCTTGGGATGAAGCCCACCATTTAGGCCACACAGTCACAGTGGAGTTTTCAACATAAATTATTCCTGTATTTTATCTTGGTTGATTCAGGAAATTACAAGTGTCCTAATGCTTAGTGACAGAAGCTGGTATATCAAGGGCTCAGGGAAACATAAACAGACATAAATCACCTTCACACTGCCCCTCCCCAGAACTAAATTCCCCATTTTACAAAGACCATGTAATCCTTTCGTTTTCAAACAAACGCCACTGCAGCACTGTGATCCCAGAGTAAGCCAGCATAAATCTTGCAACAAGGAGCATGTTTAATGTGTCCTTTAATAGTCCACTCCCAGGGCTCCAGCCTGACATCACTGGAGCCGAGTCTGAGGGGATTACATGTGTCAGCCACTCAACTGGAGGCAGTCAGCACAGTGGACCCACCTGAGAACTCTCCACAGGAAACTATGGGCCACATTTTCCTGCCTTGTAAAAGGCAGAATTAAAAAGAGAAAAACAGCTATTAAATTAATTGGCACTAAAAGCATGTAACGGTTATCTAATCTACTAATTTTTGGTTTAATATTAACCCCAGTGTCTGCTATGACACGCATTTGACCTGCACAGGGAGCCAGCTCACTGCTTAGGTCTTTGAAGGGAGGCAAGAGGTTGGGGGAAGGACAGGGCTCGGAATTCTTTCACTCTGACCTTGTATTCGAGAACTGTGTTTGCTCTGAGCCGAGTATTGACTTAATGCGAGGCCAAGCTCGTTGAGCCTGATGTAGCATGCTCCTCCGTAAATTTTAGAGGACCACGGGTTCAAGAGGCAGCTTTTAACTCGCAGATGCTTGAATTGGCTAAAGTGATAGTATCTCTCTTCAAAGGAGGAGAAGCATTAGGTCCCAAGGGAAGGACTGCCCAGGGCCACTGGGCGGGACAGATGCTCAGCTGGGACTCCAAGTCTTTGTTTCCCACTCTCCACCATTTTTGTTTAATCATAACCATAGAGAAAGCCCTTGAAGTTTCCATCCTGTATGCAAGAAACATGTGGACTCTGGGAGTAAAATCTTGCAGTTTGCCCATAGTTTGAAAAAGATCCTATCCAAAAATACAGTCACTCTTTGGACCACCAGTAGTAGCTGCAGGTCAAAGATGGTGATGATGTTCAATGTTATTTGGAAATATCTGATGGTGACATCTATATGAAGACTTCCTGTTGAACTGTCTCAGGTACTTGGATGAGATGGAACAGCCACTGTTTCAAGTGAGGTGCACAAGACCTGCTTCCTTGCTCTCTATGAAATGTGACCACACATAGCTCAGGATGCCCCTTTCTTCTACTTCTCTGTCCTGGGTCTCCAATTTTCACCATCTTAGATCTGCAGAACAACAGAAGAGTCTGAACTTTTCAAAAAATGAAAACTACTCATTAGGAGCCTTCCCCAAACATTAAAAATGTGACAGTCACATGCCAAAGTAACCTTCTAGAGTGGACAGAAGGACACAGAATAGTCATGGGGCATTGTGTTGCACACTCTAAGAGGGAAAAAAGGAAGATAAATTGCCTACTCTTTGGGACAAATTATCCACAGGACCATCTGATAGCACCAAGTTGCAGCAGGCTGTCTTTCTAGAGGTACCTCTGGAGACACGCCCAGCATGGGTTGTTCTTGAAGGAAAATCCCTTGTTGCTGGAATCAGAACCCTTTGTGATCTGTTTCCCAGAAGTCATCTCCAAGCCGGGATCCTCTCCAGTGAGGACAGATGAGACAAACCAAGGGAATGGTACACAGTACGCCCTGTTCTCCAACCCACCATGTGGGCACTGTAGGAAGCCTATACCCCAGGTGTGCTCCCAGCATGGCAAACAACACCCCTAAATCCATCTGCTCTGATAAGTGAGTGCCATGGAGATACATATTGTCTTTTAAAGCTTATTCCCAGCAGTCTTGAGTTTCCATAGACACACTTGCCATTGTGCCTATTAGTAAAATGGTCTAAAGATCAGTCCTACAGGGGCAGCTGCTGATGCCCTCAGTGGGTCAGGTGAGGGAGACACTGCTGCAGAAGCATGCTTGACCATCCAGAGCCTGAGCACGGGCAGCATTGGAGTTAGTTCCTTGTCTCACAGCCCCCATGGGCTTCATGCCACATTAGCTCATGTCTGTGGACCCCACTGTCCTTGGCACTACAGGGAAGACATGGATCTCTTCAGAAACCCAGAACTTACTCATGCTTTGCCCCCCCTCACTCCCCTCAGAACCTGTCCTTGAGAAAAGAGGGAGCAGACGACATTCATGGAACGGCAGAGGCCACATTCCCCTCTCTGCGATCCCCTCCGCCTAGTGCCTCTGAGAGTGTGCCTCTCTTCTGGTACTGTGTTTATATTTTGTCTGGCATTCAGCTTTAGAGTGTGTAGAAATACCTGACACAGAGGCATGGGCTATTGAATAAGATGAGAGCAGCTGCTAGAGGTGGCTGTACCCTGGAACAGGTACCATACACCACCCCACCATGAATTTATGTTAAATCATTTACCACTGTCCAATACTGGGTTTCCGCTTTATACAGCTATGTACACACTGCCTTGTTCATTTGATAACAACCAACATTTGTGGAACAAAAATTCCAGATTTTCTACCAAGTGTTTTGTATGATCTATCCATGGAAGTATGAAACCTTATAGAAGATGAAATTATTTCCATGATATTTTTTATAAGGAAGCCATTAAGTGTGGGAAGGTATAATAACACATATAATTGACTCAAGCCTTTCAGGCCTCAGAACCTGAGCGCCTAAGTAGCCACCAATATTTTTAAGGGTTGGAGGTATGTATGTGCATATGCTGGGCCAATAATTTGAGGTTTTGGGGAGTGTGTGTGTTTGCTGCACCAGCTGCAGTGCGAATGAGGGCTTCACTGATGATGCTGTGGCCATGGTTCTGTATGGAAGGGCATGGGGATGCTGTGATACTGGTGCTATCAAGACATCCTTAGACCCAGCTGCAGACATTACTGTCTGTGGTCCTCATTCTGTATCACCGGCCATAGGAAATGCTTTGCCCCTCCTAGAGGAAAAGCCCCCAGTTCTGCCTTGGGATCTTCAGCTCTGGGAAGTCAGGAGTCTGGCTCCAGTGCATGGATCAGTGTGGGTTCCCTCAGTCCCCATCCTGGTGTGTTCAACATGGATCAAAGGTGCCTCACTGGAAAGAGCAGATGCAGCATGGCCTGTGTTGGAAATGAGGTGGCTCGGGTCTTGGCTTCTTCAGGTCTTAGGAAGGCTGAATGGGATGCTTGCTAATCCTTCTCCTGGACCCAGCACTCCCTCTTTATCTATAAACCTGATGAATACCCTGCCTGACCTTCCTTGGGCCGTGTGCTGTGAATCACTTTTTCTAGAAGTATAAGACACCGGTCATCTCTCACCATCTTCTATAGAAGATACATTTACCAGAGTGGTGCACATCATGACTGCACTAGGACCCAAGCTCACCCACTGTTCCCCATGCTGCTGCTACAGGTGTAGGATATCAGTGAACCTTGGAAATACTGGTGGCTACTTAGACACTCAGGTTCTGAGGCCAGAAAGACCTGAGTCAAAATATGTGTTATTGCACTTGCCTACACTTAAGCCTATCTCTTAGCAGGGGCCCTAGAGGCCCTGGAGATACCTGTGGCTCAAACGGGGGCAACCTGAAACTTCAATGCCAAGGCCAGCCAGCCACTGTCCCTTCCCCTTGGAAGTGAGGGCCAGTACCCAAGATTGTCGCTGCCCCCTCTCCTAGGCAAGTTTAGATGAAACATGTCCCTTTCTCAGTAGGTATTGACTATAGCACCACTGAGATGTACCCATCAGGTGTCGAAAGGTAATGGGTTTTTGTGAAATCAAAACGGTTCTGTAACTCACAGTGAGTGTCCCTTTGAAGTAGGATAGCTGTGCCCACAGTCATTGTGATTCACATTTGATCTGGGCCAAGATAAAAGATGAATCAGAGGCTGAGTGAGGCCTGTTCTCAAATTCTTCTGATAGAATGAATAGTGGTGCACTTCAGAGATAAGAGCTGGGTGTGGGGTGTTCTGAAGACCTGGAGACCCAGAAGTATGCTTGGAATTCAAAGCCACTATGGCGATGAAGGAAGGTATGTCACCGGCAACCCAAAGACGTGTAGAGTGGAATGAAGTGCTAAGCACGGAACAAACACGTCTCTTTTTCCTCCCTGAGAAAGGAAATGTATGTGGTAGCAATTTCCTTGTGAAGGACAGCCTGTCACTTTGGATGCCATTTGTCAGGCCAAAGCCATCCTTTGCCTGACAGGGAGCTAACTACCTTCCCACAGTGACACCATACTGAAATTGTATAAAAGTTTCACCATAACAAACTGCACCAAATCTCTCCTATTTTCACCTCTGCAAAAGAAAACCAGTCTGTCCTCACCAAGTACAGCTTCTCTGGGTGGCCCCTGGCTAGCTCCCTTTCCTTAGGTCCAGCCTAAAAGGTGTGTGCTGGGACTGGTCACCACCACAGCCACGGAGGAAGCACACCCGCTCTGCTCATGAGGATCTGTGGGATGAGGTCAGTCTATAGACCGTCCGTGATGTGAGGGAAGGGAAGCACAGGGGTGCTGGGAGTGCCAGAAAAAAATCTTACACTGGAAAGATCCTCTGAGCCAAAAGCCTTTGAGGGACATTTAAGATCTAAATCGTGCTTACCATGCTTATATATATGTGTGTGTATGTGTGTGTGTGTGTGTGTGTGTGTGTGTGTGTGTACTTCAAAACATTTTGTGTGTTAAACTCATCTAACTTTACATGTTAACTTAAACAACAGGTAAGTCTGAAAGAAGGAAATACACAAAAATAGCACTGCCGTTAGAACAAAGGAACGAAGTCAGGACAAGACTGTGCAGCAGGAGCAGACTGGCCGCACACGGCAGCGCTGGTACGTGTGCATAGTGGCTGCAGAGTGGGGCCCACCTCCTAGCAACACAAGTGAAGGAGGCAGAGCTATGATTCATGGTGACAAATGCCCAAGGCACAACTGAGGTGAGTAAACTACAGAGTGCCCAGCTCTCTTACACAGACAGAGCTGTTTTGAGACAACTGAACCAATGTCCCCTGGTCCACAGAAGTCTGAGGATAACTACATACAGCCACAAAAGCCTGCCAGTTGCTCAGAACAACTCAGAAAAGGGCATCTTCCAGTCCCTCACCTAAGGTCTGGCCACCACTTGCCTGCACCAGTGGGTAAGGTACAAGGCGAACAGAGTAGGCGGGACCTTCCTGCACAGTGCTCTGGGCCCAGCGGGGAGAAAGCACGCAAAGGGCAAGATCACAGTGTGCAAAGAGCAGCCTATGAGCAGAAGCACCAAGATGAGACGTTGGCTAGAGAAATGGGGGGTGGGGTGGGAAAGGATGTTAAAGCTGAAACTTGAAGGGGAGGAGTGAGGAAAGCTGAGCAGGAGCTCTCACTTCCTGCTGACCAGGCAACAGAGGGTGTGAAGATTCCAAGGAGGAACAGCTCCACTTAGCACAGGGATGCAGCCGGAATAGAGACACCATGGATTAGCTTCTGAAGTTCTCATCTCGGGTCAGCTACTTCCTGTCAACAAAAACAACCAGCATCTTTATCTTTACCCATCTCTTATGGAACACGCATGTTCTTCAGCGATCAACACATATACCAACCAGTCACGTGTCAAACGCCACCACACCTGATACTTGATGAAGCCACCTCAAAATGCCTTTTAGGCTAGGTGCTATATCAGAATCGTCATGCAGATCTTGTTTGCCGTGTTACTCTACAACCACATACATTATTACCACAGTATCAGACTGTTTCACAATTTGAAAATACACGTTGTCCTGGCACTGACACAATATAAAGTACTTTGTTTAGCTCCAAATTCCATTATCCCATTTTATGCACTGAGTTTTCATTCTGGGAAGGGGTCCACAGGCTTCACTACATCTCTGTGGCAATCAATCAATCAATTAAGCCAACCACTAAAATAACTGCTCTTAATGTTCTTAGTACAATGGGTGAAGTGAGCACCCTCCACAGACTCCTCCTCCAGCTGGCTTTTCTTTTCTTAAAGGTCCCTTATTGGTCTGTATTCATTGAATATAGTGCTGGGTTTGAAAAGCACCATTCCTTTTAAGTGTATTGTATATTTGCACCATGCTTGCCTCCCCTTCCTCTCCATATCCTTTTCCCTCTCTGACGACTCTCCCTTACCCGGGCCTTCCTTCTGTGTTCACTTCACGTATAGATGACTTTATATCTCTGTATAAAATCTAGGATTACGTATGAGAGGAAACATACAGCATCTGTCTTTCTGAGTCTGTCTTGTTCCTCTTAATATGAAAATCCCCAGTTCCAACCCTCTCCCAATAGAGGATACTCCCCTTTTTGTCTTTATGGTGGGTTAACACTCCATGTATGCATGCCACATTGTCTTTGTCCATTCATATGCTGATGGACATCAGTGAGGTTTCTCGAAAGTAACCTTTTCCCAGCTGAGCAGCTATTCCAGTGTAACTCATCACAGAAAGGAACAGTGAGCAGAAGCACTGTGGTAGAGCAACAGAGGTAAAACGAAACGTCTGCTTGTGCTCAGAAAAGTATGAGTAGACGAGAAATCACAGCCAACAGGCTGCTTTCATTGGAGAGTGTAAAAACTTGCTGAAACAGAGGAGATCACCAGTCCTTACCATTTCCCTCCAGAACTGTCCTGAAAGATCTAGATCCTTCATTAAGGCAAGAAAATAAAATATAAGGTATGAGGCTTGGAACACAATAAAAGTATCACTGTTCAAGGTGATTTAGCTAGGTAAGTTAAAATTTCCAAAGGAATCCTCAGATAATTATTAGACTTCCTGGCTGAATTTAAAAGATTGCTGGAGTGTGGTCCATATAAAAAGTCAGATGGACACCCATCTAAGGACAACAGCTACTATGGTGCCTGCTCACCCTCCGCCTGCCAAGCTGCCTTCAGCACAGCTTGGGTGGACAGCTCCACCGCACTCAGCAGCCTCCCATCCAGAGGGCTCTCTACTCCTGGACTGCAGCACTAATTCAAGCTGTGGAGTTTACATTTGACTGTATAAGGGGGTTCTCAGAAGTCAGGGACATTAGGGCTTCAAAGATAGCCCTCAAACACTGGAGGGTGTGACTTCTCACAAGTGGCCCCGTCATCCAAATAAACTGCCTGCTCTTGTGTCCCCTTCCCGGGATCCTCTTTTGAGAACACACAGAAGCTGTTCTCACTACCTTGGATGAATTCAGCCTACAAGCAGATCTCGAAGGAGATGTTACTAGGAGAATTTAAAGAGTCGAGTGAATGAAAGTATTTGGTGCATTCCAGGACATATGGTGAAGATATTAACTCACTCCAAATTGATCTACATTCTAAATGTAATTCCAATAAAAACAAGGCTTGGGGGGAGACACTTGGCAAGCTGATCCTAAAATTTTACAAAAATCCAAAGAGCAAAGAATCTTGCAAACTCTTGAACAATTCCACATGTAAGATGTACTAAAATACTCAGATATTTTAAAGTTGCAGTAAACATGATATGGGATTGATTAAAGCATGTGTTGACTAATTAGTCTTGATCGTCAACTTGACAGGGCTTAGAATCACAATGGAGACAACCCCCCAGGCATGCTTTGAGATAGGTTTATGTGGGGAGGCGGGGGAGAAACTACCCTGAGTGTAGGTGATGGTGTCCCATGGTCTGAGATCCTGGGCTGAATACAAAGGAGAAATGGAGCTGAACACCAGCTCACATCTCCTTCTTCTCTGTGACGTGGATACAATGTGAGCAGCTGCTGCCAGCTCCAGTAGCCACATCTTCTCCACCGTGTTGGACAGCAAACTGAGGCTTCCTTCCTTCCTTCCTTCCTTCTTTCCTTCCTTCCTTCCTTCCTTCCTTCCTTCCTTCCTTCCTTCCTTCCTGCCGTCCTGCCTTCCTGCCTGCCTTCCTTCCTTCTTTCCTTCCTTCCTTCCTTCCTTCCTTCCTTCCTTCCTTCCTTCCTTCCTGCCTTCCTTCCATTGCATCTGTTGGTACGCAGTGGGGAAAGTAACCAACGCAGGTGACAGACAGAATAAACAGAACCAGGAGTAATGCCCTTGTTACCACAAAGAAGAGAAGATGTTATTCCTAAAAAAAAAGATTCCAGACAACTGAATAAAAATGTGTTATTTACAAAGAAGACATAATTACTATGTCACACTGTACCCATTAGTTAATTTTACAAAGATTATTGAACTAATAGAAAAATAAAAAACCAAGAGAGACCACTGAAGGTGATGAAGGAAAATATCTTCATGAGATTAAGACAGAAAAAAAAAGGCTTCTCACTAGGAATCCCCTCCCCCATGCAACAGCATTAGTCATGAAATTCTGACAGGGTGAGTTTCATTGTGCTAATAACTTCTGATTACAAAACCCCATCTGTAAAGTAAGGTGCCAACATGAGGGTGAGGGTGCTGGAAAAGATGGACCCAGTAGACATTGAGAGAATGAGGCAGGGTATGTCTATCAAAATGTCATTTACAGTTACAACCATCCAATAGACTGAAGTGATTTTCTGTGTGCGCTAAGGTGAAATGACACAGTACAGCATGATGAACCTCTACTGCTCAGTAAACAGTGAAGGCTTCACAGCGAATGTGACTACAATGGTCAAAGAATAAAGTCAGGATAAGGCGGGAGCCCAACCAGCCCCTCCCATCCCTGGCTTGTCCCAGTAACTTGCAGTTTTCAAAAAATCGTGTCTGTGACTTTAAAAATACTATAAACACAATGAAGAGAAGGTCCGTGTGGTTTAAAAACAAATCAACCCATTGCCGGCAGGTTAGAAAGTGGAGAAGTAGTCAGGTTAAGATCGCTACAAAACTGATAGGTGCATAGAAGTAAATGACGCAGAAACAGCGACGTTAGAGAAACATGCTAAACCCACTGATACTCAAAAGAGACTAAGACGACATCCCAGACGCCGCTTCCCTCTGACCAGTGTTAGGAGAAATGGGCAGTGTCCCACGCTGGGAAGCAGTGTGACCTTCCAAAGGCCAGTCTGGAAACAAAATGGTAGCCAGAGCTTTGAAAATGTCATCCATTCCATTAATGATCTAGAAGTGTGAGCTCCACTTTATCATACCAAGCCAGAAGTTTGCAAAGGTACTTAGCAAAGTAGTGATCCTAGCACTAAGCACTAGGCAAAAAGGACAAGTGCTCGGTACGTCCTTCCCATGGAGCCATGGAGTCTATCATACTGTAGAGAAGTACTCAAGGCCTTGGAAAGTGGCAAGGACATATTTAGGGGCAGAAGTAGCATTTCTCATCTAGACGGAGAGAAGGAGGAAGGGAAAGAAGGGAGAGAGGAGATAACAGAGAAGGAGGAGGGGAAAAAGAAGGGGGAGGAGAAAGGGAGGGATGAGGAGGAGAGGGAGAGGGGAAGAAAGAGTTGACCATTAATTATAGAAGTGGTCTTATCTTTTGTAGTGGAGTTGTCCTACAGTAAACATATACAGCTAACACCCGAGGGGTCTGGGTAGGGCCTTCCAGAATCCACAGTGAGTGGAGGGATGAAGGGTAGATAAGTCAGACAGACAGGGAAGAAAGCAGGTGTGAACACAGCAGCGTGGGCCATAGGAGAAGCCAGGCTGACTTAGGCATTGTTGTATTGCTGTAAAGAGACACTATGACCAAGGCAGCTCTTATAAAAGAAACATTTAACTGGGGGCTTGGGTATAGTTTCAGAGGTTCAGTCCATTATCGTCATGGCAGGGAAAATGGCAGCATGCAGGCAGGTGCTGGAGCAGTAGCTGAGAGTTCCATCCTGAACTATAGGTAGAGAGAAAGACTCTGGGCTTTTGAAACCTCAAAGCCCACCCAAAGTGACACACTTCCTCCAACAAGGCTATACCTCCTAATCCTTTTAATCCTGTCAAATCTACAGGGTGGGGAAGGCATTCTTATTCAAACTATCACATAGGCTGTATCTCTCACTCTGCCATGGCTGAGTCTCAAGAGGCAGGGCAAACCAATGCCAGGAGCGTGGCCTGGAACAAGGACACTGAGAGACCAGCAGAACATAGAAACAGACAGGTGGAATGTTTCTCCAATCACCTTAAAATAGGAAAATTAAGTCAGGTTTGGAACATCCCCAAACAGCATGCATAGCAGCAGTAAAGACGCAAACATTGTCAGTCCAGAAGATTGTCAGACTCAGGAGGCACAGAGGCAGTAAGGAGGAAGGAAGGATTCTGCTCGGCCTCTACCAGGTTCTGCCAGGGACAGCTGAGCCATGAAGCCAGGTGTGGTAGGGACAGGCACTCAAGGCTATGATGGGTGGCACTGTATTCCCTTCAGATGCTAGGGAGGCAGAGGGGCATGGCAGGGACACCAGAGGCAGGAACCCAAGAAAATACTATGCAAAGAGTTTAGAGAGATGTGGCTAGGACAATTAGTTTTCTCAAAGTTGTGTGGTGAGTCAGATGTAGCTTCTCACACAAACCCACTCAGTCACAGGACAGGCCAAGGACACACCAAAGGGAGTGGGGCGACTCGCCTGATCCCACTCAAGCTGCCAGATGACTCCAAAGAGAGTTAAAAAAAAAAAGGACCCGACGCCTTCTCCACTGTGCCAGTGGGCCCAGGCTGTGTGGTTTGCTGTCACCTTACAAACAGCACCTGCTGTCTGGCCCTCTTTTTAAACATGCTGTATTTATGTGCACATGTGTATTTGCATGTAGATATGTGTATGAGTGCAGTGGCTGCAGAAGCCAGAAGAGAGCATCAGATTTCTTGAAGCTGGAGGTACAGGCTATGGTGAGCTGTCCAGTGTGGGTACCAGGAACAAAACGTGGGTCTGCCCGAAGAGCAGTATGTGCTCTCAACCACTGAGCCATCTTTCCAGGGCCCAATTTTTCCTTTTTTCTCTCTTAATGGATTTTTTAACATATGTTTCTAAGAAGTAATCATCATTTTATTTTACTGAAAGAAATTCTCTGGGAAACACTGTGAGATACAAGACAAATTTTGAAAATTTAGAAATCTATTTAGTGACTTTTTATGATTTAATTTTCAGAATTGGCTCTTTTTAAGCAACAATGCCTTGTAGATGCCCTTGATCTTATTTGATGGCTTCCATGCACAACAAGATTATAGGATTACAGGCAAAACTCCTAGGCTGATGGGGAAGCCTAGCAAATGTCACTCCAGGTCATCTCTGATAGCACATGCTTAGGGACACAGGCTATCTAAAATAGAATGCCTCCCTGTACTTCCCAGGTCTAACTCCAGTCTCGCTTGCTGCTATTTAAACCCCTGCAAGTGATGCTATGAGAGAGTGTTCTGCTGTGTCCCATCAGGAATATAAGGTGACAAGTAAAAGTCAGAAGAAGACCGAGGGCTTAACAGGGAGCTGTGCTGGCGCCAGCCTAGGGCCCTTAATGCCTCCAAAATCCAATAGCAAATTTGTAAATCAAATCAAAAGCGCACGCAGTGAGACCGAGTGGGAGAGGTAAGTGGGGTGAAACCAAAGAAGAGAGGCAGATTGCGTTTTGGTGCTGAATTTTAAAACGAGAGACTCTTGGAGTGAACTAATCACTTTTTGGCAGAACAATTTCCCTCCAGCAAAAGTTCCTCTCCAGACTATCAAGTGTTGTTGGAAATAGGCTCGGCCTCACATTACCTTTATCCCGACCTTCGAGATTGTCCTGAGATCTGCTCAGCTCCCACACTCACAGTGTGGCAGAAAATGGGGCCCACTGACCCAAACATACTGGCAAGTGCAGAGTTGCCCTCTACCCAATGTGTGCCAACTCCCCCACCTCCTCTCTTCCTGTTCCAACTCCCCCACCTCCTTCCCACTTGCTCTAATTCACCCACCCTTCCTCCCACTTGTACCTGCCTCCCTGCTTTCTACCTGCTCCAATGCTCCCCTCCTCCTCCTCCCTACCTTCTCCAACTTCTCCCTCCTCCCCACCTGCCCCAGCACCCCCACCCTTCATAGGAGTTTGAAGTATGTATACCAAACTCTGTACCCAGCACCTCACATCCCATGTGTGCACATGCAAATAGAATTTCTTCACAAAACCTTTTTTCCTGAACTTGTTTTTCAAAACATCAACAGACAAAGGGATATTACTATAATTCCCAAACCATGAGTGTCATCACTGCTGCTCTTGAGGTCTGGACAGCCTAAGGTGTCCTGAAGAGAGGCTGGAAGATGGAAGAATGGTTGAATGTGAAGGTAGACAGACACCCAGGAACAGACTCCCCCATGCCACATGCACATGTAAGCCTGACATGTGTGTGTGTGTGCCTGAACATGCTACCACTGCACCTCAGAGTGAACAGGGCTCCAGAGTGGTGAGTGTACAAACTGAAGACAAGTCGCCATGTTGACTTCAGTCCGGGACTTCTAAATGAAAAAATATAGAAGCTCACTCACCCATAGCATGGCCAGGCCTAGAGGATAGAGGAATTCCTTGGGAGTCAGGGCCTCCTTGCATGGAGTAACTTGTCTCTTCAAGTTGTATTCAGACCTGGATGTTGACATTTGGAGTTTACAAATAAAATCAGAGCATAGCTTACGGGTACTGTCTTCCTCTAGGAATCTGATGATGGTGATGGTGCACCTGAGACACAGCACTCCAGATACCATTCCCTGAGTGCCCTACTGCCAAGGTTCCGTGTCTACACTCCCCTTCCAGTGCACACAGTGAGTCTCTCACTCCACAGTGTTTGGTCCTTTCCCCATCTTTGCTATCAGACCTTCCTCCATGAATCCTATGTTCAGCCATGTTCATAAACACACTATGTTTCCCCGCAGCACCCCGGGCCATCCTGTTCCCAAGAGAACCAAAGGATGCTGTGGGCCACAGGTCTTGATTTATGCCATGCTCCCCAGGCATCTCCAGCATCCACATGAGGGGCACAGCAGGCGCCCAATGAGTATTTGTTGATTAATGGGACTTAAGCCATGAAAGACAGCCCTCTTTGGGGAGCTCTATCCGTTAAGTGGGTCAATTAGCTTGTCTGCCCCCCTCGTGACTGATGGGATATTGTGAATTCCTCATGTCTACAATCAGCAGATTTAGGCCCTCATCACTGCGAGTGCCTTTTTACTGTTCCAGCTACCAAAACAGCTGTAGAGTAAACTGCCATTATGCAGGAGATGGTGAGACGGAGTGTTCTGATGAATTAAACATTCTGGTCAGCGAGAAGATCATGTATGCACAAGGCCATCCTTTGCATGAACTTACACCCAAACGATAGAATTGCAGCTCTCAAAAGTAATCTCAAAGGCCCATCATGGCAGTGCCGTACCCCACAGGCAGGCCTTCTTTGATTTGGGGACCTCCATGAGAGACAGAGATGTTAAGAGTGGCTTGAATGTCTCCTGACTCCCAGAAAATCCAGGAGCTATCTGTCTGAGATTTAGTGTCACACAACACGCCACAGCAGAACCAGTAACTGGTTACATGGATTCCATATTTTCATTCTAGAAATAGGATGATTTAAACAATATAATTTGAGAGTTTTAAAATGAATGAGAAGATGCTTCCCAAGTAAATTTATAGTGTGCTTCAGTTCCCCACTCTCAGAGCTCCGCTTGCTTTGTAGGCTTCCCCTTTAAGGCTTCCCCTTTAAGGCCTCACCCTTAAGGCCTCCCCTTTAAGCCCCTTTCCCTGGCCACACACACACCAGTCTACAGATTGAAGTGGACAGAATTTAAATTTTACTATTTCTATGTAGCTTTTGCATAACGTTAAATTTATTCATTCAAAAATTCTGTAATGAACAAAAAATCAGTTATGGTTTCTATTTATTCTTTTAGGAGATTTAAGTTTGTTACACATATATTCAGAAGTCTCCAACTAGTGAGGGTTTTTTTTGTTTTGTTTTGTTTTTTTGGTTTTTTTTTAACAAATAGTCAGCACAATGCAGTTCAGCATCCCCATGGTTCTAAGTCTATTTCACAACCTCGGGGCCCAGGAGCTGTCCAGATAGACTTTCCAAGTCCACACAGAGGGCATCTCAATTACATTCCTTGAGTAGTCTAGGACACACCCTGGACACCCCCCACACTTCTAAAACTTTGAGAGAGTTTGACCAAAATTAAGATGTAACTGAGCTTCTTAATTGAACTGTGGTAAGATAAGATGTGCCAACTTCATCCATGTTGGAAGCAGGAGGCTTAAATGTGTGTCTAGCGAATGTGCTCCTGATCTTCCCAGGATGTGGATGACCCACCACTGCTAGACATCATCTGTGATTCCCCCTGTTTTAAGTTCCAACTTAGCAGGCTTCTCTGAGCTGGACACTCAACTCATTATTCTAAACCTTTAAGGAAGACATAGCCACAGTTTCCCTATTTCTACTAATTCAGCAGTGGGCAGATTCTTCAGACGGTCCTGCAAACAGAGGCCCCTACCACTGGCTTCTGACTGTTTACACTAGGAACATAGGCTAGGGAACCAGACAGCATCTCAGTATGGATCTGGAAGGAGGGACACCAAAAGCTTCATATCACGACTTCAAAGCTTGCAGAGATGAAAGGGCATCTTTCTATTTGCATCATAAACACGTTTTACATACCCTGATATTCCAAGAATCTTTCATTTTAGCAGGTGGAAAAACAATGGTAGAGGCTGGCTTGTGGCTGGCGATTAAGTGTTACGTGGCTTTGATATAACCACCGCAATTAAGCGCTCTGATGAGCAAGAACTTGTTGGGCTCTTTACAGGGTACAAGCTGTTGACTAATCCCTGGTTGATGCGATAAATCCATTATCATTGGGCACAGCTGCAAATAAGTTTTTAAAGGGATAGTTTTTGCTCAGCACAACAAATTCCAAACATTTTGCCTCTTTCTCTGAAGGTTTGTTGTCAATGAGAGGTTGTGGGGTGGATTCCAGGCTGGCTGGCTGGTCAGTCTGTATAGCTGGAAAGTAGTTGCTTAGCACTAAGTTGTTCTCCACCTGCAGATGCTGGTTTCTGAGTGCAGTATCCAGCTAGTGAGTGGAGAATGTGGACAGGTATATGTAACAGCGTTCACACACTGAGCATGCCTGCCTACTGGAACACTCTGAGACTAAGGTCACGCAGGGAGCAGATCCTCATACCAGGTACCCCAGGGCTGAGACAGCACCAGTCACATGCCTATTCCTCACCCTGTTGGGAAGGGCAAATACTAAAGGCTTTAAGAAAGAGTGAGGGAGTATACTCGATGTTTTGGGGGTGGTTTTTTGTTTGTTTGCTTGCTTGCTTGTTTTTGTTTGGTTGGTTTTTCTGGGCTAGGTCTTCTGTAGCTTTAAAGGTTGGCCTTAAATTCTCTAGGTAGCTAAAGGTTCCCTTGAAGTCCTGATTGTCCTGTCTCTACTTCCCAAGAGCTAGAATTACGGGTATGTGCCAGCATATCCAGCTTATGTGGTACCCCATCAAACCCGGGGCTTAGTAATTGTTAGGCCAGCATCTACCAACTGAGCTATATCCCCAGCTCCCAAATGGTGATCTTCTAGTTGTATCTAGAAAATTTGAAAACATCTTGCTCAATTTTATTGTATTTGTGTGGGTGGGTGGATGCATTTGTGTGTGCATACATGTGGAAGTCAAAACATATCTTGGTGATCATTCCTCAGGAGATTTCCACCTTGCTGTGGCTAGCTCTATGGGTTTTTTGTTTTTTCAGTTTTTTCTTGTTTGAGCGTTCTCTGTATATACTTCACACGTGAAGTCCAGACAATAACTTCAGTTATCTTTCCTCAGGCACCATCCACCTTGTGTTTTGAGTCAGTCTTTCTCAGTATCTCAATAAAATGGTCTCTCCTGTAAAAAGAAAAATAAGTCATCTTGTACTTCAAAAACAGTTTGTTTTAGAGAACTACTTAGAAGATAATGAGCCTAAGTATATTTAAGTAAATCAGCTCTTTAATGAAACTGAGAAGAGGTACATTTCCCATCAGCATCATTTATTCATTATGAGCATGAATGAAGGCTGGGCCACACACCATTTCACAGGGTTCACATCACTTCCAAGAAGATATAGAGACCAGCAGCTAAGAGTAGTGGTAGTCCTCAGTTAGAAGGACATCCCATCATCCCTGAACATTCTCACAATCAGTTAATCTGTGTCAATTGCTGGGAAGTATACACATATTAGAAAGTCTGATGCTCTCAGAATCCTCCACTCTGCCAGAAAGGCTGGGACAGATGCACTGGGCCCACCAAGCATGGCAAGTCATCAGAGTCCCTTCCATATGGGTATAAGAGCCAGTGGATACATGGTTTTATGGCCCCAGAGCAACAAGAATGGAGCATGATGCCACTCAGGTCACAGCCCTGAAGCCTGAATGCAGTCCAAGCCACTGGACCCTTATTATAAAATCCCTATAGAAATAGCTTCTCTTTGTCCCAGTCCCTAGCCTCTGCTTGCACACAGGCCACCAGCAACATCTGTGGTTTCTCAGCAGGACCCAAGGAATATCCAGGTTCCTTTCCCCTTGCAGAGACCATCAGGAAGGCTTAGCAACCTGCCAGCTGGCACCAAATCTCTCTGCAGTGCCATCTTGGATGTAGTACAGGGTCCTCTGGGCTTCATACAGGATGGCATGGCTGACTGATCCCGTCTAACATGTGCATCCTAGCTAGGACCACTGCTCTGTGGAAGAACATCAGGGAATCTTCTGTCCTCTGTTGCTGTCAGCTCCTCCCCTGGCTCTCTTCTGCAAGAGGAAATTAGTTGGTCACACCATGGCTTTGCCTTGGGTTTGCCCCACTTCAGATGGAGCTCCTTGTCCACAGTGTTCGATATCCATCAGAGTAAAGTATTTAGAGATTTCCTGTCCTGACAAGAAGGGGGTCATGAGCATCTCACCATAAAGTTCCTGACTGACAGGGCAGAATGGGATGCTGGCGACATTTGACTCTTTCTGTCCCTGCTGAGACACATCCAGTCCCTGTAAGCAGAGGGAAGATCACCGAGGGGACAGCAGGGCAGCGGGGCTCATTCACATTTGTTCTTTTACATGGATCCCCAGGGACACCTCTGGCAGGAACAGGGTTTGGGTTCCCATCTAAAGATATGTACAGCAAGGTTGAAACTGTTTGGAAGGCAAATGAAAACAAACTTGAGCTAAGGCATGAAATAGTTCTAAGGAGAAGTATAAAGCACCAAATTGGAGTTCATGAACATAAGACCTCCTGGGACCTGCTTCTGGAGTAGGTGTGAACTTCCCACTTTAACATCTTCACCAACTGAAAACTGGCTTTGAAAATGCTTACTAAGGCTACCCACTGTCACACACACACTCGTGGGTTTCTTACCCACATGTAAGGATCTCTGAGGGCTTGCCATGCTTAGTGAGTCTTTCTGGGTTCAGTTTGCCACTGCATAGCCTCCATTATGTCCCTGATGACTTAGATCCTTTCCCACTGCCTAGAATAACTTGTTTTCTTCTTATTGATTAGTGGATGGATCACACTATTAGTGCAACTCCTCTGTCATCTATTGCATTTGGACTGTCTCCTCCTAAGTGGATCCATGGATCCATTTGTGGTTTGTTTGTTTGTTTTTTTCTCTTTAAACCATCTCTTTAAGAACAGAAGGTTTCTGTGCAGGTTGGTTAGGTCTGTTTTCTCTCTTGTGGATATTACTTTATGTGCCCTAACAGACTATCACTTATTCCCAAGTTGTGGAAATGGTCCCCAGTGTTTTCTTGTGAAATCTTCATAAATCATCTTTTATTTTGATGCCTATGACCCAAAACAAGTTGATAACTGGTTATGACGTGAGTTAGCCTGGGTTTTATTGAGTAGTTTGGTTTTTTTGTTTGTTTTATGAGTAGATATCACATTATTCCCAGTAGCACATGCTGATATTTACTCTTCTTGTTAAATGTCTTAAGTGACTTGGTTAGAAGTCAATGGTACACATTAGTGTACCTCCTAACACATGAAGTCAGCAATCACAAACCTACTTTTCAAACTATTGTCTATTTTGTCCTTCTAATAATACCAGTATAAGAACCGGGTATTTAAACTTTCATGGGATTATGATTGCAACTGTGTAGAATACACAGCTCACATCAGAGATGGCTGCCTGCCATTCATGAACATGGTACATCTCTTCATTCCTTTACCCATTCTTCATTTCTCTCAGCAGTGTTGAATAGTTTTCAATGTAGATGCACTCCACATCTTTTATTATCTCTGTTTCTAAGTAGTTCATGATTTTTTGAGGTTATTTCACATGAATTGATCTCATTTTTTTATTTTTGATGTTGATTAATAAATTAAAATCTGGCTGGAGACTGATGGAGCATGCCTTTAATCCCAGCACCGAGAGGCAGAGCCACGTGAATCTCTGTGAGTTCAAAGCCAACCTGGGCTACAGAGTGAGTTCCAGGAAAGGAGCAAAGCTACACAGAGAAACCCTGACTTGAAAATCCAAATAAATAAATAAATAAATAAACAAATAAATAAATAAATAAATAAATAAACAAACTAATTAATTAAAATCCAGGTGTTTTTGAGTTTTGAAGCCTTGTTAAAATACATATTTTCTCTAATAAGGTTTTTCTATTGCTTTGTTTTCTTGTTCTCATCAATAATTGGGGTCTCCTGTGTAAACAGGAGAGCTTTACTTTGTGGCATATAGTATGTATGCTTATTTATTTTTTTCTCTCTTGTCTTTATACACTAGTTGGGGTCTCCAGTCCGAGGTGGAATGGAAATGGTGATTGAGAGACCTTTGCCTTGTTCCCAGGCTGAGGGACAGGCACTCAACATTAAGTACTGCTTTCCCTGAAGGTTTTTGTGGAGCCTTTTATCACACCAAGGAAGTGCAATTCTTCTCTGTTCCTAATTTCCTAAGAGCTTCTATCTTGAATGGGTTTAAGTATCTGTCAAACACTTCCTCATTGAGATAAACATACAGCTTTCTATTTTATTCAGTTGCTTTAGTGGATCATGTTGATTTTCAAGCACTGAATCAACTTCATAGGATAAAGCCTGCAATGTATTATCCTTTTCTGTGTGACTGGGTTCAGTGGGCTAAGACTTTATTACAGATGTCAGCATCTATGGGCACAATTTCCTTGTGGTTCCTTTGTCAGATCTTGACAATCTCATAATATGCAATAGGAAATACTCTTTTTCTGTTTTTAGAAAAGAATATTATAGGATTGCTATGATTTCTTCTTTGGGGATTCCCTTTGGGGAAGTTATTTTGATAGAAAGCTTAGTATTTGGTGCTTAACTTTTATCCTGTATCATTTTTTTTAACAAGTAGACTTTTTGAGATTTTTTTCATTTTCATTTGTCATTTTACTAACTAGTAAATAATCACTAAATGAGTGTGCATTTCATTGAAGTTGTTATATTTCATTTTACTCTTGATGTCGGTCCGATCTAAAACCCTTTTTAGTAGCACTGTTAGTTTCTGTTTCCTGCGTTTCCTCTGAGCTCTTCTTGGGAAGGCTGAGGCCCAGCATAGTGTATTGGCCAGGCGGGATGTTGTTTGTCCTCACTTGCTTGTGCTGTCTCGTGTTTTTTAACATTTAACTGTGATCTCCATCGGTGCTTCCTGCTGCATCCTTTCTATCTAATGTGCTCATCTGAAATTTCTCAGATCGTTGCTTTAAGTCATCCAAAATCAGCATTGCAGAATTAAATATAATCTTCAAAACATGGCTTTAGTCATAAAATTTTATGTGTATTTTCATTTTCATTCAGTTTGACTTGATTTTTCCCATTAAAAATCCTGCTTTGATATGTATGATTTACGGAAGTTCGTGTAACATGAAAAATGGTTGAGGCTTTTCCTGGAGCCACCGCACCACTAGTACTGATTTAAATGCTGCTCCACTGTGGTCAGAAAAAACACTGGTAATTTCAGATGCACGGAGAGCTGTTTTATGTGTTGTACTGATAAACAGTGGGCTTGTAAGTGTTGCAGATTCCCACAACTGCCAGATAAACCATTTAGACTCTGTAATTTAGACTAAATTTTAATTGTGTGTGTGTGTGTGTGTGTGTGTGTGTGTGTGTGTGTGTGATTTTCTGTACTGCAGTTTTTTACAAGTATTGAGAACAGGTTTGAAACACAGCACAGTATCTACCCACCCACACCCTCCCCACCCCCATTTTGGTTTATGCATTTCTTCCTAAGCCAACATAGAAATGTAATTGTTACTTTCTCCTGATAGAGTGTCTAACTTTTCCTTTGGTAGCATGCTTTATCATCTACATTATTTTGTCTAGTTTTGTTTGGCTTGTTGTTGTTATCTTGATTTTTTGATGGTTTGGAACCAGAGTCTCCCACTTTCCAGGCAATATTCTGCCACTAGCCACACCCCAACACCTACTCTACTCTCTACCCATCACTGTTTGTTCAGCTATGTGCAAACTTATGCAGCCAGTTCTAATTGGTATGTTGATCCTTTTATATTTCTTCTAGTCATTAATAAGGTAGAGTTCACAATCTAACATCTTACTACTTGTTTCCTATTTCCCTGTCTCTCCTACCTTGTCTCTTTTTGGTTTCAGCAAAGACTTGAGATATAGTTCTGTACTAACTTTTTAGCTACATAATTTTAAATTTTTGGTGGCATCTCTAAGAATTAAAACATATACCTATAATCTGTTATAATGTGTTTTCATTATTGTATCACTTCATATAAAACTACAGTTCACTTCTTTATTCTTCTCTTATCCATTACATCTTGACCACAGTTTCCCCTTCTCTCTACTCCTTCCAGTCCCCTCCCAACTTCCCCTCTCCCCCAGATCCACAGTTCACTCCTAAAAGTATGGTTCTGTTCAATCTTCTATGCATAACTCCTTTCATGTGTGCTGTGTTTACATATGTGGACTGGCCACTTTAAGACTCCGCTCTTGGAAGCCTCTGCTGCTACTCATAGCCACTTCATTCCTGAAGAGGACATACAGTTTCTTGTTTCTACTACAACCAATCATTTATTGCTATTGTTAATAAGCATAAATCGCTATGAACAAGCCATTGTGGGGACCCTGGACTCTTGCACCTCCGAAAGACTCTTCTTTTAGCAGGCAGTTGCCTTGGGACTCAGCCCCCACACTCTGCAGTGGGCAGCAGCTTCTAGATGAGGCCCTTCACTGACTCCCCAGCTCTCACACCCAAGTTGTGGTTCAAGGGTCAGAACTGATCTGAGGAGATTTTTGCCTGCAGATTTTGGTTAGACTTGGTCAGACCCCTTTAACTTTTCAGATGATCTGCCAACTTCAGTCTCCTCTCATCTCAGCCCAGGAACTCCGTTGGTTACTCCTGTCTTAAGCCATGACTGTAAAATGTTCTAAACTTGACACTTTCACCAAATTTAGTACCTGTGTTTTAAGAGTGGGTGTCTATTAGTTTCGGCCTGCTAGAAGGCTCTCTTCAGGGCCCTCAATGCATACACATGTGATTTTCTAAGCTTTAGGATGGTCCTTGGTAGAGGTTGTTCTGCTAGCCTACTGCCATTGCCATAAACCTGAACATCTGCTTTTGATGGACTGTCGTCCTGCTTCCAACAAAGGCAGAAACCACATGTGTCTGATAATGATCTGAACTAGCCTCAGATACTTCTCTTTGTTTTCCCCATTAGAAATCCTCACAGCATCCAGAGAGGACACTAGGTCAGAACTGACTCCATGCATCTCAACCCATGAAGGGCAGTGAACTGAAAAACATCATCAGAGAACTCACCCCAGCCCATCATACGGATCCTCAGAAAGATACACAGTCACTACCCATGAAACGATAATCTCCTGTATATACGGTCACTGCCTGTGGACACAGAAGTCACCCATGGCCACAGTCACCACCTGTGCCGGTTAGTTTTAGCTGTCAACTTGAGATAACGTAGAATTGTATTCTCTTTGCTCTTTACTATGGATGTGATGTGACTAGTTGCTTGAGTTCCTGATGACTTCCCTGAAATGATAGACTATAACTTGGAATTGTAAGCCAAATAATTCTTTCTCCCCTACATTGCTTTTCTGGTTAGGGTATTTTATCACGGTGACAGAAGTGAGCCAGACATCTCTTGTGGATATAGTCACTGTACACAAAATCACCTCTCATAGACATAGTCACCTTCTATAACATTGTTACCTGCTGAAGACATAGTCACCCCCATAAACACAGTCACCTCCCATGGTCACACATCTCCAGAGGACACAGTCACTTCCTGTGGTATTATTACTTTCCATGAACACAGTCACCTCCCATGGTCACACATCTCCAGAGGACACAGTCACCACCTGACATGGACAGCATTATGAAGCTCATGTTGATATCATGTTCCTTCTTAAAACTAATTTATGGGGAAATAGTCCTGAGGAGCTGGGAGTCCTCAAACAATGCCTCTGGTACAAAACGCTCTCTCAGGCCCTCCCCTGCCTGGATGAACACTGATGGCCTTTATCATGCTCTGTGTTTCCAAGTTGCAACCTTAGGTTTTACTGGAACCTGGACATGGAAAAGCAAAGGAAATCTTTGTTATTTATTGTAAGACCTGTTGTAAGGTCCTGGGAGGAGACACAGGCTGTGCCTAGCCTCAGGACTTTTTACATTTTCCTGCATAAGACTGTGTGTGTGTGTGTGTGTGTGTGTGTGTGTGTGTGTGTGTGTGTATTACTCTGTCAAGAGGAAATTAGATATTGCTGTGTGTCTGAAGAAAATAAATCAGTGCCATTTGAGGAAAATATAAACAAAATAAGATTATAAATTTCTATTGAAAAACAGGAAAAATAGACACAATGAACACCCCCTCACACCCCATTGACAAGACTGCGTGCAGAGAAATTGAAATTCCCACCACTGCTGGTGCCTATGAGAATAGCTACACTCATTCTGGAAAACAAATCGACATTACTCTGCATGTTGAGTCTACATATGCCCTTCATCCCAGAAACTCCACCCTTTGTCCATTTCCTAAATAATCCCACACAAGAGTGTACCAGGATCCCTGTAAAAGAATGGGTTATTGGGCTGGAGAGATGGCTCAGAGGTTAAGAGGAGCATGAACTGCTCTTCCAGAGGACCTGGGTTCAATTCCCAGCATCCACATGGCAGCTCACAACTGTCTGTAACTCCAGTTCCAGGGGATCCAACACCCATGGCAAAAACACCAATGCACATTAAAATAAGTAAATTTTTTAAAAAAGAATGGGTTATTTTCTTTCTGCAAGCTTTTTGCATAATAGCCCAAACCTAGAAGCAACTCAAATAGTGATCCACAGGGGAAATGGATCAGCATGTGTTTTTATATTCTTAGAAAACTACTCTCCAGAAATTCAGTACAGTTATATCGGAAGGAAAGTAAGCAACAGTGACACACAATGACACAAGTTCGCTTCACTCACTCACTTAATACCCACCGGGCAAGAAACAACAGAATCATGACCATGTGACTCCACTAATATGAAGTTCAGCCAGACCTACTTTAACCACATGATCAGAGGATCCATGCATAGGTGTTAAAATGGGGAAATCAAGGGACCAATAACCTCAAATGTCAGTCAAACAGGGGGGGCTTAGCAGGAGTGGGGGAACATATTCTTATTCATAACTATTTGTTAAACCATGTATTTATATTTAAAGCACTTTCACTGTTTGTGATATATTTTACAATAACATCTGTAAAAATGTTAAGACTGAAGGGGTACTAAGACCATGAAGGCCTCAAGTTTATTCCCTTAGCGCTGTAAAGAAATGTTAAAACGTGCCTTCTATTACCATCATCTGCCTCCTAGCAGCACCCCAGCACGTCTCCTGTGGCTCACTGCTTCTAACACTGTCCCTGTCGTCTGTATCTTTGCAGTCCAATGTTTGTTCAAATGTGTCATTGATTGCCATGCAGAGCCAGTGAGGACAGTCAGAGGAACTGTATTTTGAAGGCTGAGGGGTTCCTCTCCAAACCTAGGAATTGTCCTTCACTAAAGCTATCTCAGACAAAGTCCACTCATTTCTTAAAGGAAATGCCACAACCTCCTCTGCAGGGAGCTGAACTCCTGTCTGGTGAGGAACTGATCCTTGGGCAGGGTCATAAGGCAATGCAGCTCCCTACCATCTCCAGGTTCAGCCCCACAACTTCCAGGCCTGATCTCTCTGGTCTCATACTGCTCCTAACCCTCATTTCCAGTGGCAGCTCTGTCCACCATGGTGGCTCTCCACACCTGGTCATATTCCTCTTCCACAGTGGCCAGCATCACTGGTTATGAATGAGCTTCCGCCCTTCACACGCACACACCTTCCTCTTGCTCCATGCTGCACTCAGGCTGTGTGGCGGGTATGCTCCCCACGACAGCCCAGCCTAGTACGAATGCTTTAGTTTCATGTGGCTCTACAGCCCTATCATCACTCCTAAACACTGTTCCTATTTTCTCCTAAAAAATCAAAGACCCTCCCCCCAAACATATGGGACCAAACTTGGGCACCTTTCCATTTGTCTGGTCACTCTCCCTCATTCATGAGTGCCTAAGAGTCTCATTATTTCTCTGCCCACTCCTTCATTCCTTCTGGTGTCTCCAGGAGCACCTTAGATCAGGAGGTCTCAACAGTAGTACTTAATGACATTCCAGACCAGATAATTGGATATGGGTGCTACTGTAGGACATTCAGCAGTAGCCCTGGGTTCCACATGTGAGGTGCCAATAGCCCAACTGTGACTATGGAAAATGTCTTCACATAATACTGGATGTCTCCTGTCCACACTGCCCATCCAGAGAAGTTCAGGGGTTGGTAACCAACTCCTCTTTGCATCCTGACATGATAACTTCCTCCACTGAGAAGTTACCCAAATTGCTGTTTTCTACAGTGTTCCAGCTAAGCCCTTACACAGTGCTGGTGCCTGCTTGGAACCACTCAGAATGGAAGCAAGGTTGATTCCTGGCCTCTCAGATCTGTGTCCCTGCAGTAGGGAATCACAGAAGGAACTGAAAACAAGAGCTTTCCTACAGACGAGAAAATGGAAGTGAGAAGACAAGGAAAATACTCACATGGCATCCTGAAGTTTTAACACTGCAAACAGTACGCTGTCCACTATGCTCTGATTGGCACATTGACTCATGGAGCAATAGAATACCAATGTTAGGGAGTAAGGTGTATCACATGATACACGTACCACTTTCCACCTGTGTGACTCAGACTCCTGCCAAAATCCACGTTACCATGTGATAAGGAGAAACATCTGCAGCTGTCACTCAAGCCTGCTCCAGGACTGGCTGTAGAGTCTGAGCGGCAGAGAGCTGACCAAAGTTAAGGAAAGGAATGGATGACGGTGGTGATCAACAGCCCTGAGCTGCAAAGGATGGAGGTGAGCAGTGGCAGAGAAGCATCCGCTTCAGAAGATCATTGGCAAATGCCGCAGCTTTCACAAATCTCAAAGGTCATCTCTGAGAACAAAAATTTAGTCTTGGTAAAAAGTAATGCTATTTCAACAAACTGCATCTGTAATTGTCAATCCCCCCACACTGCCCCCACAGGAATAAAAAACAACAGCAGGAAAGCATACTGGAGCAACAGCCTTGGTAAGGAAGGCTCGTTCTTACCAGGAGTTTCACCCTGGTAGGTGAATCACTTCCCCCATTCCTTCATGTATAGTCTTGAAAACCAGCTGAAAAGGTGAGGGCATTATGTTAGGACCATATTAACACCCAGCCCAGGCAAAGTAGGGGCATTTTGAATCTACCCCTCTGCAAGGCTGAACACTCTTCATTAGAAAATACAGATGCCAGATCTATAGGCCAAGAGCCACAATGTGGGAACAGAGACCCAACAGGACTTCAGCCTTGCCTGGACTCATCAGCCATGGCAGGCCCCTGAAATGACTAGGGTGTGTTCTGAATTTCTTATTAGCTCCACTGGGTTTATTCCCAAATATAGCTCTTGGGCTGGAAATGCACACGTAGTGTCTCTTCCCTTTGAACAGGGCTTTTAATTCCTCCAGCTCAATTATAATTAGAAAGTATCTAAACTTTACCTTGGTGGTTTGGCTTTTCCACTAATAACTGGATCTTCAGAATTAATCTCTTGTAGAAACTCTCCCTCAGATCCCTACTTCCGGTTTCTGAGCACATGACACTAGAGAGTTTCTGATTTCTTTTGAATGTCCAGGAAGAGTTCAGGCTGGGGTAGGAGTGTTGCCATCTCTCCACATAATAGCAGTGGTTGTAGCAGATACTCATTTGAGGTACGAGACTATCACTGACCATTCCTGTTACCACGAACTGACTGAATAGTCATTATCACAAATCACTGGGCTCTTAAAGTGTATTACCTATGTTAGGGGTTTTTTTTTATTGCTATGATAAAACACCATCAAATCAACATAAAAGTAAAGGGATTTATTAGGAGCTTACGGTACCAGACCATGGTCACTTGGCGTGTGAAGAGATAGACCACCGCAGCAGAAAGGGTGTGGCAGAGCCAAGATGCTCACCTAACAGAGGCCAGGACAGAAGAAAGGGACCAGAGGGCCAGGATGAGCCACACAGGAAGAAGCTGCGAAGCTGCCACAGAGGGCCAAAGCTGGACACTCATGGTCAGTGTCATTTATGGTCAGTGATGACCAAACAGACCCAAGATGGCCACACAGAGTCAAAGTGACCACATGGGGCTGAGCTAGCCACATAGAGTCAGTGCTGGCCACACAGGGCCATTGCTGACCAGTGCTAATGAAAAGTTTAGCCACTGTGTTGCAAAGAAAGGTGGGCAGCTGGGACATAAGAAGGCTTTCACTTCATGCTAAAATAAACAAGGGAAGAAGCAAGAAAAGAAACAGGGTAGCTGTGGAGCTGATTGCCTTCCCAGACTGCAAGGCTGTCAATCAAACACGGGTCTCTCCCGAGTTAGGATTGGCCTAAGGAGGTCCACTTTGGTTATAGTAAAAGAGAACGTACTCCAAGCACAGAACTGGCTCCCACAGAACATCGTCTTTTCTAGTGTGACAGTTGGGGTGCAGGGAAGTCACAGGACAGGGGTCTCCTCAGAGCTCACTGGAACAGCTCCCTCTTTCATGGCAGAGACTGCTTGGATAGAAATACTGGAGGAAGATGAGCACTTTTTCAAGTGTCTCTACAGACACTGCAGTAGAGAGAGATGTCAACAGGGACCAAGGGAAATGGAGTGAGGAGTATATGAGTCAGACCCAGGAACCATCTTCCTTTTTGCATCACAATGTACGTCAGCAAGGGGGCAGGTCTGAGAGGCCTACAATTTAGCTGTGTTTAACTGACTGTTTTCTAGCATAGGAGACCTCAAAGGTTTTCCCACCAAACAGCAGTTGACACCTCAGGGAAATTCTGCTTGGAGACTGTGGCTCAGACATGGAGACTGGCATCTGAAGTCTATGATGGAGGAAACAGCCCCAGAGAGAGTGGTAGATGGAGATAAACCCTTCCAGATCCTTGGTTTAGCTCAGCTCTGTGAACTAAAATGTCCTCAGCATGGAACTAAGGCAGCTTTGTAATCTTTCCAAGCATGTAAAAAGCAATTTGAAAGACAACCATCTTTACCTAAAGAATTATTGGTTTTGTGAAGATTATTCATTTAAGTACATTCTTGCCTTATGTGTATATATGTTTGTTTGTGTGAATATACTTATGCACACATGCGCACACACACAAGTACACACACACACACACACAGAGGGAGGGGGAGGGAGGGAGGGAGGGAGGGAGGGAGGGAGGAGGGAGTTCCCTATGGGCTGGTGTTTCTGTAAGTGCAGTCTAATTGAAATGTAACTCAGAAAAGCACTCTGGCTCACTACAAAGGTTTCAGACACAACCACTAAAAAGACTTTAGGCTAAGCGTGGAAAGGGGGGCTGGGGGAATCTTATTATGCAACAGTTTCTTGTCTTTGCCAAGCACTGATGCTTGGAAGTTGAGAAGAGACAGCCGGCACACCTGTGGCCATTGGCATAGAGTTAAATCGATACAAAACAGCAGGCAAGCAGCCAATTACCTGTCACCTAAAGACTCACTGGAAGGGTTTGAAGACATGTTTTACAATTAGGAATTTAAAGCTTCCCTACCTATAAGGAAGTCTTCCTCAGATATTTGGAGACATTAAGATTGTATGTAGCAAATGAGGGAGTTGCCTTTCTAACAGCAGCTGGTAGCAGAGCTGTCTGCGCACAGCCTAGCAACCCTGAAGAGGTCTGAATGGTTGGTCCCTCACCACTCTCCCACTTGTTTTTGTTTTTACCCCAGTATTCCTGGCTCCACTGTCATGACAATCATGAAACCACATATAACAGGAATCTTCCTCTCAGACACCCACTGGGATTTATTCTCACGGCAGTCGTCACACAGACGTGGGCCAAGTTCTAGCCACACATCAGGTATGTCTGCTGGAGAGGGGACCGGAAGGGGACAAGACCCAAGCATCCTGCCCCTAAGAACTTTCCATGCCAGCAAGGATCTCAACAGGATCATAAATTTTGCTCCGTAAACAAAATTTTATTTTCAGGGGTCTTTTTTCCCCAAAACCAGAAGATGAAATAGATGTAACTTCTAGGCAACATCCTATCACTCTCAGATTACTTAAGCCTCCATATCCTGAGACATAAGACATTGTGGTTTGGATTTTCAGCATTCCCAGAGGCCCACATTGAAGACCTGACCTCCAGCCAGTGATGTCAGGCGGCACAAGCTTTAGGAGGTGAGCCTAGTGGGCAGAGGCTGGGTCTTTGGTGATATGCCTGTGAAGATGATACTAGGAGCCCAGCCATATTCTTTCTGTCTATCTGTCTCTATCTATCTGTCTGTCTGTATTTCTGTCTGTCTGTCTATCATCTATATCTGTCTCTATCTCTATCTCTCTCTACCTCTATTTCCATCTATCTATCTCTATTTATCTATCTATATATCTCTATCTATCTACCTAGCTATCTATATCTATCTATCTATCTATCTATCTATCTATCTATCTATCTTTATCAACCTACCTATTGATCTCCATCTATCTACCTACCTATCTATATCTGTCTGTCTATCTATCTATCTATCTATCTATCTATCTATCTATTTATCTATCTATCTACCTATCTATCTATCTGTCTATCTACCTTTCTCTCACCCTCTCTTCTTCCTAGCTGATATGCAAAGCTTTGCTCAGCTACCCAAATGATACCTCCAACTTATCATGGACTGAAACCTCTGAAACCACAGCCTAACAGCCCTTTCTTCCTTTCAGTTGCTTTATGTCAAGTATTTGTCATAGCCATGGAAATACGTCTGACATGCAAAGGACTCCCATGACCAACAGGGATGGGGCATGAGTTCAATTAAAGGTTCCCTCAGTGGCCTTGGGTCCTGCAATAGGAGAACAACATGTCTCCATGTCCATTAATGCAACCATAGAAGTGGGCATTCTAAGAGCAGTTCCAAGATGTGTTTATTTTCTTTGTGTGTCATAACACAATGGATAAATGATATCAACCACTGACAGTTTTCAGCACTTTGTAATTTCTCAAGTACTTCTCATAATCAGTTTGTATTTGAGACACATATGACCCTGTAAAGCAGGTATGCTTGGAAGTCCTTCCCTACCACACAGACACCAAAGCATACTGGCTCACTGGAGGACATCACACTTGGTCATTATTTCACGTCTCAATGGCTCAGCTTCCCAGAGGGTAATCTTAGGCCATCCTGTGCTGTAGAGAGGCTGCCACAGACATGTTAATCTATGGAGAACAGATTTACTTCTCACAGTCCTAGAGGCTGACAAGGCCAAGACTAAAGGGCCAGCATCTGGTGAGCATCTTTGTGCTGTCATCCCACAGACAGCAGAAGATTGAGGGACCAGAGAACATCAGGAAGGAAGGAGGGAAGGGGACACACCTAAATGGAATAAGCCCATTTGAAGATATATGTATTAATCATCTCATGAAGGTACCACCTCTCAGTACTGCTGCATTAAAGATTTAGTTAGGGGATGGAGAGATGGCTCAGTGGTTAATAACACTGGCTGCTCTTCCAGAGGATCTGGTTTCAATTCCCAGCACCTACACTGCAGTTCACAACTGTCTGTAACTCCAGTCCCAGGGAATCTGGCACCCTCACACAGACATACATATAGGCAAAACACTACATAAAAATAAATAAATCTTTTTTTTTAAATAAAAATAAAAAAAAACTTTCTTTCTGTGATGGATGACCTTCAACTCAACAGGTTAGAATCACCTAGGAAACAACTCCGGGCTATCTTTAAAAAGCATGTTCAAGAGGTTTTACTGAGATGGGATGATCCATCCTGAATGTTGTTAGCATCATCCTGTAAGTCAGGGCCCCAGACTGAGTGAAAAGGAAAAACTGAACAAGCAAGCTGAGGACCGACACTCATTTCTCAAAGCAGAATGGGACCAGCCTACTTCAGAGTCTTGTTGCCATGCCACCCCTGCCATGATGGACTGTACCCTCAACCTGTGAGCCACAATACACTCTCGGTGTTGGTGGGCTTTACTGTTAGACGAACACAACCTAGATCACCTGGGAACCTCAGCTGAGGAACTGCCCATATCGGAATGGCCTATAAGAGCTTATGTTGATCGACAATTGGTGTGGGAGGCCCCCACCCACTATGGGCAGCACTATCCCTAGACAGGTGAGCCTGGGCTACATAAAAATGCTGTATAAGCATGAGCCAGCAATGAATGACCAGTAAGTGGCATTTCTCTGGGGTTTCTGCTCCAGTTCTTGTTTGAGTTCCTGGCCTGTCTTCCCTCAATAATGGGCTATGACTGGAAGCTGTAAAGTGAAATAAACCCTCTCCTCCACAGACTGCTTTTAGTCAGAGTGGGGTTTTTTGTTTTTACAGCCACGGAGGAGCAAACTAAGAACACCCTTCCCTATTCTTTTAAATGTTCGTTTTTATTATTTTTAATTCTGTGTAGGTGTGTGTGTCTGCACATGAGTGCGTGCACATGAGTGAAGATCCCGCAGAGGCCAGAGGCATTGGGTCCCCGGAACTGGAGTTGCAGATGGTTGCAAGCTGCTCAACATGGATGCTGGGTCTTGTAGATAAGCAGCATATACTTGTAACCTCTAAGTCATGTGGGCAGCCTATGCCCTCCCTTCTTTACATTGCTTTTCCAGATGTTTTGTCATGGTAACAAGAAAACAAATATAGTTTCCCACATCAACTTTGGAGACCACATTCAAGCCACAGCATCCCACACCTAGAACCTACAACTTAAGTCCTTCTTACATACAGTCACTCCAATAGTCCTAAAGTTTTAACCCACTTCAGCATCAACTCAAAAGCCCCAAGTTCAGAGTCCCACACAGATGGCCTCGAGATGTGCTTCACCCTGAGATAGCATCTCTGTGCTGTGAGTATACAAGCCAGATTTGCCCCAACCCCAGTGGCAGGGTGGGCACAGGAATGACATTTGCACTCCAAAAGGAGGCCATAGTCAAGAAGGAAGGAGTCAGGCCCTAACCAAAACCTAACAAAGCAGAACCATGAACTCTTCAAAAAGGATGGCCTGTCAGTCATATACTGCCTCCTGACTCCAGACAGCTTGATCCCTCAGCTCCCTGGGCTCAGCCCCATCAGCTTTCCAGTGGAGTCCTGTTTCCGAGACTCTCCAGGCTGGGGCAATACATGGTGGCTCTGTAATTCTCACACTCAGGGCCACTCCTGCGGTTCCACAAGGCTCAGCCCTGATAGGACCATGTGACCAGCATCCTCTCAGGTCCCAGGCTGTCTATTGTGCTCCTTGGCCCACAGCTCTCAAGCTCTATGCACCATAAGAATCAGAAGCAGGTGAGTGTTGACCCAGATCTGTGCTCCTGAGTCTAAGCAGGGGCTCAAGCTGTACCCTGGGCCGCCAGAACTATTGCTAGAGCGGCCTGGAGCACTGTTCCCATCTGCTGAGGAGAATCCCTTGGCAGCTCAGGCAGAGAATACCAAAGTCTTATGGGTGTTCTCTGGAACCCTGGTCCTCTGGTCCTGCTCTAGACCTGCAAGAACTGTCTCAAAGTCTCAATGTGCCTCTGAGGTTTTCTCTGCTGTGGACTAGCACCTAGCCCCATCTCTTATAGTGGAAAGATGAGGGCATGTGATTCCATTAAAAAGTGTTTTGCTGTACTCACCACTGACAAGGACACTGCATTGGACTTTCAAGGCTGACAGAAAAACTCCAAAATGAGGCTCTTATGCATTCAGCTCTAAAGTTGAGCTTCCTCCTGAGAACTAAAACCTGTTTCACTTCTCACAGTGAAGACTTTGCCTCCATTTTGATCTAGCATTTTAGACATATTCAGATTAGGGCAGAAGTACATCTTTTCTGCTGCCATTACTCATTACACATTTCCTCTTGTGTTTCTTTGCTAATTGCCTGCTGACTTTAGGCAGTTTCAACCCTCTTTCCTACCTGGTGGGTGAATGGTGGAGGATGGTGGGGGGAGGTGGCCATGTGCTCACTTGCATCCACATGCAGCATCCTCCATGGTGGGCAATGGGGCCAAGTAGCTAAGATGGGTGGGTGGAGACTTGAGGAAACTCTAGATCAGTCTGGGCTCACATCCTGTCATCTCCAATCCTCTTAGTTAACATTAAGAAAGAGATACAGACTCTGACATTGACCAGAGATGCTGAGGCAGGGGTCTCCTTTGCTTAGACCTCTCCCTCTGCTGAGGGACACCCCCAACTCCCAGTTTGGAGTCCAGACATACAGAATTTATCCAAAACTCTGAATTTCCCAACTTCAAAAGGAAAGTTCCCACAGTCCCAGCAGTGAGAGAGATAGTTGCATAAGAACAGTTATCATTGTTTGGTTAATGTCAAAGGCTAAGTGATCCAAGCCATGCTCAGGAGTTTGTACTGCTGTCTTACCTTGATCTAGGATCCCCAGTGGTGTCATCGCTGGAAGCTGAATGCTGTTTATTCAACATACTGGTCCTTGGGGTTCATTAATATAAAAGGCTACCTACACTCTAAGGATGTGCATTGCACACCTGAAGCAATAGTTCCATCGGGAGTACTTTATCACTGTGACTATCTGCTTGCTGCCATCTCTGGCAATCAACAGCAATAGTAACATAGATGTTTCAAACAAAGAACTACTGAGGTCATAACACATCCCTGGACAGGGTTGGTGGCCTATGTTCTCAGGATCTACAAGGAAAGCTGACAGGTCTTCTCATTTCTACTTAAAGTGCAAATAACCAACATGTTATTTACTCAACAGGCTTTCACAGAGTCCCTTCTAAGACTCAATCTGGGAAGCCTTTGTGGGGGACATTGTCATAAAAAGGAGACAGTGATCCTTTACATGCCAACAAACTTTGATCCGTAAAGTACAAGGTGAAGGCCAGAGGATTGAGAGTGCAGAGCACTGTGAGTCCACAGAGGGGAGGCAGGCAGCTCTAAGCTTAACCCACAGTTGGGATTAGATGGCTTGCAACGCAGCTAGCAAGTGTGTCCAACATTTGGTCATTGAACCAGGATGCTGCCTACAAAGTTTGTGCTTCAGAACTGGCAATGGAACTACTGAACAAAACTGAAAACCAAACCTCTCACAATATTTATTATACTGTGTTGGGTCATGTCCATAGGTATCTTTGGCCAAATATGGATCAACCATAGGCAATGGATTTGGATGTGCCTGCTGCTTAAGAAGACTGCCGAAATTGCTAGGTATGTACTGCTGGATGAAGGCACTAAGGAAGAACAGAAAAAAGGCTCCATAGACCTTCAGAGCCCCAGGAGTTTTCAGGGGTGTTCATGTCCCCAGGTTACTTTTCAGTCACTATGTGAGCATGTTGCTATCAACTAGCACTTTCCAAGAAATACAGGGCTATCAAGAGACAAAACCTAAGTTAGCTCCTCCTCAGTAACTCAAGAGGGAAAACAGTGGTGAAGCTTATGGTTATGAATTGGTGACCACATGTATGAATGAGCTGGAGGCATTGCTGTCTAGACTATATCTCACATGTAACCACTAGAAATTAACTGGAATGAAACCAGGACACTACAGTAATGCCTTGCACTAAAAAAGTTTACAGACCTTTCTGGCAAAACCAATTATGTTTTAATCAGTTGGAATCAGCCCATAAGGAGCATCTATAGTGATGGGAGCTTGATTTCCACAAAGAGTTGCTGGCTCTCCTGCCTCTCACCAGCCAGGTGGCACTTAGGATGTCCCTAGCTCCACCCCTTAGTCAGGATGGCACTCAGGCTGTGTCCCCAAGAGCTCCAGGTCCTGGGGCATGACTTCAGGTCCAGGGGGCTGGAGAAACAGGAACAGGGCAAGGCTCCCGGCCTCACCTCCCATCCCACAGAGCTGGGTTGTGTTCTTTAACTGGGGCTTTATGGTTGAATTTTAAACAGGATTCTGTTATCCCCAAATGTTGAGAACTATGTCACTGGATAATCTCAGAGGACACACAATTCAGTATGATCTCTCAGCCTGAAGCCCAGTGCAAACTGAATTCTGCCCCCTGTGCTGTTACTGAGATACTGGATGACTTTATTTTACTGGGCCATCTGGATACTGTCAGTCTTCACCTTGCCCCACCCAACAGCATTGAGGACACTGTGACACCCCCCTCCCCGCCCCGTGACCACTCCTTCACCTGAACCCCAGACTGAAAGTGTTATCTACTTGCTAATAGCTCTACCAGTGAGTTGGCAACTAGGTCTCTCTCTTGATGCCAAACATGTGTCTCTTCCAAGTTGCAGCCATTTGTCACCCTCTTCCACAGATGTGCATCACAACCTTGACTGAGTGCTGCTGTCCCCAAGCCAGCACTTCCCTACCCCATCTCACTGTGCTTGTGTGTAACATTGTGACAGTCTTCTCGTGGTCAGAGCTGCTGTGTGTATATGAGTGGGTCCATGTGTACATGCATAACATCCACATCCTCCATCTAGGTGAGAGCTGGAAACCATCTCTCTCCATCATCACAAGTGTCTACTGGTGGATGAACCATGACCTATTGATGTGTCATTTTCTCTGGTTCCAACAAAGCACTCCAGATGCAAAACTAAGAAGCTGGTAGCTCTGATTTGGTGGGTTAATATTCCAGGGAATGCATCTGAATCTTACAGCTGTTCTAGAAGCAAGAATAACTCCAAATGGTTCTGACCCTTAATTGTATATTGTAATACAAATTTCTAAATGGTCTTTTTAATAAAAAAAAAAAAACAGAGCCAGATATGGAGGTAAATGCTGAGAGATCATAGAGACAAAGGAACAAGCCACTGCCACATCTTAACTCTAAGACGCCTTAGCCTGAAAGAAAAAAAAAAAAAAAAAAAAAAAAAAAAACCAACCCTATATTTTAGTTCCTGTCTCCTCACAACCTTATATACCCTTCAGCCCAGCCATCACTTCCTTCTTAGTACTGAGATTAAAGGTGTGTGACTCCCAAATACTAGGATTAAAGGTGTGTGCCACCACTGCCTGGCTGTTTCTCTCCTAGACTGGGTCAATCTCATGTAGTCCAGGATGGTTTTGAACTCACAGAGATCAAGTTGAATCACTGCCTCCCAAGTGCTAGGATTAAAGAAATGTGCCACCACTGTTTAACTGCCCTTTGTTTGTATCCAAAAATGCAATCAGCACATGCTATTTGAATATATTCTTCATTCAGTATAAGAGACCATACAGTGGCTCAAAATGGGCTCTCCTGCTTGCGAGTTCACCCATTCCCCATTGTTCATTTGCAATTCGTTCTATTGGCTGTAACTCTGGAGGACCCAAGTTATCACAGTCCCCTCATCAGCATCCTGTCTACATGCCACCTATCACACCTCTTTCAAGACATAGCTCAAACCTCCATCTTCATCATCTCAAGATCTTATGCTGTTCTTGAAGAAAGCCTTGTGAGCTACCTCTGCACAAACAGGCATCTCTCTACAAAGAAGTGCTCAGGATAAGAAGAAAATTCATGACTGGTCACAGCTAGTGAATTTTCTTTAAACTCTTTTTTTTAATTCTAAAATAATTCCCTCCTATTATTTTGGTTTAAAGCTTTTGTCTTTCATGGAATTGTCACATGGAATTAAGAGGTAATTAATCTCTTAACTTGGAAATTTTAAAGTTGGATGTTTGAATCCAGTTTACATTTTTCCTCTAATTTCTTTGTTACTGGTTTTTTTTGTTTGTTTGTTTTGGTTTCGTTTTTTGTTTTTACATCCCAACCAAAGTTCCCCTCCCTCCTCTCCTCCCAATTCCTCACCCTGTCCCCTATCTTCTACTCCTCTGTTTCTCTTCAGATGCAGGCAGGGCCTCTCATGGATATCAGCTAGTCATGGCATATCAAGTTGCACTGAGACTAAGCACCTCCTCTTCTATTAAGGTAGGATGAAGCAACCCAGTAGGAGGAAAGGGTCCTCAAAGAAGGCAACAGGGTCAGAGACAGGTCCTGATCTCACTGTTCAGAGTTTCACACAAAAAGCAATTTACACAATTTTAACACGGGCCTACATCAGTCCCAGGCAGGCTCCCTGGTCATCAGTTCAGTCTCTGTGAGCCCCTATGAGCCCACTGGCTCCTACAATTCTTCCTCCCCATCTTCTGCAGGGTTCCCCAAGCTCTGCCTAATGTTTGGCTGTGGGTCTCTGCATCTGTTTCCATCAGATACTAGATGAAGTCTCTTTGATGACAGTTGGGCTGTGCATCAACCAGTGAGTATAGCAGAATATCATTAGGAATCATTTCATTTACTTTTTTCTTTCTTTCTTTGTCAGTCATGTTTGGTTCTATTCTAGGTCTCTGGGGTATTCTGCCTCTGGGTCCTGGCCCTCAGGGATGAGCTCCCTCTCCTGCTCAAAGGTGTGGGTCTCCAACCCACAATTTCTGCTCCATCTTTACCCCAGCACATCTTGCCAGGAGGACAAATTGTAGGTCAAAGGGTTTGTGGCTGGGTTGGTGTCCCAGTCCCTCCACTAGAAGTCCTGCTTGGTTACAGGTGATGGCCATTTCAGGCTCCATATCCCCTATTGCTTGGGGTCTTAGCTAGGGTCACCCTCATAGATTCCTGGGAGTTTCCATTGCTCTAGGTTTCTAGCTCATCCCATAGATTCCCCTAGATTTCAGTTGTCTCTCCCAGTACTCTCTCCCTCTGATCCCTTCTGTTCCACTCCCACCCCACTTTTAGACCCCTCCCCCTGTCCACTGGAAATTTCCATTCTATTTCCCCTTCACAGTGAGACCCATTCATACCCTCTTGGGCCCTCCTTGTTACCTAACTTCTCTGGACCTGTGGGTTGTAGCATGATTCTCCTTTACTTTACATCTACTATTCACTTATGAGTGAGTACATACCATGTTTGTCTTTCTGGGTCTGGATTACCTCACTCAGGATGACCTTTTCCAGTTCCATCCATTTGACAGCAAATTTTCCGATATTGTTTTTAACAGCTGAGTAATACTCCATTGTGTAAATAGATCACATTTTCTTTATCCATTCTTTGGTTGAAAGACATCTAGGTTATTTCCAGGTCCTGGCTAATTAGGCTACTACAAACATAATTCAGCAAGTGTCCATGTGGTATGGAGGCGTATATATGCCCAGGAATGGTATAGCTGGGTTATGAGGTAGATTGATTCCCAATTTTCAGAAGAACTACCTAATTAATTTCCAAAGTGGCTGTACAAGTTTGCACTTCCACCAGCAGTGGAAGAGTGTTCCCCTTGCTCCATATCCTCTCAAACATGAGCTATCTGATGCTTGTGTTTTTGATCTTAGCCATCCTGACAGGTGTAAGATGGAATCTCTGCGTTGTTTTGATTTGCATTTCCCTGATGGCTAAGGATGTTGAACATTTCTTTAAGGGATTCTCATCCATTTGAGATTCCTCTGTTGAAATTTCCCTGTTTAGATCTGTATGTCATTTCTTAATTGGGTTATTTGGGTTTTTGATATCTAGTTTCTTGAATTCCTTATATATTTTGGATATTAGCCCTCTGTCAGATGTGGGTTTGGTGAAGATCCTTTCTCATTCTGTGGATTGCTGTTTTGTCCTTTTGACAGTGTCCTTTGCCTTACAAAAGATTTTCAGTTTCATAAGGTCCCATTTGTTAATTATTGATCTTAGTGCCTGCATGATTGGTGTTCTGTTCAAGATGTTGTCTCCTGTGACAATGTGTTCAAGGCTATTCTCCACTTTATTATCTATCAGGTTCAGTATATCTGGTTTTATGTTGAAGTCTTTGATCCACTTGTACTTGAGTTTTGTGCAGGGTAATAGATATGGATCTATATGCATTCTTCTACATGCCACCATCAAATTAGACCAGTACCATTTGTTGAAGATGCTTTCTTCTTTTTTCGTTCTACAATTTTGGCTTCTTTGTCAAAAATCAAGTGTCCATAGGTGTGTGGATTTACTTTTGGTCTTTGGCCTGATTCCATTGATCAATCTGTCTTTTTATGCCAATACTATATATGGTTTTTATTACCATTTCTCTGTAGTACAGCTTGAAATCTGGGATGGTAATACCTCCAGATGTTTTTTTATTGTACAGGATTGATTTAGCTATACTGAGTTTTTTGTTGTTCCATATGAAATTGAGTATTATTCTCTCAAGGTCTGTAAAGAATTGTGGGGGTTGGGGATTTAGCTCAGTGGTAGAGCACTTGCCTAGCAAGCACAAGTCCCTAGGTTCAATCCTCAGCTCTAAAAAAAAAAAAAAAAAAAAAAAAAGAATTGTGGTGAAATTTTGATGGGGATTGCATTGAATCTGTAGATTGATTTTGGTTAGATGGCCACTATGTTAACCCTACTGATCTATAAGCATGGAAGGTCTTTCCATCTTCTGATATCTTCTGCACTTTCTTTTTTCAAAGACTTGAAGTTCTTGTTATATAGGTCCTTTATTTGCTTGGTTAGAGTTACCCCCAGGTATTTTATGTTGTTTGTGGCTATTGTGAAGGGGGTTGTTTCCCTTATTTCTTTCTTAGCCCATTGATCATTTGTATATTGGAGAGCTACTGATTTTTTTAGTTAGTTTTATATCCAGCCACTTCACTGAAAGTGTTTATCAGCTATAAGAATTTCCTGGTAGAATTTTAGGGGTCTCTTACATATACTATCATATGTAAATCATAATACTTTGACTTCTTCCTTTCCAATTTGTATCCCATTGATCTCCTTCAGTTATCTTATTGCTCTAGCTAAAACTTCTATATTGAATAGATACAAAGAGAGTGGACAGCCTTGCCTTGTTGCTGATTTTAGTGGAATGGCTTTGAGATTCTCCAATCTGACATTGGCTCTTAATTTGCTGTATATTGCCTTTATTATGTTTAGGTATGTCTCTTACATCCCAGATAGCTCCAAGGCTTTTATCATTAAGGGTGTTGGATTTTGTCAAAGGCTTTTTCAGCATCTAATTAAATGATGACACGGGTTTTTCTTTCAGTTTGTTTATATGGTGGATTACATTGGCAGATTTTCATATGTTGAACCATCCTTGCATCTCCAGGATGAAGCCTACTTGATCATAGTGAATGATCTTTTTGATGAGTTCTTGGATTTGATTTGAGAATATTTTATTATTTTTCATCTATGTTCATAAAGGATATTGGCCTGTAAATTTCTTTTTTGAGTCTTTGTGTGGTTTGGGTATCAGGAGATACTGTAGCCTCATAAAAGGAATTTGACAATGTTATTTCTGTTTCTATTGAAGGAAAGAATGTGAGGAGTGTTGGTATTAGCTCTTCTTTGACAGTCTGGTAGAATTCTGCACTAAAACCATCTGGCCCTGGGCTTTTTTCGGGGGGAAGGACTTTAAATGACTGCTCCTATTTTCTTGGGGGTTATAGGTCTATTTAAATTGTTTATCTGATCTTGATTTAACTTTGATAAGTTGTTTCTATCCATTTCTTTTAAGATTTTCCAATTTTGTGGAGTACAGGTTTTTGAAGTATGACCTAATGATTCTTTGAATTTCCTTGGTGTCTATCATGTCCCCCTTTTCACTTCTGATTTTATTAATTTGGATATTCTCTCTCTGCCTTTTAGTTAGTTTGAATAAGAGTTTGTCTATCTTGTTGATTTTTCTCAAAGAACCAACTGTTTCATTGATTCTTTGTATTGTTCTCTTTGTTTCTATTTTATTGATTTCAGTTAATTATTTTCTTCTATCTACTCCTCTTGGGTATGCCTGCTTTTTCCCCCTAGAGCTCTCAAATGTGCTGTTAAATCACTGGTAGGAAACTTCCCTAATTTCTTTATGCAGGCACTTAGTGCTATGAACTTTCCTCTTAGCACCACTTTCATTATGTCCCGCAAGTTTGGATATGTTGTGTATTCATTTTCATAGATTTCTAGAAAATATTTAATTTCTTTATTTCTTCCTTGACCCAGTGGTAATTCGGTAGAGAGTTGTTCAGTTTCCATGAATTTGTAGGCTTTCTATTGTTTCTGTTGTTAAAAATCCAACTTTAATCCATGGTGGTCTGATAGGATACAGGGGGTTATTTCAGTTTTCTTATATCTGTTGAGACTTTCTTTGTGACTGAGTATATGGTCAATTTTAGAGAAGGTTCCATGAGATGCTGAGAAGGTACATTCTTTATTCTTTTTTTGTTTTTTTTATTTTTTTTATTTTTTTATTTTTTATTTTTTGGGGGTTTATTTGAGACAGGGTTTCTCTGTGTAGTTTTGGTGCCTGTCCTGGATCTTGCTCTATAGACCAGGCTGGCCTCAAACTTACAGAGATCAGTCTGGCTCTACCTCCCAAGTGCTGGGATTAAATGTGTGTGCCATAGCTGCTTGGCAGAAGGTATATTCTTTTTGGGTGAAATGTTCTGTAGATATCTGTTAGGTCCATTTGAGTAATGTCTGTTAGTTCCATTTTTTTCTCTGTTCAGTTTCTGTCTGAATGAAAGTGGGATGTTTAAGTCTCCCACTACTAATGTGTGGGATTCAATGTGTGATTTGAGCTTTAGTAATGTTTCCTTTACAATGTGAGTGCCCTTGCATTTCAGGTATAGATGTTCAGAAATGAGACATCATCCTGGTGGATTTTTCCTTTGGTGAATATGAAATGTCTTTCTCCATCTCTTTTGATTAATTTTGGTTTGAAGTCTATTTTGTTAGCTAATAGGATAGTTATACCATCTTCTTAGGTCCATTTGATTGGAAAATCTTTTTCCAACCCTGTACTCTGAAATAATGTCTGTCTTTGATGTTGAGTGTGTTTTTTGCATGAAGCAAAAGGATTGATCCTGTTTCTGTATCCATTTTGTTAGCCTGTGTCATTTTATTGGCAAATTGAGTCCATTGAGAGATATTAATGACCATTGATTGTTTATTCCTGTTATCATGCTGTTGTTAGTGGTGGTGATGTAGTAATGTCTTTCCCCCTTTTGATTTTGTTGGTCTGTGGTTATCTGTTGGCTGAGCTTTTAGGTATAGTTAACTTCCTTGGATTGGAATTTTCCTTCTAGTACTTTCTGTAGGGTTGTGGATAGATATTGTTTAAATTTGACTTTGTTGTAAGTATCTTTTTTTCTTCATCTATGGTGGTTGAAAGTTTTGCTAAGTACATTAGTCTGGAATGGTATCTGTGTCTCTTAGAGTCTGCAAGACATTTGTCCAGACTCCTCTGGCTTTTACAGTCCCTATTAAGAAGTCAGGTGTAATTTTGATAGGTCTGATTTTGTATGTTAATTGGCCTTTTCTCCTTGCAGCTTTAAATATTCTTTCTTTGTTCTGTATGTTTAAGGTTTTGATTATTATGTGACCTTGGTACTTTGTTTCTGATCCAATCTATTTGATGTTCTGTAAGCTTCTTGAACCTCTTTTTTTTTTAAGATTTATTTTATGTATGAGTGCCCTAGCTGCATGTATGCCTTTATTTCAGAAGAGGGCATCAGAGACCACTAGTGATGGTTGTGAGCCACCATGTGGTTGCTGGGAATTGAACTCAGGACCTCTGGGAGAGCAGCCAGTGCCCTTAACCACTGAGCCATCTCTTCAGCCCCTTCTTGTACCTTTATAGGCATGTTCTTCTCTAGGTTAGGAAAATTTTCTTCTATGATTTTGTTAAATATATTTTATGGGTTTTTGAGCTGGGATTCTTCTTCTTCTATTCATATTATATCACTGGAATTTTCTCTGGGCTGCCAACCAGCTCCCAAATAAAGACACAGATACTTATTGTTAATTATGAATGTTTGGCCTTAGCTTAGGCTTGTCTCACCAGCTCTTTTAACTTAATCTAACCTGTTTCTATTCATCTACATTTTGCCTTGGGGCTTTTTACCTTTCATCCTGTGTGTCCTACTTTCTTGATTTCTCTGTGTCTGGCTGGCTGGCCCCTGGTGTCTTCCTGGTGTCTCCTTTTCTTTCTTTTCCTGAGCCTAAATGCCTCCTCCTACTTACTCTCCCTGCCCAGAAGTCCTGCCTATACCTTTTCCCTCACTATTGACCATCTAGCTTTTTATTAGACCAATCAGTTGTCATAGGCAGGCAGAGTAAAACAGCAACATACCTTTACATAGTTAAACAAATGTAACACATCTTTGCATAGTTAAACAAATATTCCACAACATTTCCCCCTTTTGTCTAAATAAAAAGAAAGGTTTTAGCTGTAAGACTATATACAATAAGAACAATTACCAAGTAAGAATTACATTTACAATATCCAGTCCATTTGTATTTGGCAAATTCAGAGAAAATACTCCATTATATATCTTATCTTGGTGTGTCCAAATTTGTGTACCTAATTTACTTTCTATCTGAACTTGTATTAACAACCCAAAATTATCTTTTTAAACCTCAAAACATTTTCTTAGATAAACAATTTAAGCTTTTATGTTTCTCAGCTTTATAAACTTTACAACTCTTACGTAAGTTTCCTTTCTGAATTTGGTTGTAAAGAAAACTATAATTATCTCATCTTCAATTCCATCAGAGCAAGCAATTTCCAAAACTATAGGAACGACAAAGACATCTGGCTGCCTGGACAGTCACCCAAGGTTCCTCTGAAATGCTGGGGCATCCATCTTTGCCCTACAGGCCTAGAATATCTGACAGTCTTTTCTGTGAAGCAGGAACTTTGAAGGACTGTCTCACCTTGTCTTGGTAAAGTTCAGCAGTCATTTTCCTTTGTAGTCTGCTTATCCAGTTTGTACAGTATACTGTCAGCATTTGAGGAAATGGTAGTTTCTTGCCCAAATGGCTAGCGTTGCCATAATGAAAGGAGGTTCTTTGATGTCCATCATCCTTTTATGAAGTAGACTGGTGCTGCCAGGGGCAGACATTTCTCACTGCCATGAAAAGCCTTAGATTACTAAACATTTTAAATGCCATATTCTGTTGGTCTCTGAAGTGTTTGAAGATAATGTATCTAAAATATATCTGTTTAGCTTTGAAAACATACCTAACATCCCTACAAGTTTGATTGTTATAGATAACTAACTACTAACCTGTTTTTCTTAATTATCCTAAACAGTTTGTAGTAATAGCTTTCAAGGACTAGAACTTTATATTACATTCTTAATGAGCTTCATAGGTACAATGCCTTAAACAAGAGTAGAAGTATATATATGTATGTATGTATGTATGTATGTATTGTCTGGGAATGACAACATCCACTGGGGACTCTGAGAAAATTAAGATAATGGTCGAGTCCTTAAAAAACTAGCTATAACATTTGTTGGCCAGTCTCTCTGCAATGGGAAAGGGCAAGGCTTATCTGAATTCCTGGCTAAACTAGTCTTAAGGCTGGACCATCTCAGCTAGCAGCCTTGAAGTTGTTCTGAATACAGAACTCTGAGGAAACTGCAACAGAGGCATTCTGAAAGGTGGCATCACCTGAGCCACCCATTTTCATTGGTGTCTGGTCCTCTTGCTCTGAAAACACACAAACTTTCAAAGGTAACATACATATCTACATTAACACAAATCTGGACTGTGCATTATACAAAAGTCAGCCAAAGATGATTTTTGTTGTTGTTGTTTTATGTTTGAGCAGGTAAAAACATCTGTCAACTTTATAGGTTTGTTTGAACTGTATAAGCAAACCTCTATCCATGCCATATGGAAGGATGGCATATAATAATGTCTCAAGGACTCTGTAATCAACAAGATTTTTATGACTCATCCACTCTCAGAGTCACCATGTCAAGGGGTCAGCATATACATCACCTGTCTTGTAGTTTTTCTAGGTTTATTACATTATGTGTATAGCCAAGATTTTTAGGGGGTCTCCTCCAATAAAATTTGGCCTCTATTAGTTTTGAAGGAATCCACAGCCTTTTATTTCCTGTGGGGGATAAAAAGCATAAGCTCTCCCCTCACTGCAATTCATTTTCTGAATTCCATTTTAAAGTTAAGGCATCCCTAAAGTGTCTAGGCTGGTTTAATTCAGCAGTTCCTTTTACAATCCCATGACTCTCAGCAGCTGCCATTCACTTATCAGCATTCATAAAATTCAGAGTTAACAAAGCACAATACAGGATCCAGACTCCTTGTGTATTTCCCATATTATGTGGCTTATTCCTTTGATATTACTTTACTCTTCCTTTAAAGACTTTACTTAATTATTTTTAAATTATTTATTTTTCCTATGATGGTCTATACCCATTTTCTTTTCTTTCTTAAGCACCTATGTACACTGTAACCTGTTTAAAGGGTTTTTTCTCTGTATCTGCTTCTGCCAGTGGCTGGATGAAGGCTCTATTGTGACAATTAGGGTTTCCCCAATCTGATTACAGGGGAAGGCCTGTTCAGGCACCCTCTCCACTATTGCTAGGAGTCTCATCTGATTTTGTTTTTGTTTCTTTTTTTATAGACCTGTTTTACTGTGCACCTGTAACATTCTCTGACCATGTGAGCAAACCTTAAACTGCTAACTAGCAACTATGCCTTCTGCCATGTGGCTCTGGTACTTGGATCCACCCCCTCCTTGGGTCTATAC